>NW_027176153.1:6011722-6409222 GCF_023055335.1 Clinocottus analis
TCACTTTGATTTTCTTGTTCTCCCCGTGGCAGCGAGGGTTCCTTCCAGGTTCTCCAGCTTACTCCCACAATCTTTGGTTGATTGGAGACTCTAAACTTCCTGTAGGTGTGAGCATGAATGGTGGTCTGTCTCTATATGAACCCTGAGATAGACTGCGACCTGTATAATCTGCGACATATGGAAAAGATTATACTGACAAAACATTTGTTTACTATACCTAAGTCATAAACACAAGACCAAAAACTATTTAGATCTGACTTAAAAAATGGAACAGCAGAATTTTGCCTTTAGGGCTTCCATAGAAGGCACATCTGTGATTTAGCAATGTAAGATACTGATAAAGTTAAAGGAGGAGAAATTCTGCAAATACATTCTAAAATGAAAAAGAGGATTCAACATTATGTGTGAGCAAATGTGTTCGTATGTAGCTCAGAGGTGATTCTCGGATTGTTATTTGCAGTTGTGACAAATTGCGAAATTATATCTGCTTACATCAAACAATCATCGCGTGTAAATGTGACCGTATTCTGTGGACCACAAAATGAATGAAATTAGCTCTGAATAAAAGGCAGCTTAACGATGAGCCGTGAGTAGGACAAAAACACAATCCAAGGTACTTTGCAACGAAACAGAAGAGAGGAGAAAGAATCCCCACATTAGTCTTGTTTGAGTGAAAAGAAATGTGTGTTGCGTCTCTTACCCAACAGGGAACACCATTAGGCACATAGGGCAGCACTGCAGCCTCCCCCCCCCTGCTGCAGCTGCAGCTGCAGCTGCTGCTGCTGCTGCTGCTCTATCTCCTATAACACTTGGGTGAACCTCTTCTTCCTCTTCATCCTCCCTCTGCAGAATAACGCCGCTGTTAGACAGCGTCACCTGGTTTGCGAGAAGCCGTCTGCTGACCGGTCCAGTGTCTTCCTCTTGCTCTCCTCTTGTCCTCCACTTGGATACTCCATTACTCGAGGATCCGGCTGATGATGCCGGTCCCTCCCAGCTGTGGAGGGACACATGTGGTCTTTTGGCGAGGACTTGACCGGGTGTTGTCTTGCCGTCGTGACTTTCCCTGCTGTGAGACGACGAATCTGGTCCAAGTTTCGTGTGTACTGCACTCTTTTCCTGCTGGGAGAAGCGGATACTGACAGGATCCGGATTCCATGAAGTCTTTGCAGAAGCTGGAGAGGGATCAGGAAAGGGAGCCACCTCTTCGCTGAGGTTGCACCACCGCTGTTCATCCTGCTTTAACGCTGTAGATTTCTAAAGCGGTACGGGGAAAAAACACTCAATGTCAACAGTGTGTCAATTGAAGGGAGACTTCTTTTTATGCAGGACAAATTATTAAATTTGCAATATATCAAAAAAAGACAATATTAAAATTATAATTTAAAAAAGAAAGTCAAACATGTTTATCGTTGCGATATTTACTAAAAATTACATACATTATAGTCAATCAGGATTATACACTTTCCGGCCATCTCCCTTCTGCAACCTTTCTAAGGTTTTAGTAGGAGTTTTTTGTCACAAACACACACAACCGAGTAGGACTATACCACTGCGGATGGGTGCGGAAGATCAGGAACCAGGTTCCAGTGCTGATTCTCCAGGTAGGGCAGAGCAGACTTCAGCGTCAACGCCCACAGGCTCTCCTCCGCTGGCAGCTGCTCATTGCTCCACCACACCAACCTGTTTCTCAATCACAACAAATGTGTTGCTATAATACACATTTTTAGATTATTTTTTTTTCAATTCCGTGTTTACAGATATAAAAAGTAGATTTAATCCTTCAATCCCCGACAGGACAGAGCAGGATATGATGATAGGTTGTTCTTTTCAAAATTATTTAGTATGCAATTTTAATCTGGCAATAAAATTATTCATGAAAGCACTCTTTGATCTGGTACACCGTGTCTACTTATGTAAAGAACAAAGTAAGAGGCGGCAAAAGATCCACATTGCGTAAATTAATATGTTGAAACCAAAAATAAACTTTTCTTTTTCTTTTTTACAACAAAGTACATGAAGTTTTAGCTGTCAAATGTTCTGTCGTTGATTTACTGTGTGGCTGCTCCACATCTGACTACTCTCCATCCGTTAGCTCACTCCCATTTGGTTGATTCCATTTGAGGGTGAAATTCTTCTTAAAGCTGTCAAGGAATTAGTCTTACACTAAGTTATGACTTCATTAAGGTGGATCTATGCAATCTAACATACCAGCCAAGGAATAAATGAAAACCTCCCTACTAATGTTACGAATGTGTTTTTATTTACAATGGGTCAGAGGAGCTGACATAACTGAAGTATCTTATCAGCAGTTAGGAGAGGACGTTTTGACTGAATACAGGTGTGTGTTTAGACCAGGAACATGCCGGATTTTCTAGCCACACCCACTTAATATTAAAAGCGTTTCAGCCGCGTTTTGAAGTAACGTACTTCATAAAAAGTAAGAACACATTACACCGTTAACATTTTAATAGGGGTCGTACTCTCGTTTAGCATGTCGTGTTCTGAAGTATGACAGAGTATAGTGGAGAAAATAAACTTCACGTGAACACTAAAGCGGTAACAACACTCACCTCCCAGCTCTAATCCCACTAGAGAACGACGCCGTGGGACTCCTCTTCAGTGAACTACATACCGACTGGAGATCTTTGACAGACGATTTATTTCGTTTAAGTTTGGACTTGGAATGTTTTTCAGACATTTAATTACTTACTTTTTCACAACATCTCAAACATTTTGCACCCGTCTGAGAAATGGAAACTTCCGCCTTCTCTTCTTCTTCGTCTTCTCTATTTAATAGCTGATCGCAAACAGAATGAAGGCGCATGCCGCCTTCTGTTGTGCAGGAGTGCATAACGTCTGAAACGTCTAAATATTCTAATGCTCTGTTACAGGCTTATGCTGTGTTCACACCGAACGCGATTTTGTCGCGTTCGGTGTGAACACAGCATAAGTATCTCACTAAATCATGCAGTCTTTATACATGGTGCAATTAAATAAAATATATTTTGTTCACACCAGTTTATTTCGTGCCACATTTTCACTCAAGTAAATTCAATTAAATGTATTTTCTATTGCACAAAATCACAAATTTGAAGAAGAACATTTTAAATTTGAAGAAGAAAAAACCAAGATGACGGAATTCATAAACATTTAAATGGAGTTAACTCTCACAAATTGCGTGTGGTTTGAACTTCAGATTTAAAAAATAGATATTTAAAATTCCCAAATCTTTAAAAGAAATAGTTATTTAATACATTTTCAATAATATAAGTGCGATTTTCATTTGTACGGAGTAACTCTGTTAACTGTGAACATGACAATACAAATACTTTGCATCTTGAAGTCCCGCCCAACCCTGAATCTCCCATGACCTTGTTTCAGAAAAAAATGATGTCAGGTTGTGTGACTGCCGTAACAGCAACAGGCCCAAGTGAAGGTGAGGTCTCTGTGGGAAACACCTTTTTTAAAGGAACTAAAAACACTTCTTTATCCCCTACATATCTTTATTTAGTGTTTTATAATAAAATCCTTATTTTTCCCACCTTCTCTGCCATCACAGTTTTTGGCATACCCTGGTCCATCACAGGTAGTCAATGGTGCAAGACAAATATTTGTCTTTTGTGTATGTACATATTACAGTGTTACGATAAACTGCAAATTTGTTGGTTGACAAACATTGTGTGCAGAACCATTCACATTGACAGCTGTAAATCCTTTTCTGCAGCGGTCAACTTAAAGGGGGGACTTCTCCTCTCTATGCCCCTTTCTAGCTCCTATAGTCACAGTTTCACCCCTACAGAAGTTTCAATGCTTCTTCTTGCTGGGGCCAGTGTCTTGCAAAATATTTTTCAGCTCAAGCATTGTATCCACATCAAGAGTCAACGCTTCTCTATTCTCCCTCACATCCTTGTGCTCCCTGAGAGTTTTGTCTTTCTATTGTCATCAAGGTGATGATCACTTCGGGCTGCAGCAAATGACCCAGTTTACACATACATCCTCTCTTTGTTCAGACAATAGAATAGCAGTATCAGTTCTGCTATTCAATCTACATAAGCCCATGCTTGGACTTTAACTGCCTTTCTTTTGCGCATTTGTTAAAACATGGACCAGACGCCCCCCTAGCTCTACTCCTCAGCTAATGTTGAACACGGTTCTTGTCATGTGTTCTTTTTTACCCTGTTTCAATCGTCTCATTAAACAATGTCACGTGTTCTCTTTGTTATACTTACTTATACTTATCATTGCAGTATTTAGATTGTGTTTTCTAATTTGCATTGTGAGAATGTTTCCTTCTAGTGTGATCAAATGTGCTCACAAAACATCTTAAATGTCTCACAGTTTGCCTTTTCCAAACACATTCAGTAAATGGTTTTGTACTCCTATTAACAATAACTGTGATAATGCCTGTAAACATGCATGCGTTCACCATATTATCTAGTACCATTGCAGACATGATTCAGAGCCCTGCCTCACATCTACTTTACTACCTTCATCATTGAGGCAGACTAATGATTTTTTGTTAAACATTTTCTCCACATTAGCCCCATTGTTGTTTATGTGGTTGCTACCCGATAAGCAACCATGTGCGTGCAATATCTAACCCATATTTTCCCTTCTGCTCACCACCCCTGCCATCATCAGCAGTTTTCCATGGTTAATAAAAAATGATTAACTTTATATTTCCTTCAGCACTTGGTCTAAAAATATCAGCATCCATGTCTTCAGAAGAGGGATTGATCAAAATGTCCTAACCATCTTTTAGGAAGTGCATAGATTTGCCTCCTCTATGGGGCCAGATCAGTCTCAATAATAGAAAATGCGCACATGAAGATTCACAAATGCGCATCAAAATTCTCTAATGCACATGAAGATTTACAAATGCGCATGAGAATTCACAAATGTGTACCGAACAATTCAAAAATATATTGGATTTACAAATGCACACAGGAAAATCACAAATACATTTCTGCATTTGTATGTATTTATGTGTGTATTTTTCTGTTTGTTTGTAGATTTGTATGCATTTATTTGTGAATCCCACTGCATTTGTTTGCAATTGGCTTTTCTTTTACAAGTTGGCTTTTTGAGACTCCTCTGCCGTGCTTAGATCTGTAATCTAGTTTTTTGCTAGCCAGTAAGTCTAGCTTTGGTATAAATTATTTTTTACGTGATAACCTAATACATACAGAACAAGCCATTAGAAATTAAATTTGCAATTTAGAAAAGCATTTGTCATTATGAAGTGTAAAATAGCTGTAGTTTTACCCGTCAGCAGTGCTTTATGTAAGCAGAGTTTTTCAACTCTAAAGCTGGTCAAGAATCACTTACGTTCGACCATGGCTGAGAATAGATTGTCAAGTCTAGCTATACTTAGTATAGAGTTCGCACATGCTAAGTGTCTTGATCTGATGAGTTTGTGAGACGATTTGCTGTCGAACATGGCAATTGCCGTATTGTTCTTTTTTAGCTTCATGACCTGCTGTTTAGAATTGAATATACATTGTTTGTGAAATTAAATCAAACTGAATTGTTTTGCTGCTGAATATGTAAATATATGTATTATCTGACAGTGTTTTAAGTCTTAAAAAAAACAAATATTTGTTTTGGCTTTTTGTAACAATATTTAGACTCTTGGCAAGACATTGCTGATGTCTGTTTCCATGTCTGGATTATATATAAATACATTTAGACACCAGGCATGTGTGTGTGCGCGCGTGCGTGCGTGTGTGTATGTGTGTGTGTGATATGCCACCCTTGAATTTCAACTTGTCACCCTTCTGCCACCCCATGTAAAATTTTCTAGAATTGCCACTGGCGCACATTCATCATTACGCATGGTTTTAGTATTCCTTTGAGTGTCAGATATAACTTTCCCTGACGCGGCTACAGTGAACGTTTGTCGCTAAGAAGGTTATTAAGAGTGAGTCAGGCTGGTCTTACATTTCCTTCTAACTGAAAGATCTTCGTAAGATAAGAACGACTCGAGGAAACACGTCCTTCTTTTAAAGCGCTCTTAAGAGCGCTCCTAAGAAGCTCAGCGCTTAAGAGCTTCTTAACGAATCTGGAAAACGTGGCCATTGTGAGTTGGGCGTTCACTTGAACAATAAACTGGACTGGACTGACCACACATGCAGTCTACAGTAAGGGACAGAGCAGATCTGCTGGGGAGACTGACGTATTTGGGAGTGCAGTGAGCCCTCCTGAGGACCTTTATCTTTGTAGTGGCATCAGCCATCTTCTTGGAGTGAACTGCTGGAGCAGCCACATCTCAACAGCTGCCAGGAAGATACTGAACAAACTTGTCAATAAGGTTTACCAGCGTTCTGGGGTGTCCATTAGATCATATCAGTGAAAGTGATGGGAAACAGGTTTACAGTTTTATTATTTATTTATTTTTAAAGCTTATTTATACTACTTTTTAATCTTGCTTCTTTTTTACTATGTCTCTTGTTTGCACTTTACCTCTGCTGCTGTAGTCCCATATATGTCCCCACTGCGAGGACTAGGACCAGGAGATAATATCTTATTTTATTGCTATTTTCATGTCATTTGTTCTATTTTATCCTATATTGTATTGTGTTTATCTTATTCTAATTTAAACATTTAGAATATCTGTTAATGAATTGTCTGTGTCACAACTGACTTTTTTGTTGCAAAAGAAAGCTTTGAGATGTTCTGTCTCTATTGCATGCGACAATCTACAGACTGATCTTCAAAGCATAGTAACCCTAAAAGAGTTCAAACCTAATAAAATAAAACATATTTTTTACACCACAATAATCCAGTGGACACAATATAATTAGTTGTGATTATTCAGGAAAGATGTTATATCAGCTGTGAATAATTATGCATAATTGTAGACAGTGGGCGTTATGCACATATACCTGCTGCTGCATGATTACAGGTAATCAAGAGAAAATGAAAATCTTTATACATTCCACAAGGAATTGATTGCCAGGGTTCAAACCTGACCTTGAAAACACTAGTTTTTTGGGGAAAAAGGCTCCACTTCACAGATCAAGAAGCTAAACTCAACATAACTCAAATGTTCATGAGGTCAAGTGTGCATCCTAACCAACAATACATGTAAATGGATCGTTGTAGTTGTACAGGCCATATAAATAGTTGGATCAAAATGTTAAATATCATTCACCAAGAACATGTAGGTTGTTTTTCCCCTTTTCAAAATGTGTGTATAACTCTATTAATATGTGTTTAATATTTTTGTTTAACACCCTTCTGTTCATATACTATTTGCCTATACTGCCTCAGCCAGTTTTTAAATAAATAATACATAAGTGATTTGGTTATGTCTTTGAAAAAGAGCTCTCTATTTGATTGTCATCATCAACTCCCACTGTTAAGATATCATGTCACACTTTCACATGTATTTCTACTCGGTGCGGACTGAAGAAGGTTACATCCAACAAGAACGCTTCCTGTAATGATAATACTTTGTTCCCCTCTGCAATTGTAACAAATGTGTTTAGGGCATGGAAGAGGTTGACTTAGATGAATTTTCCAGCATTCATTTATTCCTGGAGAAGACAATAAAACACAGACATTGCCTTCTGGTTTCTTTCACTGCATATTAGCTTCCCAGACATGCAAAACAACAGAATTTATAAAAGGGAACGTACACTGCAGGGCGACCGGATGTAGCCAATACAAACGCCGTCAAATAGGCTGAAAGGAACAGCCGCAAAACCTATACTTTTATCGTCTAAAATATTGACACATAACAGCTGGACCGTGTGAAACAATCGGTTAAATTTTTAAAGAATACAACAAAAATAGTGTGACCTCCTTTTCCCCACAACTTACCTTCAATTGTATAAAACTTATATGAAGGAAAAGCCTAAGAGGCACTGAAGAGATGAAACACAATTTCCACAGGAAACACATTTGACTCTTCAAAAAAAAATTCACACACACAACAGAATCGTTGGATAATAAACAAAAATAAGATATAATACATTGAAAATAAGAAAGGAGTGTATTATACAGAGTGTATTTTTAACTCTGTTACACAAGGACACACAAAAAAAGTGGAAAGTTTAAGTCATAATAACGGCGGGATTTTCGGAGCCTTTTAAGCTTTCGGCCAGAAGAGAGGGACCAACGGAGAGTGGCTACACTTATGCAATGGAAAAAGGACAAGGGAAAGCTGGACTAAATAGAAGGAAAGGAAAAGCCTTTTTCAAAGAAAATGCTGGAAAACAGCACTGGGAAAACCTGCCACTTTGAAATAAGGTGAGAGCATTATTTTGGACACAGCGCCACATGAGATGAGTATTCCAGAAGGACCGCTGCTGGATTGCTGACATTGGCCAATCAGTTTTTTTTTACCTCGACCACAAAGGGGAGGAAACACAAAAGCAGAGCAGTGGGCCAGGCCTGTGGTACATCGTGCTACTCTGGGAAAAAGCAACCAGGCGCCTGGAAAGAAACGTTATGTCACCGGCCTCACGTGAAGCTTTGTTGTGCTCCACTGCCATGGCGACGGCAAGGATGACGAGGACAATAAATGTGAGGGAGCAGCAGTGTTAACTGTTGAAGTTAAAGAGTGTTCGGGACCTATACTGCCGGTCAACTTCTCCATGGAATAATGACAATATAAACACAAAGCCATTCAGGTATTCCCAGTAGGCTGAAGTCTGTTAGAAGACTGGTTTTTGGTCTTCCAGGTTTTATTTTGCCTGGAGGAGTCCATCTGGTATCTGCCTTCATCCAAAGAGTGTGGCCTGGCCATTGCAGTCACCACTCCTTATTTCAGTGATGACATTCTTGCTTTTGTTTTTTTCTATATAAAAATCCAAGGATGTGATTTTGTAAGGCCAGAGGATGTCACACAACCTTTGTGCATAACGCGCTCTCACACCAATTTGTCAAATAGTGACGCTTTGTCGCTGGTCCTGGTCACCTGAAATCTCGGCATGGTTTAGCATCTCCTTGAGACGCCAGTCTCCAACATAAACCCACGCACATCATCATTAGACGGTTAGAGCAACTGACGTAAGGTAGCAAGAAAGTCCGCTCAGAGAGGAGGTCTGGGTGGATGGTTACATTTCCCATGAACACGGATTAAAATGACCGGAAACTGTCGAACCTCGAGTGTCATAGAAGCATAGACCAAGTGGTGGTATTTGACGAGTTGGGAGTGAGAACGTACTATTATGGAACAACTCTGTCCTTTTCATATCAACTTTGGATACCTGCCAGAAGCTTTATTATAGACTTTTCTTAATTTGGTTCTTGGAGTGGTTGCTTGGACTCGCTGACTTGGAAGAGTTCGGAAAATACACCCAGGTTTTTCTTCAAACGTAACTTCATGTCCCGCTGTCCTTGCTGAGCCATACCGGGACAGTTTAGCCCCAAGTTCTGCGACTAGGATTCTGGACATTTTCACATTCCATCCATTAGCTCTATCCGTGAGAGTGTTTCGGAATGGCCGGATCCCAGCTGACATCGGGTGAGGTGCATTTGGATATTTTCAAATGTGATTTGTTAATAGAACAGTTTAATTATTACTGTACATTCGAATTGAGGTAATAAAATAAAGGATTGACATTTTGGGAGTTTCTCGTTCCTTTACTTTCCAAGAGTGAGAATAGAATAATTTATGTCTGTGTACTGAGTACTAACTAAAGATTCAAGAGTTTAGCAAAGCGAAACACTCCATTAAAATGTATTGTTATGCAGATGATCTATTGATTAAGCCAGACAAAACCAAACTGCCAAACTTCAAGCATGTGTTAAAGATATCAACAGCTGGATGACCTGCAACTTTCTGATGTTAAACTCGGACAAAACTGAAGTTATTTCACTCGGCCCGAAAATCTATTATCAAATGATAGCATTTCTCTTGATGGCATTGCCATGACATCCAGCACCACCGTAAAGAATCTTTGACTTTATCTTTGATCAGGAGTAAAGAGGAGTTTCCTTTAATTCTCACCTCGAACAAATCTCAAGGACTGCCTTTTTTCACCTACGTAACAGTTAAAAAATCCAACACATCTTGTCTCTAAGCGATGCAGGAAAAATTGGTTCACACATTTGTTACTTCTAGACTAGACTACTGTAACTCCTTATTACCAGGCTGCTCTAATAAGTTTCTTAAATTTGTCTAGTTGATCCAGAATGCTGCAGCTTGTGTACTAGCGAAAACTAAAAAACTAAATCACATTAGTTCTGTATTGCTCTGCATTGGCTTCCTGTAAAATCAATAATCACATTTAAAATCCTTCTCCTCACCGACAAAACCTTAATTGGTGATGCACCATCATATCTTAAGGAGCTTATAGTACCCCACTAGACAGCTGCGTTAACTACATGCAGGGAGGGGATTGGATAGAATGTCACGGCTTTCAGTTATCAAGCTCCTCTTCTGTGGAACCAGCTTCCAATTTCAGTCTGTGGGGCAGACACAGTCACTTCATTTAAGAGTAGACTTAAGACTTTTCTCTTCAATAGCGCTTCTAGTTAGGGCTGGCTCCGACCTGGGATTTGGGAATCTTTTTTCAGAGGCAGAGTCAGACAACTCCCCTCACAATTCACAAGGTCAACTCCTGCGTGAATCACTAGTCATTTGACGTCAGAGAGATTTTCCCTTCAATTTTCAGAAGTTCTGCTAAGTGGGACAGACTGCTGGGGAACATCTTAGGATACACTGAGCTCCTCTCTCCCCTTCTCTATCTCTTTCTGGATTAGTTAATGTTATTACAAGGTTTTTTTTGGGAGGTGTTTTTCCTGAACCGATGTGAGGTCCCTGGACAGATTTTAAAGCCCTCTGAGGCAAATTTGTAATTATGGACTATTCAAAATGAATTTAATTTAATTGAACACATCAATAGGGAAAAGTTCTCACAGGTCACACTTGCAAATCCCATGCAATGATAAAGTAAATTTGCACATGCAATGTTCGCTGTGATGAAAAAGGGCTGGGGAAGACTTAGAGTCATGGCCACCACATACAGCCAGCCCATCATGTTCACCAGATAATGTGCAAGGTCGGGGAAGGACAACAAAATCAAAGTATACAAGTAAAAGATGAGCATGGATGATCTTATGGAAAAAAAGGAGAGCAAGAGGATAAGCGCTCCATGCTGGCAACAATATGAATCATTGAAAACGAGGCTTGGCATTCACTCCGTACTGTCTAGCAGCTTTGGCCTTGATAGGATGAGAAACCTGATAGAAGCACAAGCTCTGTATCCATTACCAGTTAATGTAAACACACAGAAAGGAATACACTATGCCATACACTATGCCAATGGAGTATTGTAGGCTGACATCCAGCCTGTAGCTGCCACAAATCAGTGCTGGTTGAAAGAATGGCTTCATGCCATGCACTGATAAGATCAGCAGAGGCTCTTGTCCCCCCTCAGGAAAGGCCACTTGCAGTATCTGCCAGCTGAATGTGATAGAACCCAGCCCTGTGGCTCCAACACTGGACCCATAACTGACCAATGGAAGATACTGCTTAGTGGGTCACTAATCTGTGCACTGTGGGGTTGACAGTGGTTGTGTCAATGCTTTCTACTGTCAATGTTGTACTAGGCAGAAATTAGATTATATTTAAATAACAAATCTGATGTATATTTAGAGTCTTTAGCCTCTGAAAGGCAGCTGATTTAGTACATTTGAATTTCAGTAACAAGTAAGTCTTTAATTGTATGCACAACATACAATTACTGCTCTACTGTAAGCAGTAGAGCAGTAATTGGAAGTGAACTTTTTATTCTCAGGCTCTCTTAAGATATGTTTGTATATTTATAGAAACACATATGTATAAAAGAGAAAACAGGCCGCAAAAGATAAAAGCCAAGAGATAAAACCTAATTTAGTACAGAAATTAAAATAAGAATGAAAATGAAAATGATGTCAAATATTATTATGAAGTGTGGAGTAAGTAAAGTGATGGGCTCAAAAGTATCAAAAAATAAATAATTATGGCCTGTCGGATGATGCTGTCCCTCAGCCTGGTGGTTCAGAACCAGTTGTTGTACTCTACTGGAAGGGAGCAGGGAAAACAGTTTGTGGATGGGGTTATGAGGGATCCTGCAATATGCAACTAGTCAGGATACGGTGCACCTGGAGAAATAGCTGAGTATCCTGGAGTCCATGGTGAACCTTTTCTGCCGCTGTCTTTGTGTTGGAGTCTGTGTGGTGAGACCAGGTCGGGTCCTAACTTATGTGAACTCAGACAAACCTGGCTCGTCCCATTGATAGAGAGGGGGGCGTGTCCTTATCCCTGCCACTTCCTGTAGTCCACAATCAGGTCCTTAGTTTTGAAGAGATGCAAGTAGTTGTCCTGGCAACAAGATGTCAGGGTAAGGACGTCGTTTTTGATGGTGTTTCATCTGGATGTGTCCATGAGGGTGAACAAAGAATAAACAAAAGGGCTGAGGGGCTTTGGTGTTGAGGGCAGTTAAATATTTCTGAGCTTGGCTCTATCCAATAATTTTGTTTAAATTCGAGATAATCTGTAATTATCACCAAATCTTGAGTGGGGTCAACTTTTTTCTAATTTTCAAATCAATTCAAAACCTGTATTTGAATGCAGAAAAAGGTAACACTTCATGCAATAAGATCACCTTTGACCCTGATGAAGATGGAAACTTAATTGGCTGGTTTGTCTTTGCTGCACACATGTGTTACACTATCTGTTGTCATATTCTAATAGGGTCTAATCTAAGATCCACTCTGGTCTAATCGACCAATCAGCATGGGTTATGAGCCGGTCTATTTACCTGTGGTAGGGATTTGTTTAATGCATCTTTTCCCTGACAACAACTCACCAATGTGAGGTCCCAGGACAAAGGATGTCGTATGTGTACAGATTGTAAGCCTTCTGAGAAAAACATGTAATTTGTGCTATACAAAAAAATTGAATTAGATTGAACCATTTGCTGCCAACTGTTCTAAGAGTAAAAGCCTTGTTTGGAAATTTACATTTCCAAACATGGCGTCAAATGTTAGTTCTGGAGACAAACATGACACTAACAGTATTATATCTTATACTGTACTTGCATACTTTTTATTACTGAGAAATAAATATGCTTTTTTACATTATGACATTATCTATAAAACTGTTTTGAAAAAAAGATCCAGCTGAAAGATATTACATTATTTGAACAAATGTTATTACAATATCAGTCTGTACAGTTTATTACATTATTGGGTTTGATTACATTTTTTGAGGTTAAGTGCAAATCGTGTTACATTTTCAGGAAGTTTTTATTGAATATATCATTATTGGGTATGACATTTATCATCAAGCACACACAAAACTCCACACTCTCAATTCCTTACCTGACACTTGCTCAACAACAAGCTCAAATTTACCATCTCAAAATCAGGATCAGATCAATTTTTTGTAGGTTCTAATGTGAGGTCCTAAGAGCAACAATATTCAGGAAAGACGTTTGTCAGGAACTCACCGGCCCGACCCCCTCACGCCTCCTTGGGTCGTGTAAGACCATTTACCATTGGGGCAGGTCTTTGGTCTGAGTTCCAGCAGAACTGACTTAGATTCGAAGCCTCAGGGATATGATTTTGAAGTTCCAAGAGCAAAAAAAACAATCAAAAAAGCATTTAAAGAATTATCTCCATAACATTGTTGCTGCACATTCCTAAACCTATAATGGTACAATAGTATAAAACACTTGCAAAAACAACGGCAAAAAACATTCAAGAGCTTACTATTTATTTTAATTCTGTATGTTAGAAGGACCCAGCGAAATAAGATTTTCATTGAACAGAGTAACTGTCTGTTATCTGTGCATATGACAATCACAATATCTTGAATCTTGACCCCACACCAATTTTTTTTACTGTCAACGACAAGAAACCACACTCCTGCCCCCTCTCAAAATGCACAAGGGAACATGGTACATGGTACACATGGATCAATGTGAAAGTGACTTTTCACGACTGTTATCTCATGGATTCCTCTCTAAAAGGAGCACACAGAATGTTTCATGTCCACATTCCCAAATTGACTCTCGGAATCGCCCCTCTGTCTGCTGGCCTACAGTGGAGGACCCTTCCAGATCTCTCCCCGAGGCTGCCATCACCATGTTGCAGTTTCAGCAATGTTTGGCTAGGGGATGCCAAAGGAGCAGCCAAGTGCTTATTTATGGATATTGCAGGAGAACAAGTGGAGTGATGCATGACCTCCTAAAGTTAAGTAGATTTTGATTACCACCAATAATTATTTATCACTTCTGCCCCCCCCAAAAAAACAAACATATAGCCTACATATATACTTGCTAAACCCTTTTAACACATTTTAACAAACAGAAGTTGTGCAATTTGCGTTTACCCTTCCAAAGCTAAATGTGTCTTGTCTAGAGAAACACCCCCCTCCCTCCCTTTCTCTCTCTCTCTCTCTCTCTCTCTCTCTCTCTCTCTCTCTCTCTCTCTCTCTCTCTCTCTCTCTCTCTCTTCCTCTCTCTCTCACTCTCTGCGGGAACCTGAACACAGTGCCTATGTCGAAATCCAGCTTATTGAATGGGCCGTTTTTATCACGTCACAAACTACATGTTGATTACAAATACAGTCAATAACAATAACTTTTGTTTGTATTATTTATTTATTTGTATTATTGTTATTATTGATATTATCATTGCTCCATCTCTTATGCACAAATACACATATTTTTGTTGCTGTTGTTGATTTTGTGTTGTTTGTTTTTTAATTTTTTGGACAATCTCGAATTACTCAAAGCTTCACCAAACACTTACTTTCTACGGCAGTGATGGAAGAACAACTTAGATAATTTAATGAAGCAAAGGTATAGATCTATAGTACTGAAATGTAAAAATAAATCACATATCTAAAATTTAAAAGAGGCCTATTAGCAAGATACTAGCAAGAGTACTAGGAAGATAAGTATTTCGGAAGTTGCTCTATTAGTAAAATAACACGTCTTCTCCCTTTCAGCTAATTAAATCACTGTAACCATTTGACTAGGAATACCATATAATAATTATTAAGTAGCCTATCAAAAGTAGACCAACGATACTAATTTGGCAGAATGGATTTTTTTTTTAAATTAGCTATTATATGTAATATATATATGTAATGTATACGTAATATGTTTTTTTTTTTTTCTTTTTTTTTTTATCACTGATGCCGTCAAGCGTAAGTCAGATGTAACAGCCTGGCTGTATGTTAACTTTTAATCGACCATAGCAGTCAAATAAATGTAGTAGTCGAGCGTAAAAGAATGTTGCTTTGTACTTTTTCCCATATGACATAAACGCACTATGCGTATTCAACTATCTCCCTCCACTTCTATCTCTTCTTCTCTCCTCGCTGCCGGGCAGCGGCAGGGGGGTGCCGGCTTGTTCCTGGAAGAGCCCAGCCTGCCTGCAGAGTCACTCACATTCCTGGCTGGGATTCAATGACTGAGCCAGACATACAAACACATAGGGAGGAGGGGGCGTGAGAGAGAGAGAGTGAGTGAGAGAGACCTCGAGGGAGCGCGAGGGCGAGAGAAGGAGCCGTAGACTGGGGTAAAGAGAGAGAGAGAGACAGAGAGAGAGAGAGAGAGAGAGAGAGAGAGAGAGAGAGAGAGGGAGAGACAGAGAGAGAGAGAGAGAGGGAGAGAGAGAGAGAGAGAGAGAGAGAGAGAGAGAGAGAGGGAGAGAGAGAGAGAGAGAGAGGGAGAGACAGAGAGAGAGAGAGTAGGCAGGCTCTCAGACTTCTCTCTCCATACAGTCAGAGTGAACTGCGGGGGCAGACGGAGTAGGTTGCCACAGTCCTCGACAGCGGAAAGAGCCTCAAATAAGGATTGTTTTATCGACCTGTATCGACTCACAACACCCCCTTTTGTTTTAATTTCGCCCACTTCGCTTTGGAATTCGAACAACCGGAACTTTTCGCTTCTCTGGAGTTTGGAGAGACGATTTTTTTTTCTTCTTTTCAGATATGGACAGTCGGCGACCCACTGCTGGGAGCGACTGGCCGGTGTACACTGTGTAGTCACGGGAATAAAACTGAAAACTCGCCTTCTGGGACTTTTTACTGGATATTTGATGAAGCGAATCGCAATCTTGGTCAGTTTTCGGACACCGTGGATTTACCAGGTTCAGGAACGGATAAATACTCGCGATTCCCAGTCGACGATAAGAAGGATTTACGCTTCTAAAGTTGCAGGAAAAACATGGAGACTGTAAGTCGGCAGGGCTTCCAGCCTCATCCGGGACTGCAACAAACTCTCAAGCAGTTTCACCTCAGCTCTATGAGCTCTCTTGGCGGACCGGCGGCTTTCTCTGCCCGGTGGCAACATGAGCTCCTCTTCAAGAAGGAGGGTAAGGAACCCGAGCCGGTCCTGCAGCATCTGCCGCCACCGGTGATGCCGGGCCCGTTGTTCATCCCGTCGGACCGCTCCACGGAGAGGTGCGAGACGGTGCTGGAGGGCGAGACCATCTCGTGCTTCGTGGTTGGCGGGGAGAAGCGACTCTGCCTGCCGCAGATCCTCAACACGGTGCTGCGGGACTTCTCCCTGCAGCAGATCAACTCGGTGTGCGACGACCTGCACATCTACTGCTCGCGGTGCACGGCGGACCAGCTGGAGATCCTCAAAGTCATGGGGATCCTGCCCTTCTCGGCGCCGTCCTGCGGCCTCATCACCAAGACGGACGCGGAGCGGCTCTGCAACGCCCTGATCTACGGAGGCGCCTACCCGCCGCGCTGCAAGAAGGAGCTAAGCGGCGGCTCTCTGGAGCTGGAGCTCACCGAGAGGAGCTTCAAAGTCTACCACGAGTGTTTCGGCAAGTGCAAGGGCTTGTTCGTGCCGGAGCTGTACAGCAGCCCCAATGCAGCGTGCATCCAGTGCATGGACTGCAGACTCATGTACCCAACGCACAAGTTCGTGGTGCACAGTCACAAGGCACAGGAGAACAGGACTTGCCACTGGGGCTTCGACTCGGCCAACTGGAGGGCGTACATCCTCTTGGGCCAGGATTACTCGGGGAAAGAGGAGAAGGCTCGACTGGAGCGGCTCCTGGACGAGATCAAGGAGAAATTCGACTTCGCCAACAAGTACAAGAGGAAAGCATCGTCCAAGGTGAGTTGGTCCTGCTTACCATGAAGCTCTGATTTTTGGGGGGTTTTCTACCTCCCCAAATTTAAGATTGTCCCTAGGTAAAAAAACAAATAAGTAACTTAATCTGGGTCTAAACCTTATATGTGTAAAACCTCCTGCATTCTAGACTATCCAGTATTTGGTCATCTTTGACATATCATTACTAATTGGGCTGTATTCAGCAATGACAACAAAACGCCTTTGGTGGCAATAAAGCCATTATTTGCCTGTGAAACACCTCTCAGGCTCACTTTCATTGGCCTGTACTGTAAATTCAATCTCATTTACCAACACATGGCTTAATGGGAAACAGTCAACCACAGTTAGGGTGTGTGTGTGTTTGTGTGTGTGTGTGTGTGTGTGTGTGTGTGTGTGTGTGTGTGTGTGTGTGTGTGTGTGTGTGTGTGTGTGTGTAACTTAAACATGAATTCATATGTGAGTAACTAATTCTTCTTCCTTTCTCCAGATTAAATGACATTTTATTCTACTGTTAAACACACACACACACTCACACACACACACACACACACACACACACACACACACACACACACACACACACAAACACACACCCTGCCTGAGGAAGGGGCATCTCTTCCTTAGCCTATATTTCTGCTTGCTCTTCTATTCCGCACTCTCTTTCTTTCATTCCGCGTGTGTGTTCCCGTGAGAAGAGATACACTCCCACAGCAGCAGGATTATTGTTTAAAGACAACATCTTCCAATTTTGGACGTGTGTGCGCATGTGTTTGTTGAAGCGTTGTGTGTCACATTACATGTTTGTCTGTCTGTCATGTGCCTGGCTTCCTGTGGGTTTAATCAACACTGCCATCAGTGTTGAAGGCTTTTCTGTTTCTTTCCCAGGTTGTGTCCACATTCTAACATTCTCCTATTCTCTTCTTGCGTGAGACAGCTTCAGCATGTGGGGAGGATCGGAAATTGAGCGTCTATTTTGCCAGCTTCCTTCATGTTTTCTGCAGTTTTTGTGATCAGATTCAAAACCTACAACCAAAGGAAGCACTTTTAGACGTCTGAATCTGGTTCTCCACGCGTCTGCCAGTTTTGTCACACTGTATGAGTGGTTTATAATCTGTGCTTTGGGGTGCGGACCAGGCAAGAGGTTGCAGAGAAAGCAGTTGGGTGGTAGACTGATAAAAGGGCTCCTCCTCATACCCCTCCCCTAGAAAAAAGGCCAGTGCAGACATTTGCATGAGCTGTTACACATGAATGGAGTTGATGGAGCAGGGTTTAGAAGTATTGTGGTGGAAACATAATATGATCGCAACAAAGGAGAGCATTCAGCAAACATCGGATCCCCCCCTTCAAATAGCCACCTACCCGAGGCCAGCCACCCACCTCTGACATACACGCATCCACGAGCAGAAGCAAAAGTGTTTACAAGCAGTTGCCATCCGGCTCTCAGCTGAGGCTTCTCTCAGAGGAATCTCCCAAAGAAAGCAAAATCTGGGTGACCATTGAAGTCCTGAGGAGAGCCAAAGTCCTGCCATGCATGGTGAATACCCACTCTTGGCACACACTTCCATTCAGACTCAAGTGGGTACACCTCAAGCACCCCCACTTCCAGGGGCCTCTTCTATTTTTATAAGTGCCGACGGGGCACCCAAGTGTTAAGCCCAAGGCTCATTTGAGCCTCTACCCGGCTTTTTAATTTGACTCCCCCCCCCCGCCGCTACAAATACCATGTACGCTAATGAGGGAATACATGCTGGGTGGGAGTTGAGGAATATTGCCCAACTTATGGCAACAGAGCTCCCCTTTGTCAGCACATTGCAGCACAGCTGAGGCACTTTGAAAAGATTCTTGGAGGATGTGAGGCAGAGTGCTAGACTGTGTCGTGCCGCCTTCTACCGTTCAGCACACAAGAAATTGCCATCATCTGCGTGCTGTCAGCGGAGTAACCGGGCAGCTCTGTGAATATTAATGAGGGTGTTTCAAAAGTGCTCGCAGCAGTCTCGCATGCAGACAGACACAGGAAGCGATATTGTCACACTTCCCTCCTTGCAAATGCTCTTCGGAGAACTTCCTTCTGAGAGGCGCTGAATCACAGACCAAAAGAGTCTTTTTCGCTTTTTCCGCATGCCTGAATTTTGTGAAAGGCGCGCATTACAGCTAAAGATCACTCTCTGTTTTTATCTGAGAGGATATGAGCCACAGAGCAGGATTGTAAACAGCAGCGAGACAATGCAGCAAACTGTTGAATTGTTTCACTTTAAAGTTGGTAATGTGCTGGGTGGGGAACACTTCTACCAGTCGCTCCTGCCAGCCCTTGGCTACAATTCTCTTGGTTTCTGGCTGGTCCACATGTCAGTGGCACACATAATCAGTGGCTTTCCCCATCAGGATGTTTAAGTAAAGGCTGCGGCTACAGATTGAGTGTGCTGCTAACTTTATAATTTGCCCTCAAGATGATGTGAGTTCTACATGATCTGTCTGTTTATAACAGATATGATATGAATACCAGAAGTGGAGGGGGAGGGGTCTTGCGGTCGAGTGAGCTTGTGCTCACTTCAAACCCAGTCGGTTTATGTCCAACTTTCTGGTGTTGATCCTGTTCCGTCACTTTTCGAAATAAAGCGTATTATTCTTTGTTGAAGTCATGGACACAACATGTCGTTTATAGGTAAAGGCTCATTCATTTCACACAGACAGGCAATCATTCTATAAATACATTCCAGACATGCCACTCCTTCAGAGGTGAGAATGTTTTTGCTTAGTGGTTCTCAACTGATCTGGGTGCGGGATCCACCATCACCCTAAATGACTAGCTGTGACCCAAATCAAGAAAAATGTCAACTTCTAAAATTGATTTCATGAAAAGATGGTGAAGTTTGAACCTGAGATAGTAGAAAAAAGCATAGTCTGCCAAGACAAAAAAAAGTTAGAAATATTCCCTTTACAGTCAATTAAAAACCAAAAGGTGCATCTTAAGACCACAAGGTAATACAATATACATAACAATTCAGTAACTTCAGCCTTTTTAACAGACTCAACAGCTTTAATGCACAACAAGAAATAAAAAAGTCCAACGACTGAGAAGCAGTTTCAAAAAGACTCAAATTACTTTTGCTGAGAATAATCACTGAACCTGTGACAACCAACGGTGCACTGTGGAACACATTCTATGTCCTGAGAAGCAGACTCAAAATAAATTAATTGGAAAGTCCAATTAAAAAAGATTTAAGTTTACAAAATTAACTTTTCCTCTGATTACCTTATCAGTAGTTAAATACCGAAAAACATTGTGCTTTAAAGAAAATGAAACAGCACTCACTTCAACCTGAGGTGTAACATCGACTTGGAACCTGGAGTAATTTATAATGGGATGTTTTTTGCACCTGTCAAGAGTCTCAAAGTCTGGAGGTATGGTGCGTTCACACCAAAAGTGTTGCAAATTTTGCAAATTTTTTGCACGAGTGGAGTACATGCAAAGTCAATGCACAGACGTGTATGGATGCGTGTAACGAGCATTTCCATCAAATGGCGCCATGTGAAATGGTTTGCTACATTCACCGATAATATTATGAACCCAGACACAAGGCTGTTTGATGTTCTGACATTTTTTGGGACTTCAATAACATGTACAAAGCCGAAATAGTGGTTATTTCTTCCATGGTGGACTCTCTGGCGCATTTAGCGCCAATGAAGCGAATTATCACAAATAGTCTGGCATGTAAACCCATACTGCACGCAGCTATTTAGCCCTGAAAATGGCAAAAAGTGATAACTTTTGTCATTTGTGTAGTTTTAATATTTGTCTCTAAAACATTGCACTTCAATATCCGTCTGCCATTCTCTAATGCGCAGGAGCTAAAACTTCCCCTTTTGCTTACCTAACCCATCAACCCAACCCCTGTGAAGCCCACACTGCTGCTTGGGATATCTGGCCTCCAGCTGAAGGGGCCGCTTGTTTCAGGAGGGAGTGGTGGTGGGGGCCCAGAGGAAGTGAACTCCCCAGAGGGATATAGGCCTATGTCCTGTTTCATATGCAAGGCGCAGTGTTGGCTAAGCCTGCGGACAGCCAGCCATGTCCACAGGGTGGACAGGACAACAGCTGGTAGTTGTGCATTTCAATGGCAGCTGGGGGAATATTTATATTCTCTCTTCATGGGTTTGGAAAAATGCAACATTTTCCAAAGTCTGCTGCAATTTTGTCCTGACTGCATGCACAAGTGAGGAAAAGTGTTTTCAAGAAATTCAATGCTGGATTTTCTGTTTGGTGTCTCTGTTTTGCCTAACAAATAGTATAATTTAGAATCTCCTCTGCTTTGAAAAGGAGGAAGCCACCAATTAAATTAGGCCTGAATAATGAGATATCTTGCATGGCCAGGCTGCCAGTCTGGGTTTAATGGAGGACAATCAGTCCATGCTGGGGCATGACTGAGGGTCAGAGAGATCAATGGTAAAGTGTCTTAACGTCAAGTGTGAGTGAAAAACTCCATCACTTGTCGGGCTCAATTAAAGCGGACTGATAGACCAAAACTGACACAGAGAAAAAGGAGGCTCCTTTAAAAAAAAAGAAAAACCTGTTTTTAAGGATTTGGACTGTAATTGCCAGAATGCTATGCAAATGCAGGTCAATTAAAAAGAGGGTGTTTAATTTGTCTTTAATTTTTAAGCTGAAACTATTGTTTATTGCCTCCACACATGCTGGGGCTTTTCAAAGGGATTTTTGGATTTTTCTTGCCCTACGCAGGAAAGTGCTAGAACTACACTGGTTTGTCTTAAATCCTCAGTGAAGATTGATATGTTCTGCTCTGTGTCTCCTCAATAAAAACTTTAAGAAACAATTGTGTGGAACGGTGAAAAGTCTGAGCGATGATTCTGATGATCAGCCTGTATTTCCACCACAACCATAAACAGGGGAGCAAAAAACCACCCGTTTTCCAACTAAAACTAGTGCATATATGCAGTTTTTTAAACACAGGGAAAGCCATTGCACTGTCCTATACGTCATTGACACGCCAGCCGGCACCAGAAACAGCGTTAGAAATAAGGTTGGGAGATATTTAATTCCCCTACTGACGATATTGCTTTAAGAAACAATATGCAAAATGATTGTCCATAAACTTAAGCATACATTGATACAGCTTAGCTTAGCAGAAGGTTAGATTTAGTTTAGCATTCAAACATCCCTTATTAAAACCAGGCAAGGCTTTCTAAACCTAGTAAAAAGCTTCATGGCTTTCTAATAGGACCCGTAATTAGGGCTTGGTGCTGAACCTTTGTTACTGAACAAAATGTACCTGCAGCATGGGCTATTGACAACTGTCAACAACCAAAGACTGGCATTGAATACAACATACAATTAGTTTTTTTGTGTGCTTATTCTTTACTTCAGAATTATATTATACATGTTCCAGGTTTTAGACTTGTCAGACAAACTTCTCATTCAGCTGCGTGTGTTTAGACTGTATATGTTTTAACTTCTTTTGTTACTGTTGATGTTTCTTCCAGAAAAAATATTCTATTTCTCAAAGAAAGGAATAATTTATATCGTTACCTAATCTAGGCATCACATTTGCATCATTTGCAATATGTTTCAAACCTAGCCCCACCCAAAGTCTGACCCCCTGATTCTATTATTAAAGATGTACAAATCTGTCATTCAGTGTCTTAGAGGATTACATTAGTTTGAGTTTAAAAAACTTCAACATTACAGTTATCTGTGGCGAATAGCAGAATTATCATTCAGGAGGAATAAAAGAAGTCCAAGCCGTTGTCTGACCTCCCACCATCTCTGCTGCGCTGCCATCCCCGACCCACTGGCTTCTATATCCATCAGCAGTGTCTTCACGTGACAGATGGAGGAAGCGACCGGCCAAGTACTTCATGAAGAACTGGCTGGTTGGTCTTTTTGCGTAGGAGGAGACCAGCGGCAGGGGAGAGCAAGACTCTTGAGCTATTGGGCTACCTCCCACCTATCCGCCTGTTCATTCAAAGAAGACAGAGGGATGGGGGAGGTTCCAAGTAATCCATGTAGCAGTTGTGGAGAACCATGCATGCAAGCTGTCTGGGAAAGTTAAGCATGCAAAGCTCAGAGCAAACGTGTTTAAGGAGCCAAGAGCATGCGTGGAAATGAAAGTGTACTTCCTCCCACTCGGTGAAACCCCCTCAGAATATTAATAGCCTTTTGATAAAGCGGGAAACTAATAAGCCTGTGGTGGCTATTCTTGAGTCTCCAAAGAACCTTGAGCGTGTCTTACTGGAGATATTGTGAGAATGGCACAAAAAAAGGAACCTGATAACCTCCTTCAGGTGTTGCGTGGAAAAGAAGCTCTTACTCAGATGCTGCAAATCGCTGTCTGACCCGACTGTTGGCTTGTGAATGACACTGTGTCAAGTTTTTGGTGGACATTTAATATTGATGGTAGGGTTACTGTAGGCAGTGAGGTCCCGCATGTTTATTTAATAAGAGGGTCTTTGAAATATTCATCGAAACACATGGCACTGTAAGCCAAGTTATTGTCCTACTAAACATCCCCAAGCACCATCCTCCATCCACATCTTTTTCTCGCCTCCCAAAGCTTCTGTACCGGGGATGCAGCGGCAGGGCTCCAATGTAAGGCCAGCATTACACTGAATTTGCATTTTAGCATCTGCCAAGTGGCAGAAAGCTTCAAGCTACACGCAGACTTTACCAGTAAGAACAAACCTGGAAGTTTTACCAGATAGCAATTTGCAGGTGAAAAGGTTGCAAAATTTGAAATGTTCAGATGAGCTTGTTAAGTGCAGTTTAGACAGCAAGGTTTCGACACCATCTACACATTACAATAATATAATTGTAATGCTGCTGAATACGAGGTTAGAAGTGAAATCCTAACCCTAAGCAAGACATTACCCGCAAGATCTTAACTGTTGTTGAGTTTAGAGCAAGGATCTGCAATCCCCCCTCATCGTCTATGATGTGTTTTGAAAAGATATGTCTGACTGTGGTAACACTTGAGAGGCATCCCATCTGATATCCATGTAGGACAGAAAGTACCAGTCATCCTTGCTGTGTTTTTTTCTCACTCTTCCATTAATGCTTTCAACCCCTAAAATGTCATCATTAAGGACATGTAAGTGTTTGAGCAGCAGGACCGGTGGATTGTGGGTTTCAATCTGAAAAACACTGCAGGGACAGCTTTCATTTTGAGATGGAATTGCAGGGTGGGGGTTTTACTTTGTGCTGCGTCAGCAAAGGAGCGTCCTTTGTATATGACAGCAGTGTTGGCCCCACACCCCCATCCACACCCCCCCTGTGCACCCATATGTTTTGAGGAGCAGCAAGCACCACGCGACCTTTCCCTTCCCAAATAAAGAGATGACCCACCTCACCCCTCGCCTCGCTTGAAGCACAGTCGGCCAATTGCGTGCCGCTGAGCAACTCCTACGGGACAGATGGCTGTCTGACGGAGGCAGCTACTCACGCACACACACACACACACACACACACACACACACATACACACACACACACACACACGTGTGTTTGCGTGAATAGAGTTGCACACAGATGCGTTTCAGTTTTTGTTGAAAGATTTTAGGCTTACACAAAATATGAAAATATGCGCGACACATGGGAACATTTGAATAGCAAAGGCATCCTCTGCCTCATTTAGTGTATGATTGCGGTGGGGCTGGTTGAGTTTAACAGTGTGCGTGTGCTTGTTCTGTGCCTAGATCAGCTGTAGGAGCTGTTGGAGAAGATTAGCATGAGCTCACTGCCTACTCATTTCCATCCCCATCTGCCTGTCTCCCACAGTGATGCTTCCCCTCACCCCAACCACACACAGACACCGAACACTGCAAACTACATACACATGAGCACAGACTTCCACACAGCACCCAGATTTCACCCCCGCGATGCCTGCTTAGTCTTATAATGAATACAGAAGAAGACAGAATCACATGCACACGCACACACACACACGCACACACAGACTTGTCAGCTGCACAGGGCCTAGAATATCCTCCAATAGTGTCATGTCAGAAGCCAGTGGTCCATCTCATGCTGTTGGGACAACAAGTGATGGCTGGCCTGTTTGCTCCGACAGGTAGAGACAAAGGAGGTGATACAGGGAGATTTTCAAGCTAATAATACACTGTGCTAATCTGATTTCTGATTGAACTGGCACGAGTCTTCAAAGGAGGGTGCTGCCAAGTCAACTCAGCAGGTTCACAAAATCCCTGTCAAGGGGCCGGGTCGCTGATGGTAGTGAGCAATAAGGGTTTTTATATTGAAAAAAGCATAGCAGAAAAGTCAGCTTTGCTGTTATGTAAATCAGTGTTCAGTTTGTTCAGACAAACTGAACACTGATTTGTCGCTGCAGAGTGATTCAATTGACAGAGCTTTTTTCTTATATACCTTTTGTTGCTCATCCTAAAACCCATTAGAATTCTGCTCCGGAAACTCATGGGAGAAACATTGGAGTTAATGTTTGTCACAAATCTGTAGCTCAAACTATTAAGTTGAATTATTATTGTTCTAGAATTCACATCACAGCTATGTAGTGCCTAACGCACAAGACTAAAAATAAAGAGAATTAACCTTCGACCAATATTGGCCTTCAGTCTTTTTACCATCTGGCTCATCTTTATCGTCGTGGTACCAGGCAAAAATCAAGGAAACGCAGTGTTTCTAGTACACTGCACATCTGCTTTAACTTTAATTGTCTCCCACCACAATATCTAGTGCAGCCTTCATATCTATTTTTCCTCACTTAGACAATGCAGGTTTGTTTTATTGTGTCTGTTCCGTGCCACTGAAATTCCTTTTGCACAAACCCAAGTCCACAGACCTTTCAGCATTTTCTTCTGAGCTCAAATGTTGTGGCGAGAGGGCATTGAATGCTCCACTACCCCTTTTGAAATAATGGTGTGTCAGCTCTCGAAACAAGCATGTGGCGGCCAGTCCAAAGGGAGACATTGAGAAGAGTCTGAAAGGGCTTGAGGTGTATTTTCTGTTGTTGTGGAGGCAGGCCGGGTCCTGGGCAACCTCTTTGTTGTGGTTTTTTTGCATTGACTCTGCAAGGAGGGGTGAGGGGCTCACACTGGTTTGGCCTCAGCCATGTGGAAGGGCAGTTCCCAGGAGCTCTGTGAGGTATAATTGTAAGAGTATGGGGGTGGGGGTGGTCAATGTATGCTGGCTAGCCATTGTCACATCTTTTGTGTCGGGTATCAGCTGTGGATCTGTGATTGTGGGATGGATAAAGGTGATAACCCCCAACCCCTCCGCTGTTGGATGATCAGTGCTCCCAAAGCGCCTGAGTCATGGACCAGTGCTCATTGTTTGCCTCCCCCTCCTCCATCCTCCCTCTTGCGTCTGTTTGCTCATCTCTCCTGGAAGTGACACCAGTGCCGCTGTCCGGCACACACAAAGAGGTGAGGTCACACGTCTATTTTTTAATAAAGGTTATCAACAATAACTCAATTGATAATAACTGTCACTAACATAAATACATGATACTTTTGCTCCTCGACATGATCCGCCGTCTGTGGTGGGCCAAAGAATTAGAATGCTTACTCTGGATTTTACCGACCAGTACTGTAATTTTGAACAATATGGTGGTCTTTAACATTTAAATAGGAGATTATAATATTGACAGTCAAAAGTTTGACTTTTCAAACAATGTATTGTTCAGTCCTACGCTGAAAATGTGTCTGTTTTGGTCCAAAATAAATATAAATTATTGGGTCAAAGAACGAGAATGTGCCTTTTGTAAGCCTTAAAGTCCCAGTGAAACACATGTTCGAGCATCTTTAGCTTCTGCACTGAGTTTTCTACAGTGAAAGAGAATATTTGAGCGGTAGACAGTGACAAGGGAGATTTATTAAATCAAATCCTTCATATTTGATTGGACCGTTAAAAAAGTGGATGGGCTTAGAATGTAGCTCAATACGGAGCTACAGAGGACTGTGACTCCACACACATTCGTGTACTCACGATTGCATTCAATCGTGAAGGAGGGATTTTTTAAGTTTAACAGTTATATATGCTTTAGATTCAGTGCTGAGGAATGCACGTCTTTTCTCAGAAAAGGTGTATCTTCCTGCTTTTGGTCTTTACTTTTTGTTTTGTCTGCTCTGACTCATAGTCTAGCCGCTCTCTGTTGAGGCAACATGGGTTAATCTTAAACTGGATTAATCAGGGAGTGGACCAAGTTGTCCCATTGTTCCAGCAAAGCAACTTTCTCCTGAACTTTGACTGGCCACCCTTCTCTGTTTATCACAGTTTTTCATAAAAAGTGCTGTGAAGCCAGGTGTTGCCGCAAGAGAGAGCATGTTGGAGCAGTGTAACAGTTGAGAGGTTTGGAGGGTTTGAAGTGAAACCAGTCAGTAAAAGACTGGTTTAGGTGGGTTTCACACTGTAATAAAAAACCATATGGTTAAACTTAAAAATGTAAGTTCAGTTGCTGCCTTATTATAGTCAAATTAGAATTACAATTTGCTACAACTCATGATTTTAAGTTAACTTAAGTTTAGCTTTGCCAATTCACTCCAACACATAGGAACATTTAACTTAGACAGTTCTGGCTCATGTAGCAGCGGGTGGAGCTACTTGAGTGTCAGGGGTAAGAACTTCAGTCATGGTTTCACATTCATAAAATTACACCACCGAACTGCATGCTGGGTCATCCTGTCAAACTGTTGCACAGGCTCTCACAGGAACCTCACCTGTCCTTTGCAAGTGCCTGCATCATTTTAAGTGTTGTTTGTAAAACAAATAAAAGAATTGTTAAATTTGCAGTTCACTTGCCAGATTGAAAATAATTGCGCAATGTACAAAGCCTGGAAAACATCAAAAGTGCTTATTGCTTGTGTATAAAGTTAATTAACTCAATAAACTAAAACTGTTTTTTAGTAACAAGCTGTATGCATAGACAGTGAGCGGTAGACATTGTCTGCATAGAATATGACAATTTAACATGAGGGACATAACCATAATTATAACTCACAGTATTTAGTTCATTTGACTTGTTGAAATTTACAATTCATTGAACTGGCTTAAAAACCTCAGTTGGAGTACCAACAACCTTTACAATTAAGTTGTAATTGTATAAATCATCATGATAAGTTGAAGTAAATGACATAAAGACGCTACCATGACTTATTGTTCAAATCCTTTTTTACAGTGCAGTTGGTGAGGGCAGACTGGAGAGCAGGGTTGAACCCAGCTGGGTGGAAAGCAGAACTAGGTCTCATTCAGGCTCCCTGGGCAGACACAGAAACAAAGTTTGTGAGCTTGTGGCCTGTCAGGAAGTCAAGATGAAAGGTGCGTGTTGGGTGATGCAGTGAAGGGGTCTCAGGAGACTCAGTTTAGTCCTCTGGAACAAAGTGTTGCAAAAACAGATCGAGCCTTTCATTCCTCCCGTTGCAAGTCACCAATCTCTTGAATTAATTCACCCTGCACTCCGGCAAATGAAGTGGTCATGCAGATGCTAAATAAAACAATATGCTGAAAGGAGATCCATCCACCTGGCATGGATGCCTGCTTCTCAGGTTCAGGAAGCCTCCACCAGGCCCAGACCTCCTCCTCCCCCCCACACTATTCATTTCTTATTGCAAAGCACACACATGCATGCAGACGAAGAGGCGAGCAAAACTAATTTCTTCACATGCACGGACGCACACACACACACACACACACACACACACACACACAGCTTTCCGGGCATCTTCTGTCTACACGCACATCATTACACTCCTACAGAGCAGACAATAGACCTCTTGAAGTCCGTGGCTTATAATTAATGTAATTGTAGATCTCTAAGACAAAGTAATGTGCGGTGTGTGTAACCGCCTCTGACCCACAGCGAGCTGAAATACATTATTCTCATTGTCTTCCTTCAGAGGAACACTGCCAAGGCTATCTTGAGCAGTAAGACATCTGTTTATACAAAGCCCACTGCCATTTATTTATGTCTGTCCTGGGTGTGCCTCTTTGTGTTTGTGTATGTGTGTCAGCACTTGTGGTTTGCTGAGCTGTCTAACTTTTCTCAACAGTGTTATCATGTCTGCCACATTCTTGGACTGAGGCTGCCTCCAAGTTTCTCTCTACGGTGTGATCACCATCAGATATCTCTACTAATATCTATGTTTAATACCCATATAGTTGTTTTCGCTGAGTGTTACACCTGGTTACATTGCTTAATGTAGTATGTCTTTCTTTGGTTGTTTTCCTTTCTTTCTTTGAGTTTGTGTGAAACCCTACTGTATAGCTTTGTATTGGTGCATATAGGACATCTTAAGCATCGACAATATGGCAAAGAAAAAGCTGTTGAGTAAAACCAATGATATACTAGTCCTTGCATATCCATACAATGCAGGTTATTTCATACATCTATGCACTGTCAAGATCATAGGTTTCTAAGTAGAATGAAAACACATGCTGACATGTCAGAAAGTGAAAGTTTGTCCACTAATTCATGATTTTCTAATTTCACTTTACAGCTCGTCCTAACTCAGACAGCTACTATAGCCAGCTATCAGCTGCATTACATTGGATAATTGAATATTACTGAAACAAAAAAATGTTGTGCACATTTTAATGGCACATTTTCTAGATCATGAACATCATGCTAAAACAAAAGTCTAAATAATTTGGATCAGTGTAATTTTGTCGCCCAGCCCCAATAGGACAAAAACCATTCCCCACTTGAGATACAATCCCAATAATGGTTACATTTAAAATGACGCTAAAGCTCAGGTATTTATTGTCTCCAACTTTGATTGGCAGTGATAGAAACAAGACACCCAGGTGAACACACTCATTTTATCCCCTTTTCCCCCTGTCATGTCACTGCCTCTGTGGCCTTTTTAGCCACAAATTCTGTCTGTCGTTGTTCGAGCAGCGCTAGAAAATCGTCAAAAGAAACAAAAAGAAGTAACACTGGTCTCCATTTTGCTTTCTACTGTTATTAGAAAGTAGAATGGAGACCAGTGTTACTTCAGTTTGAAACCCTGGATATCAACCAACCAGGCATTCCAGCGCGTGCCATGGAACATGACACGCACTGACAAGAGAATGTCCTTCTCATCTTCTGCCAAATGTTAAAAAGGTTATCGCCTATGTTTCCAAATGTTTTCTTTTCAAGTTAAAAAACCCACATACGACCAAATTTGGGGGTTAAAGAATATTTATCTCCAAAGCACATTTGATGAGAGTATATGGCATTGTGCACACATCTGAGACACAGTTATAAAGATCATGATCTACTTGAGGTAAAAATCACATGTCACATTCTTTCGTGCAGCGTGGCGTACATATTTTTATTTTTCCCCTCGATGTGTTTTCAATTCCCAAAGATATAATCACATATGAGCAAGGATGTAAGATCCGATCACAAGTAGTTGGCGCTGATGCATTTCTCGTTTTAAAGCCAGGTTGAGGTGTGTACTGCGGTCCCTCTGATCGAGATTTGGACACTATGTTGATAAATCATCACACACGACACTGTGCCTCAGACAGAGCAGAGCGTTGAGGCTTTTGCTCAAAGAGAAGAGTCAGTGCTTGTTGAGTAGAAGCCAAGACAGGAGGCAGTGTTTAGTCTCAGCCCAAGGACAGAACCAGAGGTGTTTTTTCTCTCTTACTCCTCCATGTGTCCTTGTACTGGTTACTTTGCTTTTGTCATACCCATTCCTCCATTTTGCCAGACCCCCGCCATCAACTGCTTCTGCCGTCGGTCACCGTTAAGTGCTGTGAAACATCAGATTCCACTTCCTGCAGCAATCAATACATCTCTGGTCCTGCAGACACTCACCTATGGCAGAAAATGTGCTTTCTCTCACTTGCTCACACACATTTAAGAAGGACCACTCAGAACTACTTACAACAGTGAGATTCAATTATTTTTCTAAACCATCAAAATATAGGTGGAAAGTCACGTAGACCTGAATGTTCTTCACAATATCCATTGAGGAGATTGTCACCCTTATTATTAATAAAATGGTGTTGAGTCAATAAGTGCATTCAATCGTGAGTACAAACAACAAGAATCAGGAAAGTACAATTTATTCAATAAAGTCAAACTACGAAGTGCTATCAGTAACAAAGTGCCATTTAAGTGCTACTAGCGTGCTATTACTGCGCTACCTTCCTTATTCAAGGTGTAGTCGAAAAAGATGTGTTTTTAATTTGCGCCGGAAAATGTAGACACTTTCTGCTGTCCTGATGTCAATAGGGAGCTCATTTCACCATTGAGGAACCAGGACAGCAAACAGTCGTGACTTTGTTGAGTGTTTAGCTCGCAGTGACGGAGCTACAAGCTGATGAACAGAAGCTGAGTGGAGTGAACGAGCTGGGGTGTATGCAGTCACCCACAGTGCAGTTCTCAATAGGTGAATGGTGGATAGTGGTCCTTCAGGTTCTTCCCTGGCTTCATAAGGGAGTTCCAGGTACCTCAGTGGGGTCCTTTTTACTCTTGCAGGGGATTAATTAATTTGGCAGATGTTTTTGACCAAAGTGACATACAAGCCACAGAGGATTAAGGAGGAGCCTTCAAGAATACAGTCTTCCCTCGCTATAACGCGGTTCACCTTTCGCGGACTCGCGGATTTTATTATTTTTATTTATTTTTTTACAGCGTACAGTATGAACGCGCATTGTGTTCTGCACCCTCATTAAGCTAAGGGACTGTACTGTACACCCTTGTCAATCAATCTCCTCCGTGCAGTGTCTAATACGTCTGGATAAAAAGTCTGCGGAGCGGTGCCAGGACAAAGAGGCGTGGTCAGAGGACCTCGTAGATTGATCATTAAAATGAAATTTGTGAAACATGTTTGGGCTTATTTTTTTATATCCGCGAAAGTTTGAACTTAGAGAGTGTTTAAATAAGCGAGAAATGTGAGAAAAGTGTATAAAAGTGTGTGGTTAGGGGTTTTACGGTCTTAAAACATGTATAATAATGGTAAAAAAATAAAGCTGACTACTTCGCGGATTTCGTCTTTCGTGGGTTATTTTTTTCGAACGTATCCCCCGCAATATACAAGGGACCACTGTATCTGTATTTACAGTATTCCACATACTTTATGGGCATAAAGTCTTGGGCCTTGAACAATATATTTTTTGCTAAGGAGCTAGAGAAAAATCAAGAGAGTGAAAGAACATAATAGGTTAATATGTAGTTTCAGAAAAGGCAGGTTTACCAGCTGTGGAGCACACAAGAGAAGAGTTGGAATCGAGATTTCTGGCCTCACAGTGACAGCAAGTCGTCATTTATTTTCGCAGATTTTAGTGAATGAGAAGATGGATGGATGGACCGATGCCTCAGTCATTCCTCCTCCTCCCCAGCGGCAGTAATGAAATGATAGATCCCTGATGTGGATGGGAGCAGAAGTGGAGGGATGACCTCACAGCCACATGATCGCCGCGGAGGGACAAGCTGGCGGATAATGTGTCCATTAGTCTTCCTTTTGCCAGAGGAGAAACCAACCTGGCGAGGAGAGAAGGACAGGAAATGACAGAAGTTCTACTCTATCCGCTTCATCCGCTGCTCACATTAAATCCTTATTTGAACTGCTTTTGTGGCATTTTGTCACAGATCACCTTCTTTTTGGGGTTTCGTTTGAGTAAGAGAATTATAAACTCAGTTTTTGAAAGTTAATGTTTTGATTTGATGTTCTTTTAATCTCAATTTCGTCTTTTTTGTGCTAAAACAATAATTCAAAATTAGTTTTAAAATATTCTTGCGAGGATGCAAAAAGCTTTGTCACAACTCTGAATCAAACCATTGTTGATTCCATGGATTTGTCTAGCTTTTGAAAAAAATGGTCCCTCTTCAAGGGACTATGTTTTCTGCTGGAGGATCTTGTTGTTCCTTGTCTGTCCCACAGATCATCACTGGGGTTCAGTGAGGTTGTTGATACCAGAGTTCACTCCAAAGCAAGGCCCCTCCCCCTGTGTGGGGTGACTGACAGTGGACAACAGCCAGAAGCCTAGACAGGCCTTTTTGTTCAAAATGAAAACACAGCACATATATACACAAGCAAACCCATGCGGTGTCACATGTTCACCTACTGAACTGTGGTGCATCCTACTTCCCTTTTTCTTAGTACAGCAACGTGTCGGCCACAACAAACCTGCAGACTCGAGTTGAACTTTTGTCGCAGCGGTAGCAAGCAGCGACTTATACTTCTTGTTTCTACACCACACCCACTTCCTGTGATGTCTCCGCACTGCCGTCGGAGGCGTCTTCAGAACCCCAGTCGCAAAAATGCCAATTGTCAAAATAGTTTTTTTTGTCCAATGTTAGTCTACAAACATTTGACATTAATGTATAAATCCTTCCTAATGTGAAGTCACTGGACTACTTAGAATTATTCAGGTGGCCCAAGAATCATTGGCAGAAAGGTTTTAAACAAACCCACAGGTCAGTCAAAACTTATTTGGAAGAAACAAAAAAAAAATTGATCAAAGTTGTTGGATGATATTGAATATCATAAAATACTGTCGGAAGGAAGCTTCTGCCTCCAGTATCAGCATTCCAAAACCTGCATGTGTCAAACCAAACTTCAGACCCTCCCCCTCACCACTGGAAAGCATGTGATTTGGCTCCAGAGTCAAGCCTCTCACTTGCTCAGCCTCTCCCAGAATTCATCAGTGGAACAAAATGTCCGGCTCCGGAGTGGAAAGCGCCAGTGTGTGCTGGCCAGCCAGCTCGATTTTGAGGCTGCCCAGCACCCTGCAGTGAACCAAAGGGCCTCTTTGTGCTCTGCCCTCACAAAGATGCACCCCGAGCAGCAAAAAACTAAACACAGCCAAAAACAAAACCAACAGCAGTGTCCTGGCTCGAGGGTAAGAGGGGGGTGGTGTTGGATGTGCAGTCCGACGCTAAGTGGAAGAGCCGCCAATTGGAGGTTACAAATAAGACCCGGTGAATAAGCCAGAGAAACAGAGGAAGGAAGTTTTCCATTGGAGCTGAAATGCCCCCTATCCCTACCCCATAATCCTCTTCCTCATGAACTAAACCATGATAGCTGTGCAAATGTTCATGTTCATCTTTGCAAGCTGCAAAATCCAGCAATTACTGTTTTCTCTCGTAAAATTTCTCTATCACATGAAGTAAGTGTACTCCAGAGCAAACAAGCTTGAAATCACAGACGGTGACAAACAGAGATACTATTTTGAAAAGAAATAAAGCAAACTCATGACTATCAGCGCCTCTGGCAGTCATAAACAGATAGCCAGACACAATCTACAAGCTACGTCTCCACTATCCCTACTTAGAATGGGCTTTATTTGCGCTGCGTGTATGTTTCCATACAGTAGTGTTAATGAACTTTGAGCCCTGTCTGTGATAGTAAAAACACAGTCGGCAGCCACATGATCATTGCTTTCTGCCCTTGATTTAAGATTACTTTTCACTGACGCTTTTATGCACGCGACTTACATTTTTGCTCTATACACCGTGGAAACAGCAACAGGGAGCAATTTAGGGTCAAGTGTCTTGCTCAACGACGCAACAACTAGGACTAGCGGAGGAAGCACACGAACCACCAATCCTCAGGTTGTAGGGCGGGCATACTAACCACTGAGTCACAGACCCCACAGTGATAATTTAGGCCGGCCACTACGAGGACCTGAGTATCAGCTTTACAGCATCAGCGACACACTACAGGACCTGCTGCACGCACGCACGCACGCACAGCACGCACAGCACGCACGCACTGCACGGCCCATTTAAGTGTTGACCGCTGGCCTTGTGCAGGGTGCGTCGTACAAAGTCCCATTCATGGTGTTAATTAGGTAAACCTGAAGTTCAAGGACCGGTGGTTCATTAGAGGAATAGCACCAAAGTCCAGGGGAGGACGGCTTAAAATGGGTTGCGTGGTGTTTGTCTGTCTGTGTGTGTGTGTGTGTGGGGGGGTTCGAGGCCTGTAGCCTCGAACCCTCCACCCACACCAGCCACCACGGAAATGTCTATTTCAGTCTGTTAGCTCGATGAGGCCGCAGTCAGTCAGACACCTCTGTGGCAGAGAGGGAGGGAGGAAGGGGAAAAGCGATAATGGATTTACTTTAGTGTGTGTTTCAAGGTGCCAGACAGTGTCTCTCTCTCTCTCTCTCAAAGTGGGCTACGCTGCGGTTTGAGCATTAAGCCAAGGCAGGCTTCTGTGAATTTAAAAAAAATAAAAACTACTCTCATTTTCATGCTTGGAGAGAGCTGCAGCAAGTGAGAGAGGCATCTGACTAGTGTGTTTGTGTGTGTGAGAGAGATTGTGAGTCTAATGCACCGCCTCCACAGAGCGCTCTGGCCCTGCATTATCCCAAATGCTGCTGTTGTGATTGGAGCCGTAATGTGGTTGCTAAGCAAATGCAGTTTTCTTGGACTAAATCAAAATGGGCAAGACTGCTTCCTGGCTGGCTGGCTGGGGGGCCGGGCTTGGGCGCCGCCGCCACTGCTGCGTGCTGCGCGCTGACATGACTTACACACAGAGATGAATGCACACGCACATGGCGGAGTTGTTTCTCTGCAGCACCAGACAAATCCCAGGAAGGATTATTTGATGACCTGCGTGTACATTTGTCCACTGGGCAAAACAAAACAAAAACACAGTCGTCTGTCCATCATGTGGCTGGTATACGCAACATTTTCTTCCAGCTGCGATTATATTTCTCAGACCTCATAAATTGAGTCATTGTGAAATCCAAAACTGATAGTACTTTTTCAACTATTTGTCACATTTCCAGCTCAGGGTGACAAGCATGGAGCTGGGCCAAAGAAAAAGGTTTCTCATGGATCAACGAAAGCGACCGTAAGCAACTAGTTATTACTGTCGTCAAAATAGTAACACTGCTCGTTGCTTCACATCATTGTGAGTGTAAGTGACAATTGTTTATGCAGCATTTGAAGATTCAGAAAAAATGCTCGACATAGTACAAAGGCAAAGTGTCATGTTGAGAAGTCTAGTCCAAGTCACTCTCTGCTCTCTGGTTGCCGATCAGCACGCCAGCTGCTGGCTCGTGTTTCCAGTAAGGCGAGATGGTAGCTGGGGTCAACTGTCCGTCAAAGTGCGAGATGGAGGGGCGAAGGTGTGTGTGTGTGTGTGTGTGTGTGTGTGTGTGTGTGGTGGGGGGAGGGTGAAGGGTCAGTTCTTGAAGGTGGCTTTAATTAAAGCAGTAGCCAGTTAGTGGTCAGCATGACACAGTTTAGACAGACCATAGAGCGATGGGGCCAGCAATCAGCCCATCCAGACAGAATTCAAGAGGTGGTCTTGTGGAGGGCCTCCAGGTGCATGAAAGGATCCACTTTCAAACATGTTTGGAGTAGTAGTACTGTCTATATGTGTGAGAGCAGGATGTCATCTGCTTTTAGCTTCTCACTGGGAGTGTCACATTTCCTCAGCTTGCGTCAGAGCTGCTTACGTCTCACTCCAAGTCCAGACGGAGCAGACATCCCAAAACACTGTCCTTTGGGGATAACGTTTTACTACCAATGAGGTTGTTTACATTTAATTTGCTTATTCAGTTTAGACACAACAGAGACATTCAAGAAAACACAAATCAGTAGTGGTGTGTGTACTGTATGATAGCTAATATGCAAATTTTGAGGCAAGTGAATTGTGGAGCTCCACACTGACACCGCTCTTTAGACACCCAGGGTGGATGTGGCTGAACTGTGTGTGTTTCTACGTGTTTGTGTCTTTGTGATGCATGATAGCTGTTATGCAAATCTTGAGGTTCTTGTACAACACTGAATCAAGCATTGGCTAGACACGTGGATTAAAAAAGGAACATCATAGACACATCTTATAAAAACCCTGTACCACACCATTTTTACAAGGTATACCTTTAGCAGTGCTGAAAAACTTGTTGCAGTTATAGCAGTTATAATAATCAAATCCAATTAATTTAAAGACTAAGAAAAGAAAAATATTTGTTGGTTCTACTTTCATAAATGTACATCCTGGCTGTTTTTCCTGTTTTTAATGGAAACTATTTTAACGACATATTGACCATTGAATTAATACATTACATATATATTAGAGCTGCCACTTACATTATAAACTATGTTCTAAGAATTTGGGAAATCCTCTTATTTGTTGTCTTACCTTGAGGAAGAGGATTAGATTAGTTTAGTTTAGCTTAACACAAAGCTAACGGCACAATTACTTTTTAATATTTAATGGTTACATTTTGATATGTATTTTGTACTTTTAGTTGAGGTGTGACATCCAGTCTAATGTTATCTGACTCTCATCTGAATTGTTTGACTGTTCCTTTAAATAGTTCTTTACAGCACCATGTAATGTAGTGCAGCCCTGCAGAAGAGTCCTCTGCTGCTGCGTGGAACCCTTTCTGTTCAGAGTGTGTTAGCAAGGAAGGCCTCATGTGGGCCTGACCTGATTCCAGCCAAGCATCGCGTGCCTGACCAGGGCTTCTCTCTGTTCTCTTCCTCTTTCCCATCCATCCATCCATCCATCCACCCATCTCTCTCTGTCTCTCTCTTTTTCCTCTCTCCTCCCCCTCCCGGCATTACAGTGTGCCTCATCGCCCATGCTGCACAGTTCCCTTGAACACACTCTTTCATGCACATGCACATACACATGCACACACACACACACACACACACACACACACACACACACACACACACACAGGGTCCCAGCATGCCTACCTCAGTGGAGCTGAACTGAACAATTTTACAGCGGCTTTATGGCAGACAGTTGCACACCTTCGTGCTGTTCAATGGGACAGGAGTGCAAATCTACATATCTGGGTTAAAATGTAGGAATGAACAGGAAAACATATTTTTTTTAGATAACAAACTCCTGCTACCTGAGAAATGCTAATTCTCGAAAAAACTTTTCCTGTTGGCTGCAAAACCATCCTCAGTGAGGAGTTTTGAACGTCCAGATTAACCTGCAAACACCTGCGGCTGGGCGTATACCAGCACCGCACGCACACACACACACAAACACACACACACACACACACACACACACACACACACACACACACACACACACACAATGATAACAAATACATATTCACATAAGTGGTTGCAGGTTGATTTGAGGCTGGTAAAAACATCTGTGTGATCCTCTAACAGTTATTGTACCAAGCTGCCACTAAACTGTGCCTCATTATAAACACCATAGGGCCAAAAATTCAATTAAAGACAAATAAAATATAGAAAACAAAGAAAACATGGGACAAGACTATGTTACTTCATAGAGATCCAACTTCCCTGGAATGGTTTAAAGATCAGCAATAAAGATGTTTTAAAACTGCAATCGATTGGCAGCTTCAAAAACATTTATAGACACGTCAGGGTGACTGGTCAGCTATGTGGAGGTGTCTGAACTTTTCCATGAAGTTCTAATCTTTTAATTCAAATTACGCTGTACCACCTCGTTTGTGTCCTTGGAGTTGGTGACAGCTTTAACATTTTCAGGCCGGACTCGCCTTTTTTTTCCGGACAAGAAAAGAGACAAAGGGCAGCAGCATCACCCCCCCCCCCCCTCCCCTCCTCGATGCGCATGACCTACTGGAGTAGTGCTGTATGCAGGGTTGGAAACAACACCATCTATCTTCTACCTCAGCATCTACAGAATGAAAACCGATGCTCTTTTGTGGAAGGCCCATCATGCATATGAGGGACCTACTTGTATGGGATGACCTACTTCACAGACTACTGTAAATCTACTGTAAATTTGGTGTGTTGCACCTCTGTGTGTTTCTTTTAAGCGGCCTCGCAGGGCCTGCCCATACTGGTCACGGGGAGAGAGGACAGGCTGCCACCACTGCTGCGTCTTTAAAAACTCTCTCCAAGCTGCTTTTCAGCTTACCAGCGCTACAAACTAGGTAATCGTCCCTCAGCACGAAATGGCTTATATACCAACTGCAAAGTATGCACAATTCATTTCCAACACCACCTCACCCTGCTCGCTACTTTAATCGGATTCTTGTTTTTGCTGTTTTGGTTCTCACTGTTATGCGAGTGGGTGCTGTTGTTTACCACTCGCTCTTGTTTGGATGCACAGCACTTATGCTTATGGTTGTTGAATATGAGAGTGTGAGTGTGTGTGTGTGTTTGCGTGACTGATCATTTCAAGCCTTTTCAGCTTTTTTTCCTGGTGGCAGGTGGCACCAATATGGTGTTACAGCACTAAAACCAAACATATATACAAGGAAGGGAGAGGGGAAGATCAACATGCAGAGTGCAGTGCAAAGAAAGTGCAACAAAGGAGATCACATTCAGTTTTGTCATGGTGTCATTTAAAAAATATATAAATATATTGTGATTTTTTTTTCTCTGATAGTGATCAGAAATTATGAATAAAATATAATATCAAAGAAGTCTTTTTTCTTCTTTTTACCAATAAAACCTCTATCCACATCCTCCACATAGATCACGTCCAGTCGGAAGTGGTGGTGATGATGGGGGTGGTGGTGGAGCAGAGCTGCATCAGGGGGTTGGTTTTGACTCAGATATTGATGCAGCCATGGAAAGAGTTAGCCAACAAATGTTGGGGAGGCAGCCAACTTGTCAACAAATTGTCCTGCCAAAGTTCTGTAAGTGAAGCTCAGGTGCCTTAAACCTGCATTCTTTTCAACAAGGCAACGCCTCTGATTGTATGAGAAAATTATTTATCTCTTGATTTATTCCCTCAGTAAACATTTTAAACATGAGTTTATGGATCAATCTCTAGTTTAAAGTCTTTTATTTAATACAGCATTGATTAGGAAAGTATGGTCCATTTTGAGTGAAATAGACATTTAAGACAATTAGCCTAGTATTTTTTGTAAGGAGTGCAAAAATAATTAACTACAATCTTTGTCAATTCCCATTGATAGGATGCACTGATTGGTAGAAGCATCAGATTTTAAAGACGTTTGATTCCTCGTTTAATGGCAGCTTTTCCTTTTGCGCTACAGTTGCTTGAAGGAAAGAAGCTTCCTTGCTTTACCTGGTTTAGAGATTTGGATTACATTGCAATCATCAAGGGAAGAATCTAATGTTCGGCACTCTTAAAGCAGCAGCCTTGTGTGATTTAAAAAAAAGAAAAAAACTCTTGGAAAAAGTGAGTTCTGGCAGAAAAACTTGTGTGTTCTGGTGACAACACCCCCTTCCTCCAATGTTTCTTTCTTAGCTCATATGCTTTCCATCAGGCAGAGTGATCTACATGACGTCAATATGTATGTGTGTTGGGGGGGCAGAGGAGCCAGTCTTCTTTCCAGATGTTAGAGGAAAGGAGGGAAATGAGGGAAACCGGGGGGACAAAAGCGAGTGTGTCAACACAAACAGACTCATCGACTCGAAAGAATCTTCCTTGTTCCAGAATACATCGCGTGGTCAGTAGTATTTGCCACGTCGGAGGTAGATCCCCTGTAACCTTTATTAACACCTTTGCACCCAGATCGCATTTATCCAACAGCTGGGCCTGAAACCGCCTTCAACCTACAGTTTCCTCATTTGCTCACTCTGGAGAGGAATCCATTTAGTAAACACAGCTATTAGTTGTTTTGGTTTTCTCCTCGATTTACCCTTGGCCTTGAAAATTCAGGCCTCCACACCTCCTCTTCTCAGAAGCCACAACAGCTTCTTTCTGAGGTCCTCAGTTATAACCTCTCAGCCCTACCCAATTGGGCTACATTGGTCTTAGCTGCTCTGGATGCATCCCACACTTTCTGTTGGCCTGTAATTCCACCTGACCCCTCTCTGACCCGACCCGGGCTCTCGGGCCGTTATAACTACGGACGTAAAGAAGGGCTGTGACTTCTGGTCATTAAAGGACATTTGGCGCAATTAAGCCTTTAAGTGTCCCTCCCTTGATTACTTCTCAAGATAGTGTTTGTAGAGTGAGTCTGCGTTTCTAAAGGCCAGACGCAATTGCTGCCCAGCACCTCCCCCTTTTCTTTTTGTTCTATTTTTACAGTGGTCCAGACCATAAAATCAGTCAAGAAGTGGCTTTGGGTGTTTTGCGATGAGGTCACGAAGTGTCATGAACCTTCTGTGACACCCAGAGATAAGCTTTTTTGACCAAGTCTGTGTCAAATACACATTTTTATCAGTTGGGATCGTTAGGGCTCCCAATAGGGTATACAGTTCTCTATTATTACATAACTACAGGGCTAAATGAGATACTTGACACTGCAGAACAACTGTCCACAAAGGGTAAACAGTGAGAACAGTTTCTCTTAATGGAAGAGCAGCCACCAAGATCTTAGCACAGCGTCACCATTTTACCCTTATCTTGTGAACTTTGGGCAGAGGACTGGAAGTCAAATGCCGACGATCTGACCTCCTCAGGTGACTTGACCGGAGTGATCTTGGTTGGAGCCTTGTTGTCTTTAGATGCCAGGTTTATATGGCTCCAGGGTCAACTGGTCAGTGTTTTACAGGGGTGGAAGCTAGTTCACAGGCAGCCCAGGCCCCTCTCATGCCATCTGCTAGCCATAAAGTCAGCCCAGTAAGCCTGACTTTTGTACTGTTTAATGAGGCTCTCTGGGGGTGAATTTAGGTGGGAAAAGATGTAGGGCTTCTGTTTCGCCTCTTGCCCCTCACTTCAGGTCTGGAGTTTGATACCTCTTGAGAACATGATAAGGTCAAAAGTTGGCCTGTGGCATCCTTTTGATGTGTTTCGTCTTAGGGTTTCTGAACTTCTTTTTTTCTATTTTGTACTTGATTATGGAGGGTACGGTACTGAAGCAAAAAGCACATCAACTGTCATGAGGTTGTCATTGCGAGCTGCAACTGACCCCGCATCTTGACAAATGTAGTAACCTGCCAAACGGCCGGCTTCTCTTCATCACTAATTGATTCCTTGCAACAGAAGGCTTGGTGAAGGTTACATGAAGGATGTTGCTGCAGTATTCAATACGCATCCAGTTTCAAAACAGCTGACGACAGTGAAGATCTGCTTCGTGAGACTTCAAATAGATAACATGCAAAAAACGGCTGGCGACTTCTGAGTGACATCACTTTCAAAGGCGACGAGGCCTTGCAGAAATGTCAGATAAGAGAGTGAGAAAGGAAACATGTGAGCATTCTCAGCGCCACCAGAACCAGACGGGACAGAAAAAAACAGCCAGGCCACTGGAAAGGTCATAGATAAATAAAATGGTTCCCCAGTCGGACATGTAACCTCCAGCAAAAAAACACGGAAGAGTCTAAATGCTTCTTAGAGCATCTGTCTCATGCAGCCAAAATTTAAAAGTACTCCAAACAGAACACATTTGACATGTCAGAATTGATAAGGTGCCTGCAGAGGAGCTGACAGCAGCTAGCGGCCCGTTAAAGAGGGAGGTCCAGGGGGAAAGAAAGCTTCATGACAGTACTTTTGTCCCAATTACAGCTAATCCCTTTAGTTGCAGAAAAAGTGGAGACCCCCTGCTAGCTTACTCTAAAAACCAAGAGAAAGCTATGTGGAGAGGAAAGCTAAGCAAATGGGGGGAGGTAAAACTTTACCCCCCCTCCACCCCCTTTCCTGAGAGAGAGAAAAAGTCAAGAACTATGATCTGTCTTTTGTCTTTGCAATTCATCTGCCTTTTCAGATGAAAACGTGCCACTTTTCAGCCAAATCTTGAAATATGTTAAGTGGAGAAACATTAGCCAGACCAATCCTGTTATGAGCTTCAGCCCAACGGAAAGCAGGGGGAAGGGGTTTCGGGGGGCTCACACACACAAGCTCAAGCTTCTTAAGTGATTAATCACCATGTGAAAGTGAAACCTACTGAGGGATTTTATTTTCCACCTTAACATTTCAGCTACCCTCATTGAGCTATTGTTTATTTCACATTAACCATAGAAAGGTGTCCAGACTCGAGCGAAAACCCGCTTTTCTCTGGAATCATTTAATTAGAACTTTTAAAGTAAGTTTCTTTCCAGAGAGCCTTTTTTAAAAGCATTGCATTTTTAACTTCAGCCGATTTCGCGTTGACACAACCTCATCATTAGCATGGGAAGAGTGGTTTGTCAACTGGCATCATTATGCAAACTGTGGGGTTGCAGAAGACGCCATTCAGCTGGCCCGGGTGTGAAAAGCAAACACATTTGGTGAAGCTTCACCCATAATTACCTCATTAGGTGGTGCAATGAAGGAGAAGGCACTTATTTTCCCCGCCTACAGGCCTTAGGCTAGAGAGAGCGATGTCAGCGGAGCTCTGTCAGACAGGAATCTAGAAAAAAAAGAAAGAAAGAAGTGGGGCATATTGCGCTGGGGATCACCGCCTCTCCAGAGAGGACAGAGTCATGTCAGACTCAGTTGTGTTTCCTATATTAGTAGCTAAATTGTGTGGGTGCTTGCAATATGTGTGCATGATTAATCAGTCGTGCTCACAGGATTGTTGTGTATGGGCAACTGTTTGTATGTTCGTGGCAGGGTGTTTACAGGACTGATGACACAACCAGCACTGATATTTCTGGATTAAAACTACCCATAGCTGAATGTTAGAATTTATGTGATATTAAACAATCGGGCCATACTGATAAACTGATGAATGGCTCACATCCATGGATGTATAAAGAGAACTGGATACAGCATTGGATGCGAGGCCACGTCTATTCCTGCTCAGTGGTGCATGATGCAAGAAAAAGTTGGACTTCCCCTGGTGTAAAATTATCCAGATCATTCAGAGATCCTCAGCATCCATGGGCCCATGGAGCAAGCGCTTGAGCGATTCCTCTAACCCTGCCTTCTAGCCGTTCGGCCTCAGGCTCATATACGTGATTCAGCTGTGCATGTCAAAACTGGTAGACATTAATGATTTAAATGAATAGTATCAAGTGTGTTACTTCTAAAAGCTGTATCTGTTAGAGGTGTCTCTTTCCCAATTTGAGTCTGTGGCATCAAGTGACGGACGAAGAAGTTGTATTTTACACAGTTTAGCCACTATGTGAACTTGGTTTCAAAGCCACCATCCCCTACTTCTCCTTCACCTCTTCCTCCAACACTTCCACAGTTGGGGTACCCCCCGGGTCCTGTAGCCCTGCAACCTGTACCTTGTACCCCCCCTGGTCCTGTAACAACCCCCCTTACCTCGCTATTTCCTTAACTTTTATAGGAAGAGATGGGGCAGCAGGGCCTTTTTATGAGCTGCTGCTCGCAAAGCAATTACTGCGCTTTAATGAGGCTGTCTGGAATTTCACAGGCCCCCTCTGCCGTGTCACTTAAGCCAAGTGCAGGAAAAATATAAAACCACTACTGAGAGAGGCAGCCGCACATCTTGAGACGGTAGAATGCAGAAGGGAAAAAAAGAAAATCCGTTCACTTGTGCATTGTGTGCACTGAAACGCAAATAAACCACCTCCTACACTGAATTCACGGGTTAACAGAGAGAACTCAGAACTCACAACGTAGTAAAACATAGTATTTTAATTGCTAATACCAGAATCTCTTAAATGTCTTCATGTCCTGAATACCATGTGGTCTCACATTGACTATGTCGGGAAACACAAATAACGAGAGTGAAACTACTGATTATAGCAGTAACTCTTCCACATGCTCTAACGGGGATCATTTCAATTTAAGTGAAATTAGGCAATTCCTGTTTTTGCTCCAACCTCTTAAATGACCACTTTGTGAAGGGAGGGTTTCTTGTGCAGTTTGTCTGCTATGATGATGATTTGACTAACTTTTTTCTTCTTCTTTTCCATGGCTCTGTGGTGTGTTCCTGCTACTGTGTTTCATCTATAGGTGAGTGTCATTATCTGTAGTTCTTCATACTTTCTATCTCAGGGCCCTCTTCTCTTTTGGTTCCATAGCTTCAGTCACAATATCTTGTTAGATGTAGCAGGGGTTGACCATTTTCACCTTGATCACACACTCCACATACTTCCAGAAACACTGCTGTCTTTCACACAACAATACTTTTCACTGGAGCTGCAGTAAGAAAATAAAAAAAATAAAAAAAGTTTGGTCATGTTACATGCAGCAGCATGCGGTTGATCTCACATGTGAACCAGTTTTAAAACATTGTAAACTGCCTGGTAGTTGCAAGGGGAGGATCTGCAGCGTAGGAGGGAAGGGGAAGGGAAGGGTGCGGTAGTGAAACCCCCAGCGCAGACCGACATGGTTTTAACCAAAATGGCCGCCCACCACAAGCCTCGGTGAGATGGAGCAGGGTGTAACCACATGCTTCGGATATCTTCCACGTAGCAGCGGTGCACGCTGCGACCTACAAATTGTCAAGCGTTGGTGTGCACGGCCAGGCTTTGCTTTGTTCAACCCCATGTCTTACAACTGTTTGTCATAGCTTTCAGTTTGTATCAACCTGCTCCTTCGGGTGCCTCAAAGCCACAGAGATTTGCAAAGAGCAAGTTCTATCAACTCTGTCAAGTTCCTTCTTGACGTTGGAAACAGTAGTTTGAAAAATAACTCTTTGCTCGGTTGGTCAATTCCATCCACTCCAGTCTTCTGTATGGGTCCGAAAAAGTAGATCCTATGGATGTCACGATATCAGAAATTCAGTAGCCGATAGTGATAGTGGTGACATTTTACGATTCTTAAAGCAACGGTAAAGACTAGAATAAAACGAGAAATACCACGTCTGTCAACATATACATTAGCATTTTATATTAACTTGTCCTTCAAAAAAAAATATATTAATACCTTTTACATTTCAACACGTCATGGAAATGTTAGAATTTACCCATTCGTCAATTGCACCTCCCATTAGCGTTTGCTGTTAAGGGCGATGTACACTCTTGCTACTACAACTGCGGCTGCCGACGCAGTTGCATTGACGGACTCGTTTTGGTTTATAGTTCCCGTGCCTTTTCCATACGCCAGAACAGTAGGTGGCGCAACCACCGTTTAGAGTCGACCTGTACACCGACGTTCACCGATATCTCCCTCCTGGAATTTACCGCCATCTGCGTGTCTTTATACCTCTGTCAAAGATGGTTTATATAAATGCTCATATTTGTTGACCTCTTCAGCCAAACGTTCTTCAATAGGATCCATTATTCATGTTTCTGCTACGGCTTTTAAAAACAGCGGTATTATGCTATAAAGCCGAAAGAGCAAGACTCAGAAAGGATGTGGTTAGCAGACCAATCACAGCCTTGCGGGCTTTGAATGGCTTGCGTAGCTTTGTGGGATAGTCAGAAATTTTGGGTGACACGCAAGCACGCAAGATGGCTGATGAGACTACGCAAGGGCACCCTTGCGTGTCTTGCGTGGTTGCGTAAAACCCGAGTATAAATGACCCTTTAAAGGTAGCTAACTAACTCTCCTGCCGATTTAAACATGGGTTTGCTGTTCACAATATGGCATTATCAGGAAGAAATAGGGCGTCGACAGTGAGTTTACTGCATCTCAAACTACTGCCGGGTTTTCAGAATTTTGTGAGCAACTTTGTACTGAAGTATTGGTTCTCCTAACATAACACACATAAGGACATGGGGATTGTCATCGTGGAGTTGATACAGTTTAGCAGTCAAGTTACAAGTTCAGATACTTGTACCTAAAAGGACAAATCCATCTGTTTTTCTCCTGCTTTAGTGAACTTTCAATAAGTTAGTCTGTGGGAGGAGGTTGCTGAAGTCACCTCTTTTGCACTGGAGCACTTATTTTCACTGTTAAACAGACTTCCTAAAGGTTGAAATGCTGTTTCTGCACCAAACAAGAGGTGGATGTTCTTTTCTGTTGTGGCCGGCTGCCTTCTGTCAGAACAAAGGCATAGTTGTCCACCTGTGAGAAATATTACATTAGCTCATCTGTGGGATGGGGGAAGCTTTTGGGGGAGGTCAAGGGGCAGGGTGGCTCATGTGTGTATGGCGTAGCACGGTCTACAGCTTTCTCCTCGGTATGCAAATGTCCAGGAGTGAGTGTTGGGGGGAGGGACAGGGTTAGAGGTCATGTCCTCCGCTAAGGAGCAAGCGAGAGAGAAAGAGAGGGATGAGGCTCTGTTGAGGAATAAGTGACAACCAGCTCAGCTCTATTGTGTTTGTCTGTGAGCGTCCCAACTACAGTGCATTGAAAAGTAACCGTGTATATATAACAATGCAAACTAAAGAGCTGTAATGCCCATTAAACTAGCCAAATCATCTTTACACAGTAGGTAATGATGAATACAAAACACGAACATGCAGAAAACTTGCATGTGTATTACATGTCCAGTCCTTTTATTGCGAAAGGTAAAAATGTAAGAGTGGATCTGGTCAGCGTTGTCTTTGTTGAGGTTGGAATGATCAATAAAGTTCTTTGCAATAATCCCCCAGAATTAAAAAAAAAATCTTAATTTGGTTTGAAATTCTGTGCAGTGTGCAATTGTCAACAAACTCATTGTAATAAAACCAGCCCATTGACATACAAATAGGTAGCCAATCACGTGACAATTGGTGACTAGCTGCAAGCAAACTGGACAGCACTGTGTTTTGAGGAGCAACAAGCCTGTTTGAAAATGTTGTTCAAAGTTCAAGTTGACGAGCGACAACCCAAACCAGATGCATGGCTTTGTTTTGACCGCAAACCCACCATCTTGTTTGTGTTCACATGGGCAATAGTGCATCTTGTTTTGTCTACCATTTCATGCTAGATAGAAAAAAGTCACTGCTAGTCCACACTTGCAGGCCTGTTAATGGGCCTACAGCCTAGACATGATAAGAAACTTCATATTCATCGCAACAACATACATGTGACCTAATGTCACACTTCATTGAATTCTGAAAAACCACTGGACCTCCATCAGATGGCAGGTGTCCAGTTTCGGCTTCTTGTGTGTCCTGTTTTCATTACACGTCATGTCTGACAATCCAACTAAGACACACTGAAGCAGAAAGAGGTGAAGAGAAACTAAGAAAATGAAGACAGAGAGCACAGGAAAATAAACTGTGTGTGTGTGTGTGTGTGCTGGTATGTGTGTGTGGCGGGCGGCACGCCCTTGCAGGTTTCTCTATCACTCAGCTTCCATTAATTTTTAATTGCTTCCTTCGCCTGGCACACAGCTCCACTTTTCACTCAGTGAGCAGAAACGAGAAGGAAGGACTCCCTAGCAGAGAGGGGAAGGAGAGATGGGGGGGGGGGGGAGTTAAAGATAGAGAGGGGAAATAAAAAGTAAGAGAGGACAAGAAAGGTAATTGGGGAAAAAAGTGCTTCCATAAGCCTGGTTGGGCTTCCAACAGAACCTGCTAAACCACCCCCTTTTCCCCTTCCCCGTTTTCTCCTGCCCTCTCGCCTTCATCCCTTCCATCCTTCTCTCTTCTTTCCATATTCCCCGTCCATAAACCTTTTCTCTCAACCGCTGTTTTTCAGCCCGTACTGTGCTTTATCATCGTTGGTGAATAAATGAAAAGGAGAGGACGCCCAGAGCCTTTGATGGAAAACAGTGTAGTTTCAGCACACTCAACACTTCCACCATCTCTACCCCAACCTTTCAGCCCCCCTCTCTTTCTAAATTAAACATCAAAGGGACAGCCCTCCACTAGGTGCTCTTGCCCGCCCACTCCAACAGCGATGCCATGGTGCATTCTCCTTGTTTGAAAGTCGTAGAACGTATTTCACACCTAATCTCACCCTCCTCTACTCCTGCTGCCCCCTACTCCTGCTGGAGTGCTCTCTTGAGTTTCTGAGTGTGTGAGTTCGGGAAGGTGGGGATAGCGGCTGCTGAGGCATGAAAGTAGAGAAAAAGAACATATTAGGGCGAAACTGATGATTGATATTTGGTTCAGAGATTCAATGTTTTAATGAAGCTTTAAATGATCCATGCACCTCAGTTTCGGATCACAGTTAACATTTTTGACTTGCAAGATAATTTTTTTTGGTCGATCATTAAACTTGTAGTAAAGTTGATCCACTCTGTTTTAACTTGCATTGTGTTGAATCTGATGCTGGGTGTGAAGACATTATGTTTAATGGTGCCTCCCTTTATTTTTGTGTTTTCTTGTTACAGAAAAAGCCGGTTCCTCTGCTGCTCATTGTAACTGTGGGGTTTCTCAAGAATCGATTATTGGAACACTGTGGTTTTCTTAGCTAGGCTTCCTCTCAGCCAGGTTTACATAAATGGCGTCACAAAATCCTTGGTGGACTGGTGGATGTGGCTCTGCTCGTTTAGGGGCTTATTTGTTAGAACACCCAAAAACGGCCACTTGTCAAGATCAAACAGTTTACACCAGCGGTTCCCAAACTCAAGAATGCCACGGCCCAATTTGAAATCTGAAAATCTTCTGCGGCCCACCCAAACCTTTAATCACAACTCTAACAGGAGCTGTTACTGCCCCGTCACCAGCACCTTCGGGCAAGCGGTCTTCAGACCGGCCCCGGGGCGTTACCAGAACATCAACCTCACACCGGTGGCCAAGCGGTCTTCAGACCGGCCCCGTTACCGGCCTCACACCGCCCCTTTTCTTTTCTTTTCCTCAGCAGAATTTAGAAATTCAAAGGAGGAATTCACAAAGATTGTCAAAGGACTCGTAGTTGTTCTGAGCTTGTCTTCTGTTCCACACTTCGAGCTTCCCTATTGTGGCTTCTATCTTACTGTGGACATGAAACATGGTCACTGCTTTTCCTTGAAAGGATAGATTGAGTCCATTTAAGAACCCGAAAATGTCGGCCAAATACACAAACTTACAAAGCCTCTTGAAGTGAAAGAATTGGTCTGACAGTTCAAACAGAGAGTTCCCAAAATGACTTCTTCACGCAACTCAAAAAGTCGGGTGAGCGTAGAAAGCCACGTGAAAGCCACTGAACTTCAGTGTACAGGAGAAGCTGCCGGTGGTAGCTTCCCATTTCCGCAGGCGTAACTGCGGTGGACGACTTTTGATGAAATTTACTGTTCTCACTGTTTCATCCAAAACCGCCTTTAATCCAAAACCGCCTTTAATTCCGCAGGGCATCGTCTTTGTTGCCAGTGTAAGCTATTGTTTGTAGAAAGCCACGTGAAAGCCACTGTACTTCAGTGTACAGGAGAAGCTGCCGGTGGTAGCTTCCCATTTCCGCAGGCGTAACTGCGGTGGACGACTTTTGATGAAATTTACTGTTCCCACTGTTTCATCCAAACCGCCTTTAATTCTGCAGGCATCGTCTTTGTTGCCAGTGTAAGCTATTGTATTGTGTTACCGGGGCTTTTATTTTGAAGGAGGAAAACGGAAATAGAGGTGCGAAGAAATGTTGGTGGTGAAAAAGAGAAGACGTTAATAAAGAAGTTGCCGGATGGCTGACGAACGATCGTGTTATTATTTTATTGGTACCACACAGGATAGGCGCAAAAAGAACACTCTCTTACACCAGTAAAAGAATAACACGTAATTTAAATCATAAATGTTTTTAAATTGATTTCAAACTTTTCAAAATTGAAAATTAAAAACCTTTTATTTATTTATAAATTACCTCTTGCGGACCAAACTTTGGGAATTGCTGGTCTATACCATTATCGTCTTTTGAATCCCTTATTTAAACACTCTCTTATACGAAGGCATTCATGAATATTTAATATGTTGCCGGGTTTTAGCATCCTTCTATTGCTATTTTATAGCTTTTTTTTTTAAACTTAATTTCATCCCCTGGTGTTTTCATGCTGTTATGATCCCTTTGTTGTTTATATTTTTTCTCTCAATGTAACTTTGTTACATTGTTAAGAATAGTGTCAAATGAATAAAATATATTATTATTATATGTATTATTATTATTATTATTATTATTATTTTGAGTTCAGAAGAACGTAAAACTTTTGCTGCTCCAGTCCTACCTCTACTCGTGATGGTTACAAACTTTGCTGTCAGGTCATCATATCCTGCTTGTGTTCCCACTCCACTTGCTCTCAGTAAGATCGCCTAATTGTGGTGTTTTTAACGCAAATGACTGAAAAGAGTCTTGGGGGTCCAATGTGCTTAAACTTTAAGTAAACATTGCAGAGTTCAAAGTGAAGAATGTCAATGTCTGTGGTCCAAATGAGAAGGATTTTTTTTCCCATAAAGATGGAAAATGACTAGATTATACATTTTTCCTAATTTTCTCATGATGACTGCCACGTTGGAAGATACTGAATACTACAGCAAAATATCTACTACCTACAGGTTCAATCCCAGAATAAAAGTGTTGATTTTAGCATTCTGAGAGTCACAAGATGAGAAGTAGAGTGGAGGAGAGGATAAAAGAAAGACATGGGAGTGGGGGAAGGAGAGAGACTGCTGGCTCCTTGCCATGCCCTCTCAGTATGACCTTCCTCGTAAATAGCTCATACGACTCCCTCCCCACCCCCCACTCTCCTCTCGTTCCGATGGAAGGAAGATAGAGAAAGCTGAGATGGATTTAAGCACCGTAACAAGCCCCCATTTTATTTCTGCCAGTCTCGCTTTTTTATAACAAGAAAGCCAGGTGTAGCAAGCCCTCATAAACATGAGCCGCCAACAGATTGCGCAGACATCCCGACCCTCCCATTGACCCTGTTTTCATGTTGGAGTTAAAAAGATGCAGAAGTGGCCACAAGGAAAAAAAATCTAACTTTACGTAAATGACACAAAAACGACACAAGACAGAATTTTTCTCACAAAGAACAGCGCACACGGTGAACTTTTGCTCAAGCACTGATTAAAATATATGACATTTCTAAGGTCACAAGACCGAGGACATCTTCCAGAGCTCATTTGACTGTTAAATAGAGCAGTGTTGCAATTAACTATTCCATAAATTGGTTTGCCAAATTAAATTGCCAGTGTGTGACATCAAGTCTCTACGGAGACGGGACCGATCCCTCCACTTGACTCCATGCTGCAACATGGATGTAGGACAAACAGATGTAGATGTTTTGTGTAGGTTGAAACGAAAGAGTTCCATTTCTGCTCACAAAAAGTATTGCCACAATTAATACAGGCACTGCTGCTGGCATACTAACACACAAATATAGTTAACTTACTCCAGGAACCGGAGCCAAGTCTGTCGGAGTTGATTCTGCAGCGAGAACAAAGTGGAGGAAGGTGGTGAAAATGATGAAACAAGCTGTAGGTTTTTCTGGTTTTCTTCTTCCACCTCTCTGTTCCTGTTCCCTCTGTCACTGGGACGTCGTCACTGCTGGGCCGAGGCAGATGGCGTGTGGACTGTGAAAAGGGCAGCACCCACCAATCTTTGCCCACCAACGCCGCAGCACCCACCTGGGTGACACCTGCTCCTCTTGTCTGTTTGACCCTCTTGCCAGTCACGCACACACCAAGGACCACATGACTTTAAAAACAACTGTGAAGAGAAAGAAGTAGATCTTACACTTGTTTTCTATTGTTGGGCTCCACAAGCACCATTATGCCCACTCCTCTCTTAGTGTGTTCGAATTGAAGAATAAGGAACATTAGAGAACCCCCAAGACAAAAACATTAATAGTCTTGTAAAGTAAGTCTGAAAAAATAAAACAAAATCATGCACACTGTGAAGGCTAAAAAACACATTCACAGTCTGGATCAGCCCCCTGAACATGTCCAGTGGTTGCTGCAGCTGTTTTCGTTCCATGCATGCACTATGCAGCAATAGGAGAGTTAGGGGGTGACCTATATACAGTACACTAGCTATAGATGTGCCGTTGTCTCTGAGTCACCCACTGTCTCCCTCCAAGGCTTTGTCATCCACCCTCAGCCCTATAGTGGTAGCTGGGCTCTTTTATCTCGTCCGACATAAACTAAACATGATATCAGCATTACACACAGAGTGTCTCCAGGATATAGGGTTTGTGCTTAAAGGTGTATTCACACCATAGAAGACTTGCCGAGTGGGTTTGGCGGCAATGTTGTTTGTCTTAGCCCTTAAATTACAAATCAACTTTACATTTCTGCTAAAACGTGGCAAACAACACAGTTGACGCATTGCAGTGATGCTTTACCACCCTCCTCAGAGAAAATGGCATCACAGCCCCTTGTTCAAACCCTTACAATAGACAAATGAGAAATTTATCACAGCCATGTGATTTTGGGAAGAGGTTGTGTGGATGGATGGGTCAGATAGGTGGAATCATGTGACTTTGCATCCCATTTTCCTTCTTTTTTTTTTTTACAGTCTCTGTTCACGATGACCACAACCGTTCCATTAGCCTGACAGAGTAGTCATCAGTTAACCGAGAAGTTTTCCTGACCTCTATGAAGTAGTTTTTTTAAAAGCAAAACAAGGATCTCTCTTTAACTAAAAACAAATCCTTCCAGTGCCTAAACCTAGCCAAACCTTGACTCTCGCAGAAGCAGGCCATCCAACACTATTATGGGTCATTTTAGGATGCATTGTATTTCGTCATTTAATTATTAGTTAGGGTTAGCAGATTTTATCACATTGAAATCCATTTTAAATCACGGCCCTTTGGCCATCAAATGTACCTCACAATTGTTTTCATGATAAAGAAATGCCAGCAACTTTAACAATTAAAACCATGACTCCAAAGGTTCAGACTCAAAGGAAGCATTTAAGGGGACATAGTTGAAGACATTTTGTGGAACTGCAGATAAGACCTCCTTGGTGATTTTAGGAAGTAGGAGGAAACAGAGAAAGGTGATTATATTGTATTATCAGCTTGGGAGCTTGTTTAAACCGAAGTTGGGTGAGCCTGCAAGGCCAATTGTACTCCCCCCTCCAGGAAAACAGGGAGTATTTCCATTTATGCTCATTAATATTAATCCTAAACTCTTTACTGATTCGTAGTGGATGTAAAGTGCGCATGCTAGTCACGAATATTAGAAATATCATTCATAGCTTTGGTTGCAGGGCATTACATGATTTTAATGTCCTCTCAAGTGCTTTCCCCAGTTAGACTTTTACAAGAGGGTGGAGAGTGGGGGGTGGATTACCTCAGTGTGGGCCTTGAATAAGGCAGCTTGTTCCAAAACAGATGTGGTGTGTTTCGCGGTGCTCTAGCAGAGAGAATGAGCTCATTGTTTACAGTGGAACCTGGTGCTAATTTTTTCTGAAACGCTAACAGCTGCCTAACTGCGCCACCAGCCAGCCTTGATATCACCACCCCCACCTCTCTCCCGCCCTCCTTCCCACTCCCTGCCCTCTGTGTGTGTGTGTGTGTTTGCTCTAGCAGACTCCAAAAGACCAACTAGGCGCCTGATGAATGCCACCCCCTCCACTCAAAGCACCATCAGCTCCATCCTGGTGCACTCCCCGAATCTAATCCACGCAATGAAATCAATAGTCCCTGCTCACTATGGCTAGTGCAGACTCGCCAGTGTTGGGTTGCATACTTAAGCCCCCCAGTGCCTGGGAGGGATCATGTTGGGGGACTTCGTCCCACACGCACACACTAACTCACTTTTGCATATATCTGCAGTTGCACAAACCTAGGTTTAGTGCATATGGTCACATGTTGGTTGCGAGAAAAGCGACAAATATGGAGCGAGTTTGCAGTGGGGTCGCACTGGCTGATGGGCCTCTGACGCAGCTTCTTTGATACTATCATGATCACAGGCACTTTATCGCGGAAACACAATTCCACACACTGCATGTGTCGGCATCTTTCATGACTAATCCCGTTAAATAACTAAGAGCTATTAGCTTTACAGGAAAGTGAACATAAAACTAGACAAATGGAGGCTTGAAGCCAGTTGAAGGATGATAGTTGTGCTCTCCCTAATTGACTTAAGTGCCCTTATTAGTCTTGGGCCATTAGCACCTCAGCTTCCTTCGAATTCACCATCTATTTGCAGTCCGTAGTGCTTATCTGCTGTTCGTAGCACGCTCACCCGTCACATTTACCTGCTCCACACCAGTAAACTTTGGCGTTCTCTGTGAAGTTCAAACCAGTCCGATGTCTCACCTTGGCGGCAGCGGTGAGTCGTGTGATTGCTATCCTTTAAATGCATTTTGTATTGGCCAACGAGACAAGGGCCCTTGTTTGTGGCAAGCAGCTGAGCTAAGGACAGTTTGATGTTGATTTAACCGCACTTAAACCCACGGGCAGCTTCCTGCCTGAATCAGCTCTTAATGCAATTTTTATTTTTCTTGAGCCTTTTTTTTCCTACTCCTTTTCTCCTTTTGTTGTGATATTTTTGGTTTTCCTACATTCTCCTTTCTGGTATGGAACTGCAGCCTCTTGTCCACATGACAGAACAAAATAAAAAGCAATGGAGAAGGGGAGGAAATGGCCATTTCCTCTTTTTGCTACCAAATTGGCCAAACATGTGTCCCTTTGTTCCCACCCCTCCCTCTCCGTACTTTGTTTTGTTCAGTGCGTACATAAAGGATTATCTTCACAATGAGGAGAAAATGATGAGACTGTACAATGAAGAAAAAAAGAGAGTTTGAGAGAGCGGCAGAGAGGAAATAGGAAGACCTCTCTGGGAAGTACAACTTGTGGAAAATCTCCAGGTCTGCCAGTTCCAACTGGTACATTCTGAACTCTGCACAAAACACTTTTATTCCCTCGTCTTTCTGCTCTCCAACTTTCCTCTCTGTTCACAATCTATTGAGGTGTCCCCGTGGCCAGATCAGCCCTCCAGCTTGAATTTTTGCTGCAGCTTCCAGGCCTTATGTCAAATTGAACAAAAAAGGTTAGGAACAGTGTGCACAAGAAGACAAAAAAATGAACAGTTTGCGTGAGTGCACGATGGGAGCAATACCCAGAGCCAAAAGTCGCTGCATCAGACATGTCTGCCACCAAACCATCAACACTGACATATCCACCACCTAGAGGCCAATGATCAATGGCTACTTTAAAATAAATTTGCATGGATGGTTGCTACCATGGGCCCCTTACTATGGTGACATGGACCCTCTAACCATGCTAACATGGAATATAAGGATTTGAGCTCGGAGCTCCTTCAATAGCCTAGATCCTGGCTACATGTAAGGGCTTGATTTATCTGATCAGAAATCACAAACCCAAAAGGCATTCACCTTAAGATCAGAGTGAACAAAACCAGCATAATATTTGTTGCATGCTTTGTCTAAAAGGTTACTGCAAATGTTAACTGACTCTACAAGTTGTTGCTGATTCATTCAGTCCGGCTAAGTTATGCCTTTTTGATAGATCTAAATGCATTGGGTCTTCAAGTGTACCATCCTTTACGACGCTGGTGGAGCGTGTGTTGTCTGTGAAGTCTTTCACTGGGTCAGCAACCTAGGCATTAGCATTTGCATCCGCGAAAGAAAGGCCAGCCAAGTCCCCAGCCCCGACAAAACCTCACTGAGAGAGACTGCTCACACAGACATACAAATGTCACAGAAAGCTGTCTTGTGCTTCGCTGATGAAATTGAGATTATAAAGCCATGGAACTGCATATAAATTCAATCTTTGATTGGGAGGAATTTAGTTTTTTCTTGTGAGGAAACGGATGAAAGTTCCACAGTGAAGAAACAAGACTGACTGTGATGAATCTGTCTGGGAATCTCGTCTCCTCGGCCTCAGACATAACCAATGAGCGCGATGTGAGATTGGAGAGTCGAGTGGTGGAGGAGGAAAGGGGGGTGGGGGGGGCGTCACATAGTTTACCAAATGCAATTATGTAACCTCTGTGTCATGGTTGCGGCGGATGGGAAGAAGAGGAGGGTGGAAGAGAGATCTGGACAGAGAAAAGACCTTGGATGAGTGGGCTGTCTAGTATGACAGAGTTATACAGAGTGAGTCCACGTCTGATGTGTGTATCAAAACGAAATGCATGTGAGGTCCCGGGACAGAGGATGTCGTGTGTGTACAGACTGTAGAGCCTCTAAGGCAAATTTGTAATCTGTGATTTTAGGATATCCAAAATAAATTCATTTAAATTGAAAGCATCAGCTAAAAGTTTCATTATGAATGTGGTCGCTGCAGGGTCTTCATCATAGTTTAAATAAGAGAGAGAGAGCGAGAGAGGGAAAGAGAGAGAGAGAGAGAGAGAGAGAGAGAGAGAGAGAGAGAGAGAGAGAGAGAGAGAGAGAGAGAGAGAGAGAGATGGTAACAGACAGCTGACAGAGTCCAGAGCCAGCTGATAGAAGAAGTCTGTGTCTTCTTCTGCCGGAGTCTGTCTTTCTGGCTCTTGTCTGTGTGTCACGTACACTTTTCCTAGAGCCCCCATCGGTGCTTGGCCCTCCATCCCCTTTCCCTAGTCTCTCTCTCTCACATCCCAGATATCCCGTCGGACCAAGGGAAACAGGGCTGATTGTCCAAAGGGATAGGCGACTGGTCTATTGCCCTGACGCTGGACAGCACAGGGACCATGTGTGTGTAAGTGTATTTACATAATGTATGCCCCTCCCCTAATGAATGTGTACTTAAAGGGAAAAACATAAAAAAAATATTATTAGTATTTTCGACAGTCTGCATTCAAAGTGTCGGTTGCAAGAACATCCCCAATGCCCAGAAAGTTGAATACAGTAAATGTTCTTCAGTTTCTATCGCTCCTTTCTAGGTCTGCATGCGATAATATGTTTCTTTACCAACTTGAATGCATCCTGCTAGTGACAAGTAGCTACTTTGGTTTGTTGGTTGTTTGGTGACAACTTGCCAGTGCCAGAGCTTTCAAGAACACCCCCAAGCAGAAGTCATATTTATTTCGTCAGCCTCGTTTCTTCCATTTCGTTTCAAATTGGTCTTAAATTCAATCCCATCTTGCATTAATAAGGTCTTTAAAAGTCTTACAGTTGGCTTTGGGAAACCTTCAGCTACAAAGCCTTTGGCAGCTTACAATAATCTTTAATAACTTGATGGTTACACTGGCATTACTGCGGGTGCTTCCCCACTCGCAGCAAGAAGGAGACAATGGCAGAACCTCTTCTGTCTGCGTTTGTTCTCCACAGAAACTCCGGTTTGTGTGGGCTTCATTGAACAGTTTGCGTCTTAGGAAATGAGTTGGAAGTCAGCCCTCCCCTGTTTCTCTGGCCAGGAAACGCCAAACGCCTGAGATTCGTCATTTGTTCTATCTGGCAGACCCGGTAGAGGGGCCAAGGGCTTACATAACTAAAACAAATATCTGACATTTTAGGGGATTACATCATAAGAATGGGATCAAATTGGTAGGTTTTTAGTTGTGCGCTGGGGAGGCACAACACTGCAGTTTTATAGAAAGAACAAAAGATTTGTACAGAATCACTCAGTGGGATGAAGTTGGCAACGAGTCATGATTATTGCAGAACATAAATATGTGTCACAGGTGACGTAATCATCAATCATCATCAGATAAAACAAATCTCCCGGGATGTCATTGTGTTGTTTTGGCTTATTATCACATGTTTGGGTTTGGTAATGTTTTAGATACATTTATAAGGTTTCTGGATTGCCATTCTTGCACGGTGAAAAAAAACTTTGTTTAAGCCCCCCCACCCCTTCTTATCTTATCCTGCTCGAACTGCTCTAAAAGAAGGTGCGAGTGCCTCAAGGAAACAGAGGGAAAGAAAAAAGGGCCTTAGCACACTGACTCAATGATGGATTTTATTTGGTCTCTGTTTGCTGAGCCTGAGCTTGGCTGTGTTCGTCTGTTATGTCAGTTTCTATGGTGAAAAACACAGTCCATGCCAGACTTGACTAGTACAAGGAATAAAAAAGAGAAAAGAAACATGTGCAGGAAGGGTGAAGGGGGGTTGGGGGGAATGAACAAGGGGAACTCAATTCCAAGAATTTGGAGGGTGTGGAATCACAGACAGCAATACACGACAGAAGGAAGTATATGTGCAGTAGACCGAAACACTCAAGCAAGGACGAAGAAGCGACAGACTCTTTCGTCACTCAGTGTCAGCTGACAATTCCTGTCTCTCAAGTTGCACGTGTTCTGAAACAACAAAAGCAAGAGTGTTTGAAACACAAGTGTTTTTAAAGGCCTAAATATTGTAGGTGCTTGTAAAGTGTACAAATAGCGAGAGTGCACAATAACCAGTCCTAAAAATAATGGAGGTAAAAAAGGCCACAGCTCACCTGGTTTAGGCAATATTTTAAAACTGATTTGTTTGCTCCTTGTGTTTAACGAAAAATGTCCAGACATTGGCACTCACACCGAGGCCATCGCTGGTTGTTCGGAAAAATAAAAATAAAGGAATCAGAGTGATTAACTGTATAGTAAGTAATTACTAGCTGTATTTTGTTGTAGTGAAAAATACCTATCACAAGTTCCCACATCCCAAGGTGGCATCTTAAAATTGCTCGTCTTCTCTGACCAGTGATAAAACATAAATGATGTTTCACAGCTCAGTCAGCTGAAACCATCGATAAAATGGTTGTTTTCCTCACAACAACTCTACCTAAGTTAGGACTTGGTTTCAAACCTCATTAATGCACTTTGATGGAAAGCAACCCCCCCTCAACGGAAACGTGTACTGTATTAAGTGTGAAGTCCTTAGAACTAGTGAAAGGTTCAGCTCAGTTACCAGAGCTTATCCAACATTTCAGCTTGAACAGAGCTGCTGCTTATTCATGCCGTTTCCCAGTGGCGACTGGTGGATGTTTTTTGGGTAGGGCCAGCCAATCAATTTCAGCAAACATCCCCATATGATTCAATGCAAAAAGAGGTGTCACGCATTACTTTGCAGTTACATATATAACATTTATTCCAACACTTATTAATATATATATATATATATATATATATATATATATATATATATATATATATATATATATATATAGTGGCAGTCCGTGGTGTTGGCCTTTGAGCAAAGTGCGTGATGCGCGTCACATGCTGCGTCTCACTTTTATTGCGCAACGGGGTTTCAGATCCCTCTGAATCGCGCGTGCATTCGACTCCTTGGTCCGTATTTCAAGACGGGTCAGGTGGTTTGCCGCAGACCCCTGACGCCCTTTGCATGGGCCGATCCCCGCCCCGGCGACGCAACGCGGCACTAGGGACAGCGCGCGCCGGTCAACAGTGCCGTGACCGCGTCCCTCCCCGCCGGGTAGAGAAGTACAGCAAACACATCATCCACGGCCCCGGGAAGCGGCTAAGTCCAGGCACGGGCGCTCTTAAGCACGCAACCAGAACCGGCGTGCCACCTTCGGCCCGAGCCTTTCCAAGCCGACCGAGAGCCGTCACGGCGCACTACAGTGGAGGAAATGCACCGGGCAGCACAGCAAGGGGAGAGCACAACCCATAGTGTCAACAAAAAAACATGTTGTCCAAATCTATCAACAAAACCGCCACACTGACCCTGCACAGACACAACATTGCAGCATAGCTGCGCCGGGAGCAACCTCTCTCTGCACCAAGGAGAGGCCGCGGGTAGAAGCACCAGCACCCTCAGGTGCAGCAGCAACAACAGCACTGTGGCTTGTTCATGATTAAATACGACTGCAAATGATAAAAACAGCAACATAATCAGCATGTCACTCACCAGACGCACATAAACCTTTGTGTGAAAGCTGTCATCAGTGAGTCCTGAGATTTTAGCTTCTAGGTTTTGACCTGCTCCGATTGGAACGTGCTCTTGGGCAAGATGAGAATAGCCCCTCCGGAAGTCTTTTTTACGGCGCTGATTGGATGAATTGTACGTCACTCATTTATTTCTTTAATCGGTGATTGGCTAAACTGCGTATTAGACCCGTCTTCTTTGGGCAGACTCGATCAAGCCCCACGACGTGCACTAGCAGCAGAGGCGTGCACGAGCAGCTGAGACGTGCACTAGCAGAGGAGAGAAGCAGGAAAAGCTGGCGCAGATATAATATTTTACAAATATTACTGGGTATATTCCAACACAAATAGTGACAATTTGTACAATGTATTAATATAATTATATTTTTTAATATAATTTTTTTTTTGGTGGCTCAAGGTAGGTGGGGCTAAGCCCCGTTGCCCTCTATGGGCCGGCCGCCACTGCCGTTTCCTCTGTGTGTCTGTCTGTGTACGCGCGTGTGTGTGTGTGTGTGTGTGTGTGTATGTGTGTGAATGAGAGAGATGAGGTATGTTAGCGGTGTCAGAGCTGGATTGATGGGGTGCATTTTATTTAACAGATTGAAGTGAGTGAAAGGTCAGCTGTGAGTGCTCGGCTGCTGCTTCGACTGCCATTTCCTTGATTGGTGTGTGTGTGTGTGTGTGTGTGTGTGTGTGTGTGTATGAGAGAGAGAGAGACAGAGAAAGAACGTGTCTGCGTGTCTGCAGGTGTGGGAAAACGAATGTTTAGACTAGGCCAAATCAAAGCACTCTTGTGTGTTTTTTTTGCTGTATATGCAGCTGCCTTTGTTCATTCCACATCTGTGTGTGTGTGTGTGTGTGTGTGTGTGTGTGTGTGTGTGTGTGTGTGTGTGTGTGTGTGTGTCATGCACGTACCTGCTTGTCTGTTATCAATACATCTATCTAAAGCTTAGCTTGTGGTATGCAGCTCACCTGCAGTGAAAAAAACAGAAACCCTCCCACTCACAAACTGTGCCAACACATGCACACACACGCACACACACACACACACACACACACACACACACACACACACACACACACACACACACATGCTTTGACACACACACACATGCTATGCATGTTTCTTGGCACAGTTGAGACACAGCTACTGAGTCCAGAAGTAATGTTGTCAGCATATACTGGTACATTAGGGCACAGAAATGTACGTTGCCACACACGCACACAAATGCACACGCACTCACACGCACACACTGAAAATCTAGCCACATGCACAAGCAAACAGATGTCACTCTAACTGAAAAAACAACACAAGCATTCGGCCTGTGTCTGGCAGGTCACTGGGAACCCTGGTGTCTGTGTGGGGGTGTGTGTGGGTGTGGGTCTCAGATGACTCACTTTATAGAGGATCAGTCACACAGGGGTCTGCTTTGACCCTGTATCATCAGTTTAGTCTACACGTCTCCACAAAAGCCATGGATGTACCAGTTGTCGAGGTGACGGCTCTAATGCTTCCATCTGATGCTTCCCCTGGCCCAGATAGCAGCTGATAGCAGACACACACACGCACACACACACACACACACACACACACACACACACACACACACACACACGTGCACTCACACACATGCACACACCTGTGACCAAACTGGATTTTTTTAGTGCCTCAATGGTGCTTGAGTGAAAATCACATCCTCAGCTCTGGATCGGTTGTGGATTTGTTGGGGTGCTGGTGCAACATTCAAAGGTCCTGCCATAAACAACCTTCTTACTGTACAGAACTCTTTTGGTTCAGGGTGTGCAGGGAAAGGAGTACTCGACAGCAACCCACCCCACCTCTTTTCTTCCATGGCTGCCCTTCTTCAGAGCATGTTTGCTACCCTCAGGCCGCGCACTTACTGTAAAACCAATCCTTTTAATTAAGACAGATTCCAGAGAGGAAAAGAAGAGCGACACACACACACACACACACACACACACACACACATGCACACACACACACACACACACACACACACACACACACACACACACACACACACACACACACACAACATCCTGTCATTTGTTTTTTCTTTTCCCCTTACATCACATTTATTTTGTATTTATTTTTCTAGATGCTAGGGAATTGTTGCTCCACAGTGATTGTTTTCATTCTGTTCGGTGTATGTGTGTGCTCGTGGTCTCTAAAAGATTGAAGTGGTGTGATGAGTTGGACACCGTTAAAATAAAAAAGAAAGAAATACACATCATTCATTGCCACTTATTATGTGCTTGCCTCCAAATTGGCTTTCCTTATTACGGGATGTAAAAATGATGTAAGCGACACAACTTATGGTCTTTTTTATGGCAATTATCTCAGGTGAGGTTTTGGTTACAGGTTGCTAAGTTCCTGCAGTGAAAAAAGGGCCATTTTAAGGCCACATTTTATGCACCACCACAATGATTAAGCAAGCTAAAGCAGTTTGCCTTACAACCCACATTCTGACCTAACAAGATCTCTAGCTTATTACTGTCTGCCCCTCGTTCCGTCATAATACCCATATCTCATCCAATTATGCTGATTCATGAGGTTTGACCTCAGCTGTGACCAGTTGATTTTAATATCGCTTCTTTCTGCTATTGATTGGTGGAGGGTTTAGGGTGTCTGTGGTTTCTTAAGAGCCAAACAAAATTATCTAAACATCATCTCTGTCTTCCCCTTCTGTATGTGTCTCAGCTCCACTTACTTAAAGTGTGTCAGTTTGGGTTGGCGCAAGGTTAGCTGTTGAGATTTTAATCTGCTCCCCGAGCCATCTGCCGCTGTCGTCGGGCTCGGGGATTAAATCAGAGGATGTGCGGCACGTGAGATGTTGCTGTGCACACAGCGAGATACACGCACGCATCCAGCCACAACAAAACCGGGCCGCCAAGGACGGGTTCTATTGAGCAAAACACTGCTGATGCACACGCATGAATAAGTGCACACATGTTCAGCAATGCGAGAGTGGAGAATGTGGGCCAGTGCCACTTTCCCTGCATCTCTGATTGCCAAACGACTCTCCGCCGCCCGCAGCTAAAGACCCTGATTATCATTTTATTACGACATGTCATTATTCTGATGCTATCAATGGAAATGAATTGGCAGACAATTGATTTACAATAACCCTTTCCTTCTCTGCACTGGCCCTCGGGGAGCCGCTGGTGCTCATTGATTCGTTCTCTCTGTCTGCTCTGTCTAAATGGATCTAACTAGGCTTTTACCTATTATATGCTCCTCACTTCATTGTGACAGGGATTGAAGATACTGGTGGATTTCATCTGCTTTAGCTCTGCCACCTGGACGCGTAGAAATGGAAAATCTCTGTCTCGTAGGCCATTACCAGGACAGATCCTGTGGTCCTTTGAAGATAGAACTGGGTAGTTGGCCAGCAATTGCCACCATGAACACAATCCCAAACTTCATCAAGAGAAAAGTCAAAGACTCAGATCTGAAAGGTCCTATAGAAAACCGACCTAAACCCAGCATCCATATATTTTCAAGAAAATGGACTCTCATTTATATGAAACTTTGCACACAGACCAGAAGAAATTTCAACCCGGGTTGAATCCAGGTCTAGGTCCAGTCTTGGGTCACCAGAAACCTAGCGGACCTTTTAGTGCAAAATAAAATGTTGTTTACAAAATATTTACATATCTACAGTATTTCACAAGTTAAAATGTCACCAACTTTGATTTAGAGCTCTTTCTTATAGCCAACTCGTCAATTTTAATCAAACTCTGGTGCGGTTTTATTGCACAGTTGTGACCGCAGTAACCGCAATATAGTGCGTACCTAAACCAACAGTCCACAAAAATAGAGATATTTATAAAGTCAATCCAGATTACCTAGAGGAAAATGTGAAAGTGAAAAAATAGCAATATTTTAAAGGCTGCGACTCCCTGCAAAGGAGTGTCAGCTTTCGAGACGAAAAATATAAATTTGCTCTTGAGTTCACGCCCCTCATTAAATTCTTATTTTTTATTTATCGGCTTTAAATTGTGCACTGTACACGGTCTAAAGGGAAAACAAATCAAAAGTATCAATTTCGCTCCAGACTAGCCAAACAGACTATGACATGTGAACATTACATTTCACTTAGCTGACGCTTTTTTTCAAAGCGACTTACAACATGCCTATACATTTTGCGATAGAAGCCCCAGGATATAATAAGGACTTAGACAGAACATCTACTTTTTTTTTTGCATATTACTATGTTAACGTGCATAAGCCCAAGTAGAGGCAATCCGGCTGAGCTGGCATGCTTCCCAGAGTTGCGTGGCTGCTGGTAAAGTTGTTCAACACATTGATTGGAGGAAGAAGAAGAAGAAAAAAAATCCCAGCTGGCCAGAGGGCACGCAGAACATCATTAGTGCCAAGTGTCTGAAAGCTGTCAAAAACATTCCCATCACAGTGCAACTGGAGTGCTCTCTAACAACCCAGACCATTATGCCTCCACTCCTCGAGTAAGCCAGCAGACAGAGCCTGCAGACATTAAGATGCGACTGTGGATGCAGCACATGTGCAGTGGCAGACATTTTCTCTCACCTTATTCGCATGTGTCAAGAGTCTCTCATTGGAGAGCTTCTCACACCAGAAAAACATATGTGACAGTTTTGGGAATTTTCCTCGACACTTTCCCCCTTTAAATACCTTTATGGATGCAGCGGTGGGTGGAGCTCATCGCGCTCTCTGCTCTGTCACTTGTGGGATAAATATTTCAAGTGTGGAAGTTGGAGCTGGAGTCTCCTGGGTAATGACTTGTAATGTTCCAGTTTCCTGCTGCAGCATTATAGGAGCATGGCTGGTGTCTCTTTTCTTAAAGGTCCCTAAAAGACACCACTTTAGCCTTAGGAGGACATGACCTAATGTCTCTCGCTGAATCACTTCTCCTTTATTCATCTTGCAGTTTCAAGTACAAAATGAAAAAACATACCATTTACATTTTTTTTTTTGGGCAAGTTTAGCCTCTCATTTTTGTTAATAGGTTGGACGTGAGATGTGAAATGCTGTTAAAACACCACAGTTCAAATGCAAATGCAATCTTGAAAAATTTCTGATTTTCAAGTGGATCAGCAGCAGTAATGTGAAAAACACCATAGATGACCCTTCCAATCTCCATACCATTAGACTATCTGAGTAAAGGCAAGGAAATCCCCAGCTCAGGTGTATTCACTTGAGAACATTTAACAGATGGAACCTGTGCTAATGCTAATTCAAATGTCCTGGTCTGATGATGTAACAGTATTTAGCATCTAATGTGTATCTAAAAAAAAAGAAATATCTCTGGACCATAATAAACATCATGCTGTATTGAAGACTTGAAACTAGAGCTGTAGACTATGAACTCATCTTTACAATGTTTACTAAGGGAATAAATCAATAGGAAAGTAAAGTCATTTTCTCATAGACTTCTATACAACCAGAGGAGTCGTCCCCCTGGTGGTCAGTAAAGATAATACTGGTTTTAGGATTCAGTATTGGCTTCACTTTTCAGACCTGGAGGTTGCTGCTGGGTGTTTACTGTGGGATAGCTGACACAGACAGTTGAGATTGACAGCTGGAACCTCGGCTTCACTTTGCTGTGTTCTAAATGTGAAGGGAAATGAATGGTCTGTCAGTGCTGGAGTGGCACTGCTCCCATCAGTGGTCTTCACCTAAACCTACAATACATGTCACAGTGTTGAAGTGCAGATAGAATTATTTGAGGAAGTCATAAACTATAAGAATTTAAGAAATGCTTCACTTTCCACTCTCTTGTCATTCTCTTGTTGATTGGGTTTGAGACTTTCCTGATTTTTTTTTTTACCAGAAACTTTGCAATACAAGCAGGTGGCAGTGCAAATGTGATGTCAACCAGGCAGGAAGGGTCTGGTTCAGGGTTTTATAAAAACAAGAAATAGATAATAGACTAAACATAATAAATAACCTCCATTGGTCCTGTCAGACTTTCCCTATATGATTAATATAGGTAAAGCTATAAAGGCAGCATATCAAGTTTTACACAACAGTACACCTCCTTCATTCACCCTCTTACCTCTTGTTTTCCCTGGACCTCCACTCATACCATCACTTGAAGACCACAGCTTTCATCACAGCGGCCCTCATGTGTACAGTTGTTTCTCCATGTTGGATGATGGGCTCAGAGTGGCGCTCTAATTGACCCGCCTAGTCTGCAAATGCATTAGTGCAGCCATGCTCGGCCCACTTAATGCCCAACTCCAACAAACACGGCCATCAATAGATGCTGCTTTATTCAGCGTATAAGGACGTAGTGTGTTCAGTGGTTTGTCTAAAAAGCAGGCAGACCCGGGCGGCTGGGGCCTGTCAGGCGAGTGCCTGGTCAGGAGAGTGGCGGTGGCTAGTCGTTGTGTCTGAAACAGCTGACAGGCTGACCTAATCCTACCCCACAAACAGGAAGGAAAAGGAGTGTAGCCTCTGGCCATCTGAGTTGCTGCCTCTCAAAGACTGCTTGTTTTGTGTCCAGCAAGGGGTCGGCCATTGGACAAGCAGGCGAAGATTTGCAGGCAAACTGCCCGCTTGTTTGCCTCTCTCACGTTCATCTATGACTGATGTTATCAGCTCTAATCATTCTGAAGAAAAGCCATTGACAAATTATATCTGTGATCCGATTTTATTTAAAATATACGAAAAAGAAAATCCAGAATTGTATTTACTTAACGCAAGATTCAGACTCTAGACCATGATTTGGACATTTAAACTCAGCTTTAAACAACACCTGTGCCGACAACATCTCACAAGATCAGTTTTAGCTGCTACATTTACATATAGAAACACTCTCGAATAATTGACTAAGCTCACCGACATGTCCAGTTACGATCTGTAACTGGATCAGAATTTGTAGAAACGTGAAAAGAAAAGGACCCACCGAACTAACGCAGAAACAATCGCCCTCACAGCATCTCTCACAAGCATCCAGTGTTTTCCTACTAAATAACCCTGTGGATTACCTTTGTCCAAAGCTCAAGTTAATTCATGCATCCAGTGCAAGTAGTAGAGGGGGAAAATCCTTTTTTTCTTCTTCTTTCACTGTAGCATACAGTGGTTTGTACAGTACCTAACTTAGAGATTTGTGTTTTCCACTCTATTTTCTGCTACGCCCATTCACTTTGTTTACAGTTAACACAGGCTGTAAACACAGATGCACACAGCTTGAACCGGGTTATCACACATATAGTTTTTTTTATTTATGCATTTGGAGCCAATGACCTGCCTTGTTTACTTTGGCTTGTTTACTCCTCCAGGTACTCCTGTGGATGCGGTTTAAAGAGGGTCCTTACAGACTCACTCATTGTTAGATTCACACCTTCCATTATCCTCTAAACCGTAATATCACCTTCGGTGTCTCGAGTGCCGGAGGCTTGTTTATGTTATCAACGATTCAGTTACAGCCGCTGAGTCACAACAGACCACTCCGACCGCCAAGTGATCACCCCATGAGCCTTTTTATTTATGCTGCAGCTGTACACTGGAATCCTTAACTGAAAGTCAAGTGTGACGAGTTCAGACTGCACCCCATTCTGTGTCAAGATAGACCTTGTTAATCCAAGGCATATAATTCAGTTTTCTTTGTGAATGTGTTTTTAACACTCTGATATTTGATGAGCTGCTGCCATCTCTCATATACCCAATATAATGTGTCAATTACAGTCTTAACACACGTTTGGGTGGGCCTCCAATAATAAAGGGCCTTTCTAGGCAGCAGGTTGTGTTTTAATGTGGATTATTCATTTATTCTATTAATCAAATGGTGCTTCATTGATTTATTATATTAATTGAGTGGCGCTGTTTCCATTAGGCTTTTCTATCTGCAGTACAAAATACAGATGGAAATATGTGAGTGGAAACACGCCTTGTCAAACTGCCTCAACACCAAGTCATGAATAGAAAAAAAACAAAAGAAAACAGTACTCATTAAATATACTTCATACTGTTGTTTAGTTGAGGAGCTGGAAAAAACTGTCAATCTTTATAAATAGATCAGGATTACAATATTAAGAAGAGGAACCTGTACTGGACCGAGACATGTTGGAAACTATAGAAGACAGCCAACCACTATATCTATGACTACATGGCTGCTTCTATTTTCATGCCCCACTCAATACAGATTTATGATCAAAGTTTAAGATGTCATAATGGAGTTTTCATTATTCATGATGCATTGAAGCCATGATAAAACTGGCGGTGAACCACAGATGGCTCTATGTCGTCTTACTCCATCCTAACAGATTGTGTCTGTAATGGTGGTGGCTTTCAATGTCTCCCATGAGGCAGCATCTTTATACCCCCTCCCCCAGCTCCAGGTCACAGTGAGATAGAGAAGGCGAGATTTGAGGTTAAGACTGTAATTGGTGGTTTGTTCCTGTCTCTGGTAGCGGAGGGCTCCAGGGATGAGGCTTTAGCAGGCCTAATGATGTCTGTAAAAAGAGAGGGGATTTGACTGCTGGCCCACACACTGGTTTAAGTCACCTTTCTCTCTGACAGGAGGAGCCATGCACAGCAAACTGAAAGTGAAAGGCCACTCCCTAATATGGCAAACCATTATAAACCATCCACCTTCCTATTTAAGAACGTCAGCCCAGATCGTTTAGAGAACCAACCAAACCAATTCTGCATATCAGATTTCAAATAGCAGTCAGAAATAATTCCAGAAAACCTGTCCTAATCCTTTTAGATTAGTGAAAACTTCCTGTTTCTATTCCAAAGATGGGGGAGGGTATTGTTTTGGGTGTCCAGTTTAGTGCAGTAAAGATGGGTTGAGAGTTTGTCTAGGGTAGGGGTGTCAAACTCGTTTTAGTGAAGGGGCCACATGTTGCCCATTTTGATCTCGAGTGGGCCGGACCAAAAAAGTCACAGCATATTAACGCATAATTAACGCTAATGTTTCCCTATGTTTAAATCATTGGTGAAGGTTTTTAGATGATAAACTCTATTTTAGGGTCTTTCAACACTTAACTAGAAACATAAAGACCAAAAGTGTTTCGCCATTTGTGTGTACGTGTGTGTCTAAATTTGGCACCCTCAAAGAAACTAGTGTGCAACCATACGTGTGTGTGTGTGTGTGTGTGTGTGTGTGTGTGTGTGTGTGTGCACGTGCGTCTGCGTGTACGCCGTCTCCCACCACCACAGCAGGCAGCAGCATCCATGCCCTCAACTCCGACCCCACCCCTGCAGTGCTATTTATGTATTTGCTTAGCCATGCGACTTAACCCTTTCACAAGCAACCTCAACCTCGGGGCACGTTACACGCCATGCAGAGAAATATGCCCTGTGCCCCGCATTCCCCGATGCTGCACACGTACACACACTAGGCTCCTCCCCTCTCTACCCATAATTCACATCTGGCCCCTTTTTAAAACAGGCCAGCTCTTTGCACCAATGCAAGGAAAAGAGCCATCAGCAGATTCCTCCGCACTGGAGCCTGCAACCTTCTTCCAATCTGAATTGTAAAAACAGTTAATACTTTAATTGCATGTTACTGTGACTGAAGGAAGTGATGTTCATGAGTATATATTGTTAAGGTTGAGGTTGTCCAGCAATAATTAAGATATCTTTGTGTGACACACAACCAGAAGTGCCTGCACACATACCCAGATCAATGGATATGTTCATATAAAAGGGGATTAGAACATCTTTTAAAAAATAGGCGTAAATTGAATTATTCTGCTTTTAGATGTCTCTGAAACACTTGCTGCTGAAGATCATAAAAGGGAAGTTAAATCCAATTTCTGGCTGTATTTGTCTATCTCTTAACTGTTCTCGTCTAAAAGCAAAGCTGGCGACATAATGATGAGCAATGTTTGGTTTGTTGGTAATGGCTTTAAACTAAATCAACCTCCTACATAATGGTGAACATAATTAGGATTGATTGATTCGCCTATTAAGCAAGCTTGTGGAAATTCCAGAAAAAACATCATTGAACCAATTCAAATTTCCATGAAATGTAAAATGACCTGCCAATATTATAATTCAATATTAGCTTATCATATCTTTGTTTTGCCGTGTGCACATAACACACATGTCAGTATCTGTATAGAGCGTATTCACCCACGTGACCACAACAAGCTTTGGCGACCATGTTGGGGGTCCATGCACGGCATTATTTTCCTGTGTTTTATGCCGCTCTTCTTAAGAAATGACCGTTATATCCTGAAGGAGACACAATTTCAGTTTAAAACGGTGTGCCTTGTGATTATTGTACTGTGCCCTATGGTTGGATGTGGGACTAATGATTCAGAATATGGGTTTATCAGCTCAACAAGACAGGCTTGTACTTCAACTTGTCCAGCTTCTCAAATAATGCATCTAACTTACTTTGGTTTCACTCGGCGTATGAGCGTTAGGACTGTTCTCATGTGTTTCTGTTGATACATCGGGTTGTGGGCACGTTTCCATTGACACACTGTCGTCAATAATCTCCTTTTGCTTTTTCGCCGAGCGAAAATCAATGTCTTTCACTTGCGCCAAAGAAACTGTGGATGGAAACTTGGGAGGAAGCCATGAACATGGCAACTCCGTCGGGCGATGTCTGCCTTTACTCTGTGATTCATTTCAAGGTAAAATAAAACACTGGCAGCGGCAATCAAGCGCTGCGTTTTTTGTGAGAATATGGCATAAGCCTGCAGACTTTTGTACTCCTTGCAACTTTCCTGTGTGTAAAAACCTGTCTCCAGTACGCAAAATCCATTGCAAAATCTATTGCCTCCACTAGCAGCAGGCTAACTAAGTGGACCCCAGGATGGCGTGATTGAGATGCTGAGATTTTGAACCCCTAACTGTTGGTATTGGATTTAAAAATCCAAGTGTCAGTTGAGTTTTACTGAAAATTGTTGCACATTTTAAGGCCACATACGTGGAGGTTCAATGCTGCATTTGAACACTAACTTTACAAGCTGGCAGTGATGACATCGTGCACACTCGACCTATCTGTCTAGCATGTTAGTTAATGTTAGCATTTGATCCCTCTAGAAACAGCAAAAGCCAAGGAATGGATGGAACAGGAAAAGACATGGAAAAGTCCAGCTGTATTTACTCCCTCAAACTCCCCCATCTCCATGTTACGCTTTTGAGCTTTCCGTCTCCTCGGTGGGCCGATTCCTGGCTTTCTGTGGCTGAGAAGAGCTGGTCTCTAACCATTCCCACGGAAGGAGTTGCCAAAGCAAATTTGGCGAGAGGAAACGGAGACCCTTCTACCTTCACAAAACTCCCAATCTCTTCCCTTTCCTTCCCCTTTTTTCTGTGTGTGTGTGTGTGTGTGTGTGTGTGTGTGTGTGTGTGTGTGTGTGTGCGTGTGTGTGTGTGTGTGTGTGTGTGTGTGTGTGTGCGTGCATGCCATTTAAAGCTGTTCTGCACAGCCTTCAGGAAGCAGTGGGATGGCTCACGGCACAAGAGGAGTCATTCGTTGCCTTTCGCTCTCATTCTTTTACTCTGTTTTTCTTCACATATCACTGTGGTCATGTTGAAACTCGGGAAACTATATTTTCCATTTTCTTACTTCAGTTAGAACATCTACATTGACCTCCATGGGGTGTGTAAAGTCCTGTGACCCTGTGGTTATTGGTAGCTTTTGCAAAAGTAATGACGTTGTGGCCCAAATAATGTTTTTTTTGGAAGCCGATAACTTTCTTCAGAACCCCGTGGCATCACATGGAATCTGTTCTATTACATTGTAATTTGATAATATTTAATCAGGAAGTGCAGTTGGTGACAGCGTGGGCTCCATGGTAACGTAGCTTGCCGGAGAGAGCAGCGGGGGCGGGCTTAGCCAAGGGTCAATTGAGTACTAATGCTTGCAGTGTGAACATGGCCTTTAAGACCCATCACATACTGTATGATGATGGTCTATCTATAAACAAGGCTGTCCGTCTCATGCCCTTTTGGATAAGCAGTGTTTTATCTGAGAAATCTTTTGTTTGTGTGTCCGGCGGCTGCTCTCTACTCACACTTGATCCCTAGCCACAAACTGTTTACAAGTCTTTGCTTTCTGTTCTTTCTTTTTTTTTTCCACAAGCCCTTGTGCCTTTTTTCTCCCGTTCTTACTGTCCTTCACTCTGTTTTTTTTTGTGTTTGTGAACGTTGGCCCTTCTTTCCTTTTGGGACTCGAGCACTTATTTACTCTGGTCCCCTCAGTTGTCATAACAGTAGCCTAGGTTTGCGTTGTGTAGTGTAGCCTGAGTGCTAATAAGCATGTTGCTCACAAGAGCCACTTCATTCATTTAATATTTAGTACTGAATGTAAAGAGGTTAGAGTAAATATATTTTCAGAACATATTCATTATCCATTGAGAAGAAGAAGCTTTTAACCTTAGGCGAGCAACAGCAGCTTTGCGAGGTCTCTCCTCCGTTTTGTCTAATAGCCTCATTGGACTCTTCCGGGAAATGGAGGCAGCTGGAATAACAGCAGACATTCCCGCCATGATATTCTCTGTGCCTCAGTGTTGGAATAAGAAGGAATTGGAAATGTCAGATTTCTAGTGTTGTACTGTCCCTCCAGGGAAAACAAACAGAGTTGACAGGGGAGTTTGCATATTTTAACGGAGCAGCAAGTATCAGTGCAAACTGTTTTTGGCAAAGGGCAGTGGAAACAAAGTGTCTTTCTGTTGTGCTTGCAAGTAGCAGGGGAACATAGGAGAAGGGTCCTTGCAGGATAAATGATGGCTCATGTGGGGAGCGGTGGTACAGACAGGTACCGCCGGGGCCTCCTCTCTGTATACAGCTACCTAAAAGTCCGAACAGCTGCCATTTGTCGACACTTACACACTTGGAGTCCCAGCACTGTTTCCAACTACCTCAACAAGTTTGTACTTTCTCTTTGTAAGTTCAGACACGGTTACTTATGTGCTGAGCACGGGAAAAATTACTCCTTGCCGTATCAAAGTGAATATTCGATGAGGTCATTTCCCATGTAGTCAGCAAACCAGCTCATCTTGAAGTCGGATCTGCGCCTCGGTAGGACCGACACCCAGAGAGTCCTGAATAATAAGATGAATTCGATGCTTCGCAGAGCAGCGCTGCAACAGTTTGACTGTAAAGTGTTTTTGCTATTTACATCATTGAAGACAGAGGCCCTATTGTTCTCTGTGACTCCTCAGCCAAGAAAATGAACCAGTTGCCAAAATTGCAGCTCTGCGAGTGTGTGTGTGTGTAACCCACAAACACAGACGAGGAATCTCACTCGAGCCGCGGTGCTTGCTGTATTTTTATCCTGTAGGTTTGTCTGGGCGTGGAGCGGCACACACACATTCGCTCACGCAAAGCTGCAGTAGCGTTCCGACTGAGATATGAGCATTGCAAGGTGGTGAGAAAGACAAAGCAGCTCATCGTACCTACACTGCTCACAGTTGCGCTTGTAGCAGACGCCTGAGAAGCCTTAACGGGGTGAAACTAAAGTGCTGTGTACAGCTTGTTTGCTTCCTTCGAGGCCGGCAGCTAATGAATTCAGTTCTCATTTTGCCTCCAGGAGGGCCTCCTCCCGCCACTCCACCATGGGCCCCTCTGTGGAACATGCAGAGAGGCCAAAGTCAGGTCACAGGCAGGGTGCGGCTTTGCTTGCCCCTATGAGCAAAGAAAGAGCAAAGACAACCGGTTGTTTGCCCTTTTATCTTAGCCGAGGGCTGGAGGCGGGGTGGGGGGGACCTGTTAAGCAACATGTCACCACAAGTTGTTTGTCTCTGACAGCATGCAGTCTTGACACTGAATAATTGTAAATGGACCTGTACTTGTATAGCACTTTTCTAGTCTTCCGACCACTCAAAGCGTTTTAACACTACATCATTCACCTATTCACACCCATTCACACACTGATGGGAGGAGCCACATCAGTATAGTCAACCATTCATACAACGTAAGCGCAGCTACGGAAGCAATTTTAGGGTTAAGTGTCTTGCTCAAGGACACATCGACATGGGCTAGGGGATTGAACCGCCAATCCTCTGATTGAAAGACGATCCTGCTCACCACTGAGCCCCAGTCAAAGCATGGATTTCTCAGCATAGGAAACATTAATGACCAGAGTCATGTTCTAAGTTTTACACAGCACTGAAATAGCATCAGATGTGAATTAGCAACAGGGCCTTGATTTTCATTAAAAAAACATTCAATTAGTCAACCGCATTTTCCAATCTTTTCTTAGCGGATGGAGTTTGATCAGTTGTCATGGAAATTATCTATACTTCTAGAAGTGAAACCATTGAGGCAGACAATGATGTACAGTTAAAAGCTACAGAAAAGGCTAGTAAGGTAAACCTTGAGTTAGGATTTTGTTGTCAAATGTATTACACATTGCTGATCCTACTGTAAGTCTCGCCTAATGTACTTTTATTTGAGTAGATCGATTAGATGTTACAGATTACAGATGATACAGTAATTGCTTTTCAGTGGATTACTGGTTTGCTGAATGATATTTAATGCTGTATGGACAGGTTTGATTGTTGGTGTTTTCTTCTTATGGCACTAGTTGTGGTTTTGGCTTAAGACATATCTTGTTCCATGAGATTGTACTGGAAGGTCTTTTAGCCCCCAGGCACTTTATTTGTCCATGCTCTCTGCAAGTTTCTGTCAAATGTATTTTGCTTGTTGTCTTTCTCTGTGACTGAAATCTTGCTTGTTTGCAGAGGACATCCTGTAATCTATGAGACAGGAAACACACACAGACAGATAGACGAATAGGACGGGGTGGGGGTTGGCGACAGACGGCAATAGGAGGGAGTGGTAGAAAATGAAACTTGGAGGCAGGCTTCGATGAAAAAAACGGATTGTGTTGAGAAAAAGATTCTTTCACAAGAGCGGCGTTATTAAAGCTGTAAGATTCAGTAGCCTTTTCTGGGGGTGATGACACTGTTTTCAACACCACAATGCTGGCGAGTTTCACCTCAGACAAGAGCTCCTGTCCTGAGATCAAGTTTTCAGAAGGCAGTCATTCCGGAAACCACAAGCTCCCTCACAGGCCCCTTCTGGCATCGGTCCAGCAGAGCCCAACAAGAATAACCCTTCCTCCAAATCTGTCTTTCTTGACTGCTTGTAACTCCAATTAAGTTGAACTTGAAACAGAGATTCAACATGGATCCATTGGTCAGACGTCGTGTCAAACGTCCTTACGTTGGGGGCGTTTGACTCAAATATGTTTTCTCCTTCCACCAGCTACTTGGCTGGAGTTGGATCAGCTGTATAGACCTCTCCATGAACTCTCTCCTGACTGTCTCATCTGCAGCCCAGTGGGACCTTGCTTCCTCAGTTTACTTGCTAACAGAAACATCCATTATGATTTCTCAAAAAAGAGGTCTAACAGGATAAAAAATCCAGTGTGACGCCAAAGAGCACAGCTGATTTGGATCATTTCATGCAGCGGCGTTTGAGAGCATTTCAGAACGTCCACAACTTTGTGAGGGATTGTATTATTTAACTGCCCGAAGGCCAACCAGTACAAGTGGAACAAAGTCAGTTTTAAACAGTCACTAGTGCAGTTGGGCACATTTTTGGGGTTAGTATACCGATATCATGGTTTTTTGCGGTATTCAAATGTTCTTATTTATGATGTTGTATCAGGTATTTTAAAAGCACAGAGCTTATGATATTTTTCATTTGGTAGTTAATTAATTATTAATTAATTAAGTAACATGTAAACTAACATTAGACAGCTATATAACACGAGAGTTACATACAATTTTTTTCCATCAGTTTTATGATTCTGTTTTTAATCCACACTGTACAGGGCACCTAGAAAACTCCATGGAAGGGAAGTAGAGTTCGGTGGTAACGATAGCATAGCATCAGAATTAAGTGACATATTCCTTGAGATCTTGCTAAAGGCACAAGCCTCAAGAAATGCTACACTTTATATTGTTCAAAAGTATACTGTTCATAGTATTTGCTCTAACTATGGTTAACATTTATGACACGCAGACAGAGGAAGTGTTCTGAAAACAAGGGTTTCAAAACTCACAGACTTCAACCGAGAAGCCTGTTATCACTCCACCCATCCTGTCTCTCACACACAGTCACACACACACACACACACACACACACACACACACACACACACACACACACACACACACACACACACACACACACACACACACACACACTAACAGACATGTACACCCACATCCACTCGCCAAGACACATGCTCACACATGAGCCCTTGCTTGGGGGCCCCATTGGCAGCTGAGATTGGCCTGCCACTCTCACTATTTCCACATATGTTTCCCCATGACTTGAGGCTTTGTGTCTTTCTCATGCAGGGGCTATTCCTAGCTGCCATGTGTGAATAAGGGGCTGTAAATTATTATTTGATAGCTTCAAAAGGGCCGTTATTGATACTTTGTGCCATCGCTTGGCCTTGCTAATGTCATTCGTAATGTCATGCTCTCAGACCACAGAGCACTGCAACACTGGACGCATGGCAACCTTTAAGAAATTGATATCTGAATGTCAAAAAAAGGCCAATGTCATCTCGTCCAGGTACTAGTGTAATGTGTAGATGTTATGAGGTGTCATGTTCTCAGCACGTGGTGTCAAGGCTGAGGATATAGACGGTGCAGACTGGGCACGTCTAACACACACCTTGGCTAATCGGTAAGCCTTATTTTAGAAGTGTGACATCCTGTCTACGCTGTGCTGTGTAATCAGCACCGGATCATAAAGGGGGTGGGGCTGCGAAGTGCGTGGATATATGCACACATATATTTTTATTGTGTTTTTGAAGTCAGCCCAGCTCTATCATTTGCAGCAACCACGCTTATCAGGAGAGCATTGTAAAATTCTTAATGAAAGCGAGTGTGTGTCTTTGTGTGAGTGAGTTAGTGTGTAAGAGAGACAGAGAGAGAGAGAGAGAGAGAGACAGACAGACAGACAGAGAGAGAGCAGGCACATTATTTTTTTAACTTGCCACGAACAACACCATCTAGCCATCGCAATGTCCCTCTCCCCAGCAACCCCATCAAGCTCTTCCCAGGCCAAAAGAGATATATTATCTCACCTTTGTGTTCTAGTTCAAACCCCAGAGCATCCTACCAGTTAGACAAGACCAAAAATACTCCAAAAGTAATTCGTCAAGGAGGATGATGAGCTTCTCATCCTATCTCTAAGGCCAGCCACTGTTAGACATCATCGCCACTTTTTAAGATAGGAATTTCCACTGTGGCCGCCTGTTTGCCTCATGTCTCACAGTCCCACTGTTCAGTAATCGAGACTTGCAGATTTCTCTCTCCGGCCCAGGAGAGCCACATGAGTTTAGCTGCCAATTGTTGACCTCTGAGTCTCTCCTCCAGCCAAGATTACTGGGGCCGGATCTTGCCCTGATGGAAAAGCCACAGTGTTGGCAACCAGTAATCCACGAGACAAGGACTGGCACGTGGCACATAGACTTTGCCCAGAGGCAACACTGTGTGTGTGTGTGTGTGTGTTTGTGTGTGTGTGTGTGTGTGTGTGTGTGTGTGTGTGTGTGTGTGTGTGTGTGTGTGTGTGTGTGTGTGTGTGTGTGTGTGTGTGTGTGGACAGAACTAGAGGCACTAGCCTCTTGCCTCTGGCACCAATATGTAGGACATATCTCTTCATCTCTTGATAACCCACAAACTACCAGCCACAGTCAGGACTGTTCCACTGTAGCGTCTGTCTTTTTACTGGATAACACAATTGAAATGTATCTTCTTACTAAAAAGATTTATCTTAAAGTGCATTTCGGTGACTCCTTATGTACACACTGTGTAAATGTAAACAATGGATATGCATTGTGACCAGTGAAATAGAGATATATGTAATGTGGGATATTTGGGGGTGTCCTGTGTTAAGATTTCTTGAACCATTATTACACTCAGTATTGCTCTAGTGATGACGGTATCAGTCAGTTGGTTGGTCCACCACTTTGGTCCAGACTGAAAATATTCTAGCTGGCGGATCTGCATTAATTTTGGTATTCCACTTACCCAGAGACTCCTTGTGATCCCTAGACTCTTCATCTGGGGCCACCATGAAGAGTGGTATCTTGACACGCTTTGAGTTAACTCGTCAGGGTTAAACTGCTGTCAACTTCAATTTCAGTTAATATCTCTTTAGTGAATTGGCACATCCCGGCTACTCGACTGTGACATTTTACTTGCACAAATGATAGCAACTGATTTTAATGAATACCTTTGCAATGGTGTGTTGACAAGTCTTTGTAATTTTTGATGGACATATTTATTTCTCTGCGATCAGGCCTCAACAAATAGTTAGTTCTTCCCATGAAACTTTGAGAGGTCATCTACCAGAGCAGACAGAAAAGAACGTTGTTGGTCATGGAAGCCCTCCGGTGTTGTTCTGGAAAGGCATTGAAAGTCGTGGGGTTGTACATCAGTTGCTGGAATGGGGACAGCTGCCACATCGGCAGACCTCAGCGGTATTTGTTCGTCTAGCCACGCTACTTTCCTGTGAGAGCAGCTCTGATTACGCATGTGGCATAGCAGGACACACTGCCAACATTATCTAACCCCATTACAAGTGACCACCTGTTGACACGGCGCAGGAGGAGGAGTGTGTGTGTGCGTGTGTGTGCATGTCAACTGAAGCATTTTGCTGGCTGCACGTTGTTGAGGGAGATCCTCAGAGACAAACCACCACAAAGTGGACCAGAGAAAGAGTTATGAGTGAGTTGATCCATCCCCCATAGAAATACTGTTGGTTTGACATGGCCTGCCAACACTGGCATTACATGTATGACCTCCACTTCAACACATAACCCAAGAAAGAGTGAAGAACATGCACAGGATGATTCCACAACAAAACACTGACTGTTGTTGGTAGAAGAACAAAAACATGTAGCTTTTTAATAGATCCAAAGTTGTTGCATGCCCATTCATTACAGCTGCTACAAGTGTCTAAATAAGATGACTAAACGTCTTTCCTAGAACGATAGTCCTCCTTTAGCTTCATGGTGGTGATGTGACCAAGGTAACAAGTCTGGTAGCTTTTTACTTCTAATGATTGTATTCACCCTTCAGATATCATAAAACTAGTCTTCATCTATAAAGATCTTGCCGAACAAAACTCGTAATTATCATGAACTAAAAAAATAAATATATAATAATAATTTTTGTTGAGAGAACCAGTGTCACGCTAACTTCCTGGTTGGCCTACAAAAATAAATCATCCTGCAGCACTATATTGCTCTTTGTTTCAGTGTGTCAGTGTGTGCGTGTGGCAGCCAGTGACAGCCACAGCTTGGAGAGGATGAGGTCATAGCTACGAAGCTAAAAGGGCCAGAGAGACAAACCCTGAATTGTTTCTCTGTATGGATGTATCTGTGTGTCATAGACAGACAGACAGACAGACACACACACACATTGCCACAGTCACCTCTAGCCTTCTCTCCTGGCTGCCCTTGAGCAAACACACCCATCTGTATTGGATTGTGTGTGTCAAAGTCGAAAAACACACCTACATTTAAACACACACTCGCAATTCCAGGTATCAGACACACACACACACACACACACACACACACACACACACACACGCACACACTTTAAGTTATTAGCCAGGCTGACACTATTGTGTGCATTCTCAGCTCACTGAGATCATAGTGTGACAGCCCGTAGCCAGCTGTTAAGTTGACAACCTGTGCTTTCACATCACTAATGGATGGGGGGGGGGGACAATCCATTTGGGACGTGTTTGCCTATTCACACTTGTAGGAGGAGTAGTACATCTTTTTAGGACATATACCTGTTCACTGACTGTAATCCTCATAATGAGTTTAATAATGTGTACATAATGTCAGAATGAAATACGACCAGATCTCATCATCTTGTGTATCTCCTTCTCTTCCAGGCCTCCGATCCCATCCCGATCAAAAAGTCCAAATATGACGACTTTCCATCGCAAGCCCTGCTGGCGGACAAAGAGAAGCAGCACGACTGGCTACAGTCCCTCTCCGCCTCCAATAAGGTTTGTCTTGCTAAGTTCAGATGGGGAGATGGTGATGATGAGGAAGATAATGATGATGCATGGTGCACAAGATGAGGTGTCATGTAATAGTATACAGAAGTTTTCGGATGAGGGTAGCTCTTAAATTTAGATTTGGCAAGCCATGCCAGCAGAGGGGGGTAACTGTAGATGGCACGAGCCCCGCAGATTCACTTACTGAGACAGATAAAAGTAACACAAGATGATGGATGTCCCCTGTGAAGATCAATATGCCCCAAAAAATGTACTCTGAAGATATGGTAACAATAGAGGTATACTTAGAATGTCTTCAACGATTAATCTTTGTACTGACCCCTCTTCATTCACACAACATGAGTTTCTTTAGCACGAATAGCATGATATATTCATACCCTTTCAATCAATGGACTGGTCTCCATGAAAAGAACTGCGATCTAAAGCACATTGTGACACTAATAAGTGACTATTCATCACAAATAATCCTCTGACACATTCTACAGCCTAATTTTGCTTTTCTACACCGTACTCAAGATGGAAAAGCAGTTCTGTGAACAAAACATTTCGAAGGCTGGGTTACACCAACAAGGATTCATTTAGTCTAAAACTGGTTATAATCAGACGAACTAGGTCTTAAAATGAGTAAATCTAGATTTTAGATTAAGCAAAGCTCTGTTGCAAAAATTTAAAACTAATTCAAGTTTATAACAACATTATATTAAATGTAATCAATATGTAGACGCTTGCTCCCCCAAATTAAAATGAAAAGGTCATCGTAGAGAGAACAACTGTTATTGAGCGCTCCGGCTATATCATTACTAAATTCAATTCTTTGTTACTTGTGATTCAAAGTGTTATCATTGTTTTCTTTTTTAGGGGCTCAACTGCATTCAACCCAGACAGAGGCCGTCAGCTTTCAGACCGTGGTCCCCTCACGTATCTGCTGACAAGGAATCGTCCAGTCACCCACTGGCCCTGCTGAGAGACAGGTGAGCCCAGAACGTTGCGGACAACCGGGTCCATAATGGACTCATAGATCACAAACAAGAGATGACAGACGTTTTGTTCAGCTGGATCTGATGAGCTCCCAGCATGCTTTCTCACTTTTCTGGTTGGGATGGTGTCAGAGGAGTCAAGTCTGACTATGCCACAGCCTCCCACACTCCACCATTCACACACGCTCATGCTGTGGGCACCCACTTGGCACGGCGCTGCCAGTGCAGGCTGCATCATTTCACTCTTGATCTGCCCAGTTTCTCATGAAGTGGGAGGAAAAAGAGCTGCAGGCACTTTATTAGAATGTTTCTCTTCCCTGGTAGGCTCAGGCAGCTCGAATCAGAACAAAAGAACGATCTGGTAGTGGCAGAACTCAGCTGTTCCTAATGAAGTAACCTTGATTTATGATTTTGTACATAACTATCACGATACATGAAATTCAATTGTCTGGTGTCCTTTTAGCTTCTACAACTACAAGAGCCTGGAGAAAGCTTTGGCCCCCAATGTCGCCCTGGCACCACTGGCTCTGGGGAAGGTGGGTCCTTTGTCCCCGTCGGTACCCAGCACCTCCCATCCAAGTGGGGGTGAACCCCCGGGCGAGGGCGCCAACTCCAGGCCTTGCAAAAGGAAAGTCACAGGGGAGCTCCAGTCCCCGGCACCAGAGGCCCCCTGCCCTCCGTCTTCAGCTGCCAGCAAACCGCCGGCGCCTCAGGACGACAGGGACTCTGAGGTGGAGATCGAAGTGGAGAGCCGCGACGAATGTAAGCAAATAACTAAATACCATCAACTAGATGCTTGTGGCTCTAGCTCTTGTTTGTTATGGGGTATTGACCACTGGAAAGACATCAGTTAATTTCTCTCTTTTTCTCTGGTCTCTCCCAACAGTCACTTCGTCCCTGTCCTCTCTGTCGTCACCATCCTTCACCTCCTCCAGCAGCTCGGCCAAGGATCTAAGCTCGCCCAGCCTCCAACAGCCCATCTGCACTGCCGCGTCGGTTGAGGGCACTGCCACAACAGCCACAACAGCCACTACAGCTGCTACAGCCACGACGGCCACACCTGTCACAGCCGCAGTGACCCTGTCGGAGCAGGGGCTGGAGTCGGAGCTGGAGAGCCTGAGGCAGGCGCTGGACAGTGGATTGGACTCCAAAGAGTCAAAGGAGAAGTTTCTGCACGAGATTGTTAAGATGAGGGTGAAGCAGGAGGAGAAGTTGGGATCGGCTTTGCAGGCCAAACGCAGCCTCCAGCAGGTAGGGATCCGCTCATATACCAAAAATATGTTTGTTCCTCATTTTTACCCTTGTCAAATGACAACATTGAGTTTTAAATTTGTGCGTTAAATAAACAGCGAGAAATTAGGTGTTTTGTCCAGTTTAGCTCAAATTAAGTCATGGATTCTGAGACATCTCTGCAAATAAAAATAACTATTTTTGAAACTTTTGAGACTTGACTTGAAACTGGAACTGCATTTGCCCCAGAAGTTTTTAAAACAGCTCTCCCAAGAAAACTATTAAGAGATTTGAAATACATTTTAAATGTTCATACCACATATAGGAGCAAAGTGCTTCACCTAAACCCACCTCTGTGTCATTTAAGGCTACCCTGGTCGAAAGAGTCTCTATTCTCACAAAGTTTTGCTATATATACATAGTATGTGACTTCATTGTAGTGAAGGCATTATGCTTTGTGTCACTGTTGGCTGAGAGAAAGGGATTTCCCAGCCTAGCTGGCAGCTCATGCCAACGCTAAGCTTCTTCCTGCGTTTTTGAAATCAGACGAGACAGAAAGTTTTCAAAGTTGGAACACAAAGGAAATTACTTGAGTTTAGGCATCAAAATGCAGAAGTGGATTTAAAAGTCATTATCACTGTCAGCAAAGCTTAGCATGAGTTGGCAAGCGATAACAATGAGAGCGGATGTTGCTGCAAAGGGAAAGGCCAGACTTCCATTTTTATTTTTGGTCTTGGAGGGAGAACAAGAAAATGCCGACGAAGGATTCTGTGTGGGTGAGCGGCACAAAATACATCCTGAGCAGAGAAAGAGCAATTCCAGACGGACGGCATTCCATTTTCCATCAGTGTTCAGAGGCGAAGCAACAGAACCAACCTACAGGATGAACTTTCAAAAGCACCCGTAGAATCTCTGCTGTGATTAGCTGAACTAACCCTGACAGCATTGAAAGAGTACATCTGGAAAGCATCTGATGTGTAATGGGTGTGATGGGGATTTGCACTTTTATCTAGGACAAACAAAGCTTGATAACAGATAGTTTGATGACTTGATAACAGCATGTTTGTACTGCTAAGTTCTCATAAGAAGGCTGTGGATGTATCATACACATTGTTCCAGTGATTCAGAGGAAGGAACCTCTCTTTTGTCAGTCCACACGTTGTCCTGACCCCTGACATGGCTCAATGTAAACACTGACATGGACCCTGAGCCTCCTGTAACAAGGCAAAGCTCTCGGTGTCAACAAAGCAAAACCACCACATTCACATTTACATTTACACCGGCATTCACATTGGTGGCGTAAGCATTGCGGGACACTGAATCTTCTTAATAATTCAATCATATTATGTCAAAAAAAAAAGGGGGAAAAAGCTTATTTCCTAAGTGATTAATTTAATAATAATTGTATGAATCCCAGAGTCTGCAATCTCTTTTCTCTTTTTCCCAGGAGCTGGAGTTCTTGCGGGTAGCCAAGAAAGAGAAGCTGCGGGAGGCGACCGAGGCAAAGCGAAACCTGAGGAAGGAAATTGAGCGCTTGCGAGTCGAGAGCGAGAAGAAGATGAAGGAAGCCAACGAGTCGCGGGTCCGCCTGAAGCGGGAGCTTGAGCAGGCCCGGCAGCTGAGAGTGTGCGATAAAGGTTGCGAGGCTGGGCGTCTTCGGGCAAAGTACTCTGCACAGGTCAGTCAGCTTGCTAGTCCACCTAGCTGCGCAAAGAATCTGTTGATTCAATAATAAACTAAGATCAGAGGAAATCACCTCATGATGATTCGTTTTAGAGACATGGATTAAACTGAATTTCAACAAAACCGTGCATGTAGACAGATGTGCAATGTTTCAAAGTTTTACTGTCTAAAATACTCTCAAGGTTCAGCACAGGAGAAGGCAAAGAGGAAAAAAAGTTTCCTCTTCCCCATTCAAAAATAAATGGGTGTAGCCTCAAGTGCGCAGACGAAGGATACACCCCCCCCTCTAAAAGGAAACCGGAAGAGACGTTGGCTTCCCTCAGGCACCATGGGAAATGCAGATTAGACAAAACAAGAGGGAGGTTACGCTACGTACCTCCTCTGCAGAGAGCCGTCATTAAGACGCTGTATTCAGTTCCAACGTGCACCCAGGTCTCAGGACAGGAAAAGAGAGCTAAAGTTTTCATCATACTCTTTATGCTCCCAAACACCACGTTTCTAAAAAGGAAGTGGTACAAGGTTTCAATTCAAACAAGAATAAAGTGATCATGTTCTGCAACTGCATTCAAATACTTGCCACGGAATTCCTTCCTAGAGCAGTTTCAGTCTTTGATCATTTATTTGGTAATTCAGAAATTCACTTTCCAGACATATTGGAATGTATCCAGTCTCTTGTTTCACGCATTATACAGTAAGGTATCTGACAAGTTTCTGACGCCCGGAGGGGCCCCGACGATATATATGCTCTCGCCCGTGTAATGCAGGTGGAGGCTACGAATCCAAGCTGAAACAGCCTTCTAGGATTTTCCTCGCCTCCAACTGCTTTTCTGTGCAACAGATTTTGCAGGAGTATTTTGTTGGAGTATAGGACGATAGAGCCCCAGCGTGGAAACATGTATATGATTGAAAAAGCCCCAAAAGCAGTCTGTGTAAACAGCTCAGTTAAGAATAGGAATCATGTCGCCATGGTTGCTACACTGCCCTGTAGTCACATCTGCTTCTTGTGTTTTGCAGATCGAGGACCTCCAGATGAAGCTGCAGCACGCCGAGGCAGACCGCGAGCAGCTCCGAGCCGACCTGCTGCATGAGCGGGAGGCCAGGGAGCACCTGGAGAGGGTGGTGAAGGAACTACAGCATCAACTCTGGCCCAAATCCCACAGTGACAAGGAGGGGACGCCAAAGGACATGCCAGCTAACAACTGATCCAGCAGCCAATCTCCCCTCCGTCCCCCCACGCCACAACATCCTCTGCCCAGAAACACACCCAGCCAACCACCGGCCACATCGCACCACTGTCCATCTCACTCGCCGTCTAGAATGCAACAATGAAAGACTCTCGATCAGAGACGGAGAGGAGAAACAAGAAACTGTGTCTTCATCCATGCCCATAAAAAGTCAAGTGAGTGGTTTTCTTGGACTGGAAATAGCAAAGTACAATGCTGCATCAAGGAAACAGGTGTTTCTAAATCAAGCACTGACTCGCACCTTCCAAGCTCACAGAACTACACGAATGAAAGAAAAGCAGCACAACGTGTGCTTGTATCCGAAAAGACAGATGTCTGTGATAATAAATGCTGAGAGATGATCATATTATATTACAGCTTTTGAGGTGCGCCCAGGAGGGTGGGGGTCTCACGCTCAACTCATTGTTCCCCAAAAGGTCTCTGCCATCGTCCTTGCCATGACGAAGATGATGGAGAGTTTTGAAGACATTCTAAGCTATTTAAGAGACTACATAGCGAAAAGTGTAAAGACAAAAAACGGATAGTTTCTTTATTGCTCTGTGCTATTGAAGTTTGAAAAAAAGATATCAGAAGATGAACAAAACAAGCAAATGAACTTCCCACAGTGCCACCGTGGTTTTGTCGTTTTTTTTTCAGGAAGCCATCGCAGTCCACTGAGGGGAAAAGCACCAGGTTCAAAGTTCAAGCTTTTCCTCCCATTGTTGTTTTATAAAATCATTTATTTCTCCGAGCAGTGGACGGGCTTGTATTTGCGCTAATATTTTTCTCTCCTTGGCACAAAACCTTGGGTTGAGAATTGGAACTAAAAACATGCCGTGTTAAAGCACCTTTCGAGAGAGCACTTGTTTTGGATGATCAATATCAATATCCAACAGTCTCAGTGTTGCTCCCACTAAGTCACACACTGGTTGCCGTTTGATTTTAAGCATTTGGGTCAAACCCTAAAGTGTGTATCTTGTAAAGATAAAAAAACTCCAAATCTGGTCTTGTAACGCTCGAGTGATGAAGGCCGGCATGTTTTTTTACTCCAACTGACATCTGAAGCCATCATCTATGATGTCATAGTGGGCTAGATGCGGCGTCCTTGGCAAGAACCACAAAATGTTCATTTTAATTAAATTAAGGTATGTAAATATAAATGTATGATGTTGTTTTGTTTCTTTTGACTTTACAATAATGAATCGCACTTTGTCATAACGAGATACTGTTATAATGCATTGTACTCCCACTATTGTCTTCAATCTTACTTTGAAAACATCATCGTATACATGACTGCTACCATATAAATCCAGTAAGCATTTGTTGATTATATGCATCTCGAATAAATACTGTTGTTCTGTTTCCTTAAAGGCAAAGTCTTGTAAATAAACAGAAAGAAAAAAAGGCTCTGCCTGTTGCTTGCTGATGCGGTCTGGGATTGTTGGAAAGATTCTCCCGCTTTTGTAATATAATTGACACAAATGTCGCTCGAGCACCCAGTTACGCCTCCCGAACAATTTGACAAAACTTCATTAACTGCATGCGTCAGTCAGGTTTACTGTTTATGGGAAGCCTGAACAAAAAAAAGTCACATGTTGGAAGAATAAAATCAGATTTTATTCCAAAAGCAGAGGCCACGAATCTGCCATCACACAGTGGGTACAATGCAATCAGAATGTACATTGTGTTAAATGCTACGTTTCCTTTTTGGTTGTTGATGTTGTTTTTAACCGAGATATTTTATTGCTTGTCTGTTATGTTCACTTTTTTTTCCAATTGAAAACTCATTTTCTTTATGCATGAAATTTGAGTTTGCCATACATAGAGTCAGTTATTGGGCATTGATGCTGTATATGTAAAGGTTTTATTGTGTTATGCAAGTTAAAGCAATTTGTCTTATTTAGAAGAGGAAAAATGTAATAAAAAACAAACAATACACATTATATTGCTCTTAAGAAAAACTAACTTCACACTTGCAAAAAAACAACTGAAGAAGAAGAAAAAGTCAATTGCAATGCTGGACAACCTCAAGTGCCTGAATGTGGGCGAAAGGTTTCCAGAGTAGGAAAACTGATGACAAAGCTGTCGGGGCAGGGCCTCTCATCAATTTCCTGTTTGCAGGTTTCAAATTAAAAGCCCCTCCCTCGCTCAGCAACTCTTTTTTATCAGTATTCTTAAAACCAAACAGTTTACAAACTTTGTGTTCTTTTCTAGTGCAAAGAACATTTGAACAAATGCTAGACGCTTGAGACTTGTTTTCCCTGAATGAGTGCTTTATTTTCCTCATTTAAAATCAATGATATGCATGTTCAAACAATTTTTATAGAAGATCCTGAAAAGCCACTTGCTTTGGCAAATTGTTACTTTGGGTTGTATATAAAGACTGTCAAGGATAATAAAGAGGGCATTACTTTAAAAGCCCTTTTCTTACCTAACATTAGTGTTGCTCAGAGATCAACACTGCGTCTGCGACTTTGGCAGACCTAAAATTGGTACATTTTGTAGTTGTTTTTACACTCAAAAGAGTTGATAGCTTGTGTGTAGTTTACTTTACTCATGGTTTTCTACAAAAGAAGGGAGACAATAGCGACATTGGCTCTTCACTCTCCCACACAAAACGTAAAAAATGTGTTTAACAGCGTCTTGTTCTCGAAAGGAGAACCATTTTGCTAAATAATGGACAGTAAAGCAGCAATAACAGTCCATACTAATAGACAAATAACTAGCCAGTGTGAAGATTTGAATAAGAATTTACAAATGTAAATATTTTTTTCATTTACAATATTGTATAATATATGTACATTGTGTTTCCTTTTTCAAAAAGAAATCTTTTCTTACAATAGCTGTCTTTTATTTTGTTTTATTTTCAATTTGTGTTTTAACTGAACAGCAGTGCATAAAAGAATATTCCCTACATAAACATTTTAATCCATTTCTTTTCTTTTTTCTTTTTTTTTTTCATTATATTGAATGACTTTTTTCACCAGTTCATATATATTTTTAACAGTATGTTCAGTAACAGATAGCAGGCCTGCCGTATGGGTCACACACACGACTACGCCACCTTCAGATTGTTTCCTCCTCATCCTTATGTATCTTTTTAGCCCTGTGCTGCTGCTAATACAATATAAACCTTACAATTCTAGAACTATTTTTATGTAAGAGGTAAATGTAAGCTTTCCCATTCATTAATGCCACATATACAGTATGAAAAACACTTGGCTTCATCTATCCTCCTTGTTTCCCTCATCTTTTCACACCTTTTTCCTCATCCCTCCTTTGGCAACACCCTTCCTATTCTCTCACGACACGGACTATATTGTAAAGTAAAGGACTTTATGAGATTATGTTTGAAAATAGTTATGCTTATATACTACAGTGACTGAATGTACAGTGTATAGATGCATACCAGAAATAAAGTTGTTTGTTCCGATTGAATGACCCAGTTTCTTAATTTTTGTCCAGCTTTCATGAAGTTATTTCAATCAACTGAAATATTGGTTGTTGAAGGAGGACATCTTATGGGAGGATTACAGAATCATAGAGACACACTTCACTTCTTCAACAAGATTGGCTCCCAATTGGCTTCTAACTATAAGGTCTGGACTCTTCAAAGCATCTCAAGAGTAACAATACTGTGTTTCTGACACGAAAACTACTAAACATAGTAATAAACTATAGTAAAACAAGTATTATTATTAACCTTTTACGATTGTGTTTCCTTCCGTTTTCCTAAGAGTATTTTTTAAACTATTTCTTGAAGGTTTTCACAATCAAACCAATAAAAATTACATTTTTACCAAATTTCTAAGTTAAATTTTTACAGTTCATCAAACTTGAAATACAATATTTCTTTGTAAAATTCATAATACTGATCATATTGATTCCAGAGTTGATGATTTATCAAATTGAACATACACTAAACCAATCAGTATCACATCATTTTAGTTGATAACTCAATATACTTTATTTTTTACAAAATATCCAGTGTTTCGTTAGTGACGGCACTGTTTCGATTGTGATCACATTATTTGATCTATACCTTATTGCTTAATCTTAATTTATAACAAGCCCTGGGTTGGGAATATTATATACATGAATGTTTACTTTAGAAAACATAACAATTGTTCATCCAGAACCATCGATGTACAAACATTATATCAATAGCTAGGTGAACCTCGGCTCTGATGTCAACCTCTCCCTTAACCTCTGACATATTTTTTTAAATTTAGCTATCCCTCCGCTGCATGTCTTTGACCTTCTGCTCTTGCTTCTGTAAAATTCTGTAGCAGATTTTGGCCTTTCTCCTTTTCTGGTCTGCAGGCCTATGCTCTGGTGTCTGATCAGCCTCACTAGAAGTGCTAGGTGGTGTGCAAGCCCTGCAAAATGTCTCCATCTCGCTCTGTCTTTTTACCAACGCCCTGTGCTTTTGCTGTCTTTTCCTTCATAATTTTCTGACATTCCTTTGTTCCCTGTTGGATAAATTGCTGATACATTTCACCTTTCCTTCTTCCTTTCATTTCGAAATGTAAATGTCAGGGTTGAGGACAGCTACTTCCCAATAGAAAGTACCCTATGAATGATGATTTTGTATATATTTAGCTTATCAGTTTCTAATTTAATGCCTTGGGTATAGAGCATAACATATTCTTACTAAATATATATGTCTGAATACTTAATTGTTTTGTTAAATAGTTTTTCTTGTTGTGGGACAGCACTGGTAGAATTTGGTAGAATGGCTCAGCAATGTAACTTTAAACATGCAGTTACCAATGGAGGGACATGACGCAACTTCGAGACGTACAAAAAAAAGGTAAACAAAGAGGCACGTAGGGATTCAGCACGATAAATTACATTTGCTCAACAACATTAAGGATTAAAGATTGGACACAAACTTACAAATATGAATATTCGTGGGCTAAAAAAGACAATGAGGACTTCTCAAAGAAGTTGGTTTCTGCTTTACAGGCTTGAATCCCTAATTACAGCAATTGGAGAACAAAAAGTAGCAAATAAAATTAGCTGAACACACTAAGACAAAGACAAAACAGAAGAACAAATACATTAAATGTGTGTGTCAGATGCAAATGTACCAAATACAACCCATTCAGTAAAAAGAAAGTCAAGTTGCTTCAGCGCAGTACAGAGGCCATGTTTCAGCACACCAAAACAACACTAAACATTCCTCGAGTTCCACCCTCTCATCCGGTTTATGTACACAGATATGGTTTTAGGGTAGGCGCTGGAAAAAAAGGTCCATCATTACAATGAAACTTTAAAAGAGAAAAGATGAGCTGCAAACACTGTTCTAGAAAGGAATGTGTACTAACTCTCATGTTAACGCCCACTCAGCCTGACAGCCTGAAAACATTCAGCATGTACACACACACACAGCAAGAGTTACTGTGTGCACAGTACAGTGCAGGGAGGAGCAGCAAGTGAAGTTGAATTTTGGTTTGGTGAGCAGCATACCGGCAGAACTCTGAAATACAAATGAAAGACCTTTAGACGCTGCCTTAAAATAAACTATACACTATGAATGAAAAATAGAGGATGCTTAAAACGAAAGGTTATCAGCATAACTAAACCCTCATAAACATTTGAGGTGCAACAGACTTTTAACACTCTCCGTTGTAAATGGTTAGAGCAACTGACGTAGTAATGAGAAAGGCCAAATTGGGGCGAGTGGAGGATAATTCGGTTAACTAAACACAGGACTTTCACCCAGGACACAAGAGGTCATGGTAAAAAAACATCATTAAACATTTCCTTTTTGTTTTAAAAATGAACATGAACAATAATTTGTTTAAATTTATTCACATGAATTTGTCTGCTGGAGTGTTTTGCAATATGTTTATGTTTACCACAAACACCCAATGTATTGATTGTGGACTAGATTTCTGCCCAAGACAGAAAACTATCCAGTATCCACTTTTTTCAGACTGAACCTGACTGGTACTGCCAAAGGTGAGACTGAAAGCCAGACTTATCTCTCACTGACCTTTAGCTGGCCAGCTACTACAACGCATTGGACACATTTGGTTTCTTTCCCTTTTTCCCCCTGAACCTTCTGAACATGTATCTACTGGCAAGAACATGTACTGTATCTATTTGCAAGTAATTTAAAAAAATAATGTCTTTGCATGTTTTGCATTAGGAAAGCATAAATTAATCTTAACACTCTTGGCAACAAACCTGTAAAAAATATAACCAAAATAGAAAACTGTTGTTTAATCTTTACTATATAGTGGGGACAGATTTATCCAGACATTCTGGCCATAATGAAACCATTCAAATCCAGGGAGGTGTATTGCTCTGAATCCAAATTCAGACAATTTTCAACAACAACATGCTCATGGTCAGTTACGTGCCAAAAAAGGGAAAGGCTGTTGTTCTCCTGAGCACCATGTATGATGATTCTGGGCCCACTGGAGGGAAAGGAGGCACTGGAGAACCTCAACCAAGACGGAGCAGAGCAGACTGTCAGACCCTGCTGCAGTAAAATGAAAGGTTTTCAAAGGGATGTTTGGAGACATTACCACTTTTGTCCAAAGGGACCGCCAGAATCAACACAAAATGAAAGTTCCTTGGAGTAACTTTAATACCAGTGAATAATTACATTAGAGGTGGTTCTTTTTACTTTGACATAGAAAAGCAATAAAATGAACTCTCCATAGAGACATCTGCCAACTAAATGTCTAAGATTTATGTTTCTACAACTGGTTTATGTACATTCATACTAATCTCAGATGCAGCGCTTATTCAGAACAGATGTCTTTTAAAATGCATTGGCTATGGGAAAGAGAAAAATAATTGACCCTGAAAAATTAACAACTAAACACTCAGACTTAAACTCAAGTGTTGTATCATTATGTGTGGTGATAGAGATTTTCTTCACATAACAGTAAGTAAGTGAGTGCAATAAGTGAGCGGACCCTTGGCTGGATGGAGACAGCTCTTCGGCTGCAGCGTCCCACATCGTCAGTGCGGTGTGGGCTGTGACGTCGGATGTCTCTCGGCTCCAGCAGCACCACACAGGGCTATTGACTGACCCAATTACAGCAGTCACATGAGGAAGAACACCCCACAGTTAGCTCATTAGTCTCTGGAGTCTCTCTGCAGCTCGCTCTTGCTCTGCCTTCACGTCTCCTGCTGTTTCATAATGTACAGTCAATTACTAAGTCATGTTTTATTCATTTAGTGCAGTTTGAGGATTTTTTTTTATTTTTATGAAGGGTGGGACGAGTATTTTGAAATATGCTGGCATTTCTTTCAGACTGGCATGTTTTATGAAGCTAGAAAGATTCATGTTTAAATACGTGAATGTAATCTAATGCAACCATCCTCATAATTTTCTATTTTCATAGTTTTACTCCTACATGCATTGGAATCGGGCTGGATGAAATAACAAGATGATTTTAATTTGCTGACTCCTTTCAACACAAAAGAGAAGCGCCTCAAGTTTAAGTTCCTTCCTGAGGTCCGATCTCCTTACCCTAAAGGCTTAGCCCGCCCACCCTAAGGAGGGAACTCATTTTGGCCGCTCGTACCAGTTCGTGACCATAGGTGACGGTCGGGAACGTAGACCGTCCAGTAAATTGCTGACCTTCACCAAAAGTGGTGCAGCGCCTGTTTTAACGCTGCAACTGCACCGATCCGCATGTCGCTCTCCCATTCCATCTTACCCTCACTTGTGAACAAGACTTGAACTCCGTCACTTGCGGTGGGCACTCAGTCCCCACCTGGAGGGAGCAATCCACCTGTTTCTAGCTGAGCACCATGGCCTAAGACTTAGAAGCGCTAACTCTCATCCGCACCGCTTTACACTCAGCTGCAAATTAACCCAGTGAATTCTGGAGGGCACGATCCGAGGAGGCTAACAGGACCGAATCTTCTGAAAACAGCAAAGAAGCAGTCCCGAGACCTCTAACCTGATGTTTTGCACCCCCGGCTGCGCCTACATATCCTGTCCATGAAAGTTTCGAACAGGGCCGGTGAAAGGGTATGGAATGCATGGTAAAATCTCACCTAAATTAAAGATGCAATCAATAATAATAAAAACCTTTAGGTTACATTGCCTGAGAATTCTAAACTGTCAGTAGTTTTGCATCTTTTTTGTTCATATGAGGCAAATGTGAACGTGAAGTCTGTGTTGATACTGTTCATCATTACATTATTCCACTTAGAAAACAACTTACCAAAGAAAGCAGACTTGACCTTTCCCTCCCCTTTCTCCTCTAAATGGATACTTCCCTGCAGCTTAATGGACTCATCTCCCACTAACATTCACAAACATTCACTTGCCTTGCCAGAAAGGCCACAGTCAGCCAGTGCAGGTCACTGGCCCCTAGGCAAGTTCAATATTTATGGGTGGCTGCGGCTTTTTACTGTCTCAGCTTGACAAAAATGATTAGCATCTCAGGCACTCTGCTTGTCAATCCAGCGGCTCCACACATCCCATCAGCTGCCATCGCAGTCAGCCCTAGAGGATGTCACTGTGATGAGCTGCCGGGATGTCACCTCGAAATGGCCAATGAGTTGGGCTTCCCAGGCCAAGGAGATGTCCCTTTTGATCCAGAACCACAATTGCTCCAGCTTTATATCTACAGCATATAGCTTAAGAACATCTAAAAGGTTGTTGTGTATTACTGTGCAACATTTCATCTTGTAGATTAAATAGATTGAACAGAGGAAGAAAGCCATGTTGTAAATCGACACCCTTCAGGTAATGGTCGGATAAAAATGTAGCCTCATGGGCCAACGGACAATACTTCGGGGGCTTCCGGTGTAGCCAACTGATATCCATGACTTCCTCTTCCGTGCTTCCATGTTTATGGTCGGATTAACAACTTCAGACAAGAGAATGGAGTTTAAATACAACGTCTACGATTAATCTCTATAAAAAGAGATTTGCATATGAATGCAGATAAATTAATTTTAGTATCCAAACCGCTTTGAGTTTTGAATAAATACTCCTCTGATATAGAATGGAGCCAGGACGCTGCACATCGAGCGTGCAATTTCACTCTTCCAGTGTGCACTGCATTATCAAAAAGCAGCTTTGGGTGGGTATATAGTATAGACTTAAAACAAAGCAACACCCATTTCAAGCAAAGTAATCTCAGTCAAAATTAATCATTTGCCGTGGAGTTCAGGAGGTCAATTCTGGCCTGAGAAGTGTAGGTTTATCGTGAAAGGATATTTTAGAAAAACAAACAAATAGTGATTGCAGAAAGAAGCAGACAGAAGGGTCTGCATTATGTTTGAAGAATATATTCATGATGTCAAACTGATTCAGTAGCAAAAACAGAATTAAAAGAAAAAGATAGAAGCTAAACTACAGACCACAGTGTGAAAGGGAAGAACGTCATTTGCGATCGAGACAGAAGACAATGATATGAAGAAACAAGTTTGTGGAGCCATAGGTAGGTATTTCCTCACCGTAACAATCATTAAAAAGCAAAAGCAGCTTCTTGTTGTCTCTAATTTAAAAGCAAGGACCGTTTCTGTTGAGACAAGCTAATCAGTGCAGTGTCATAATCACTAGATGCACAGTTGCCTTCTACAACACATAAGTCATTTCTGTTTCAGTGAAACTACCATTTGTAAATTGTCAAAAGAAGTAAAAAAGTATTAACTTCGATAATTAAGTGGAGTGAATAAATATAGATTAAGCTGGGGAGTAACATGTTTAGTTCTTCTTGGTGTCATGTGGTTCAAAACATTGTTCTTATTGGGCCACTATGACGCAAACAAAAAACAGTCCATAGCTTGTGTGGACCGCTTAGCAAGTGCCTGCTGCAAAGGTGTCCTGAGTCTCTGGTTTATGAATCATTACCACAACAGCTCAAAGCAGACAAGGATGGGAACACAAGAGTTTGAAGAGCTCTGCAGCTGAAGATTTGTGGATGGTGGCAGGGGCATGCCCTCACAGAGCATGACAAACTGAATAGGAAGCCTAGTGGGCAGCTTTCATCAAGGCCTATGTGGGCATGATAGTCATAAAGACTGTGGGCACCTGTTGGTGACTCATGCAGGCCTCACTAAGGCAAAAAAAGGCAGTAATGAGAAAAATATAAGCCACATTATAAGACCGGCGTGACACTGTGCCTCATCACAGTGTCACTGTGATGAGGCAGAGCTGGTGTGATGTGCACGCTGCACTGCATCCAGATACAGTGCAGCACCTTTAATGTACTTTGAATGTGTGCATTTGTTTACATGCAGAAGACACAGCGGAGAGCTGGTGCAGGAAGAGACAGCGCTCTACAGGCGTAGGCGTAAGACATGGGGAGAAGAAGAAAAACAGAAGGATTGGAGGAAGAGCGATGAGTGGAGAAGAAAGGCACGACGTGGCTGGCTGCCTCCCTCTTCCTCCTTCTTCGTCTCAGAGGAGATGGAGGAATACGAACACTGCGGCCCTGCACCTTTGTCTCGCCTAGAAATGAAGCCGTCGTTGTAGCGACTCCTGCCAACACTGAGCTTTTGTCATTCACATACCACGTCTCCTACGAGGGTGTATGCTAGCTCCAATACACAGGAGCAAGACTTGGAGGACCTTCCTATTCAGTTCAAAATGAACGCATCTCACACAGGGCACAAAGCACTTCCCTGGCTAGCACAGAGTACATGTCGGTTTAGAAACAGAAACAAGGAAGAGGAGGAGGAAAGTAGTGGTTAGTGTATTGACTTTGAAAAAAGAGAAGAAAAAAACTTCAATGAGAGAAACTAGAGAGAGAAAAAGAAAAGAAAAACAGAGAAACAGGCACCATGGTGCTCGAGCTGCAGGGGCATATTAAAAAATAAATCAAAGGCACACTCTCCAACTGAAAGACACAGAGAGCCCAGCTCACAGCCCTCCTAGTGCGAGCACGTCAATCACAGGGCCCCCACGCACATGTATGCACACATTTTACATGCGCATGGCGCTACGCAGCAACAAGAAGACTCAGGGGAACACACACTGTCGAATCAACCCTCCATTCACTGTATCTCCAAGCCCTGCTCTCTGATTTGAATCACAAAAACAGTTTTCCAAATTAATATCTTTTGGGTGAACTGAAACAGCAGACTGAATTAATTTGCAAGGTGGGTCAGCAGCATATTTTCTCTTGTTTCTAAACATGCTGACAATTTGGGTTTTATTTGTATTGTTTTTTAAGATTCCTCATTTTGTGCAAATTTTACATCTATGTGAATTACGTTCATTGGCCTTTTTTCCAGACCAGAAGTCACAGAATGGGGTGGCATGTCGGACGCACAAAGCTCTGGCTTCAACACTGGAAGAAATAGGGCTGAAATTGATTATATGATTGTCAATTCAGATTGTTTCTTTCTTTATGATACTTTTTTTTTTTTTAACCATTAATACTGTTATTTGAAGACATCACCATTACTTCATCAGACATCACAATTTTCTACCTTACTGACACCTTGTGGTGCACATTTAGTCACCAAAAAAAGATTAAAAAAAAAAAATACAATATAAATTATAAAAATTATAAAAAGTATATTAATATTAATAAATCATACAATTATTGTCAATATTTGTGTTTTTAAGTTATAGAATATACCCAGTAATATTTGTAAAATATGATGTCTCCGCAAAATATAAGCTTCTCTTGTCCTCTACGCCCGTGCACCTCCCAGCTGCCCCATGCTGCGCCGTGATGTGCTGGGGCTGGATCCATATGGCCCAAGAAAGACGGTCTCATAAGCAGTTTAGCTAATCACTGATTGAATATATGTACAGATTGTAAAGCCCTCTGAGGCCAATCTGAGACTAACCTTGTGCCTCGGAGTGCTAATAATGTTACTGTTTCTAATTTGTATACAAAACTGAACATATTTTCTGTAGCGTTAACTTGCCCAGCCCTAAAAATAATTGTTTGTCTGAGGTTTTGTGGGGCTTTTGAATTGGCCTTACATGACGAGTACCGGCGAAGCGCCGTAATGCTACGTTCACACTGAACGCAAATTTGTGTCGCGTCTACCGTGTTAGTTTACTCGCTTGATAATAAAAAGGTGTTCACGCCAACCGCAGCCCGAGTATAATATCGCCGTCTCTTCTCACAATGAAAAGAGCAATCTTTTCCGCTATTGACTATGGAAGAAATAACCTTTAGTTCTGCTTTACACTTGTTGTGGAAGTCATAAAAACGTCAGAACATTAAACACGCTCATGTTTGTGTTCATGACACCATCATGACACCTCAGAAATTGCGTCTAGTGTTACGTTCCCGTTTTCGCCATCCATTATGGAAAGAACCACTAGTTCTGCTTTATACTTGTTGTGTAAATTTTACAAACGTCGGAACATCAAACTCCATCGTGTCTGGGTTCATAATATTATTCGTAGTCCCACAACAGTGTTTGAATGATGGCCGCTATCAGCGCTACTTCAAGGGGACTTGCAGAAGTTTGTCAATTCAGCAACGGCAGGACGGCAGTGACAACGGGCAAAGTTTCTCAACGCTGGCACAACTTTGCGTCACACGATTTTCTCACCAGAGTTGGCATATTTAAACTCATGCGAATTTGCGCTCGTCAAACATTCTGTTTGTCCCTCTTCAAACGTGCCGTTCGCGCCGCTTTAAAAGCGTCTATAGCGCCGCCTAGCAAAAATTTTTTTTTTGTGTGTCTTTTTTGTCTTTGTCTTTGCATTGACTTTGCATGTAATCTGGTCGCGCGTCAAATTCACGCCGCGTTTGGTGTGAACACAGCATAAGACAGCCAGCATTTTTAAAGGCACGTCAAAGACGGCACAAAACGATCTGTTGGAAGGCATGCTGTCGTTATTATATAATATGTAAGTAACCCAATTTGTCCCCTGGCTTTAGAAACTGTTTGTCTATAATTGTTTCTTTTATCTTGAAGGCGACTTAAAAAGTTAAAAGGGAATTTTTGAACCGAACAACACAGTTTTTTTGACTAAAATCCTTGGTAACAGGCCAAGGCTTTGTTTTATTGTGATTGTTTTTGTTAGATCATGCAAGGTGTTTATAGTAATGATTAAAATGTGGAAAAATATATTTTTTAATTTTTTTTTTCACAAAATAATTCTGAAAAAAATGATATAAAATAACACAAGTATTAGAACTCATTTGGGGTTCGTATCACTACTTCAACACAGACCTGCTAAATCCTAGAAGACTCATGCCCCGTGCAGAGCACTTTGGGGCTCAAAAAATTAAATCTATCCGAGACTGTGTAGTTCAGACCTGGGTGTTTTACGGCTCTTCAAGTCCGTGTGAGGTCAATCCTAAATTAGAAATGAATACAAATAAATACATGCAATATGCTTGTTTTTACTTAATTATTGAATTTGGTGCATAACACGATTAATCATGATTAATCGCAGAAAAATCATGCGATTAATCAGTTAATTTTTTTTTACTTTGCCCAGTCCTTAGTGGCGGGCCATTTTTTAATAATTAAAAGTTATATATATTTTTTAATGTAATTGTTATTCACAAATATACTACATATATTATTATAATTTGTCCCTATTCGGTTATTTTCTCATAGTTCCTGTCTCCTGTCTGTTCCTCATGGCTTGCTTTCTGCTGGCTGCTCCGGCCAGCGAGCTGGCACTGGCCAAGAACGCTGCTTTAACACTCTTTATCCAATCAGATCTCACCTCTGTTTCTCTGTATGTCTCTCTCTCTCAATTCTCTCTTCTCTCTCTCTACGCCGGTTAAATAGTGAAGGCCAGCGGCCTGGCCGTCACTGTTTAATCCCTGCGCTGTGTGTTCCCTGCACAGTGCACACACACTCCGGTACTTTAGGTGGTGGTGTATGCACCTAGTCAAGTTGATTGCGCTACTTTAGCTTTTAAAAGAAGAACACGATCAAGAAGAAGAAGAAGAAGAAGCTGTGGTCCAGGTCTGGGCGGGGTTTGGATGGTGTCAGTTTTGAACTGCTTTTAAGAAGAATAAACATAGAATACTCTAGTTAAAGACTCTGGTTAAAGACTGGTCTCACTGTCCACGTTTTTCTCTTTGGAGAACACCATGTGAAGTACACGTTTCTCTCTTTGGGGAACACCATGTGAAGTACCTTCTCTCAATTGCTGACTTTACTGACTATTCCGCCTCCCATCCTGTCTCTCCCGTCTATCAGTCAAGCCGCAAAGCTGACCCGAATACACACAAATTTTATTGTCCGAGTAGCATCACGTGATGTGATTGGTCAGTGTGTTTTCTGCTATGCCAGCAAGTGGCAGAACTCTCAGAAACTACACAAATACTATTGTTTACAACACCAACTAATTATTTACAAAGAAAAAGGCCAGTGAAATGCCAGTGAAAGCCAGTCCACCTCTCTCCCCGCTCCTCTTCTGCTGCTGTCTGCGCTGCTCGCTTCCCCAAGATGTAAGAAAGAACATGATTTATTTACTAACTATGTAAACGGCACTTTAAAAAAATAGTTAATATTGTGCAAAGTATTTTTTTTTTGTGAAGTGAAGTGAGGTGAGATGGGAAGATAGATGTAAATCTCTTATAGGGTTGGGGGAAGGAGAAGCGAGAGGAAAACTTGCAGTCGGCATTTGGGTTAACCCTCAGCTGCCACTGCAGTGACACAGAGCCAGTGAAAAATTGGAAAAGTTTCACATAAATGAATTAGCTCTCAGCAACATTGTTTTGGAAATTAAAAGGTTTCATCCACTGATATCCAAACAGATCGTTTTTCCAATTTCTCCATATTTCTCTTTTACTACTACTACGATCTAGCTACTACGATCCACAAATAAGGAAATGCAGATTAACATGACCAGTGTGGCTAGCTATTCGCGACGAAGTCCCGTTTGGTTGAATGGCCGGGCTCAGCCTTAGAGATAGGGTAAGAAGCTCGGACATCAGGAGGGAGCTTGGAGTCGAGCCGCTACTCCTTCGTATCGAAAGGAGTCAGCTGAGGTGGTTCGGGCATCTAATCCGGATGCCTCCTGGACGCCTCCCATTAGAGGTTTTCCAGGCACGTCCAACTAGGAAGAGGACCCGGGGAAGACCCAGGACACGCTGGAGGGATTATATCTCCCGGCTGGCCTGGGAACGTCTCGGGGTCCCCCAGAACGAGCTGGAAAATGTTGCAGGTGAGAGGAAAGCCTGGGTCGGTCTGCTGGGTGTGCTGCCACCGCGACCCGACCCCGGATAAGCGGCGGAAAATGGATGGATGGATGGATTTTAAAACCAAAGAATCGCACTGGTCTCCTTAATTGTTTCACTTCTCTGTCCAAAAGTTCAAATTAATTACGAAAAGATAGGTATAATCACAAATCAATCTTTTATTTTACCAAAATAATCAGCTTCGAGCCATATTGGTTTTGTTTCAAAAACTACACTAGAAAAAAAGAGAAAGAGACTAAATATATTCACAACAGATTTTACATAATTGAATATTGTTCTGTTATTATGAGCACGTGAGGACCATTATCGTTGCAAACCACTATTGTTTTGAATGATAATTTCTTCATATCACCCAGGTGTAATGTCATATCGTTCAAAGTGAATAATGTGTGAAATGCTTATGTCAATGTGTGGTGGCAATGTACTGGCAGTGGCACTCGACCAATCCTTTTTGCGGTCAGACGTTACAGCTATGTAACACTGTGCACAGATGCAGGGATATTACACTCACACACATGTATTGTCCAGGCTCAGCCCATGGCCCGCGGGTGATTCAGCTCTCTGAGTCAATATTTCAGCGTGCCGAGGCGTCGCTCAGCCTCCATCCACCTGGAGCGCTGCCAACATCCAGTTTTTAGTGCTTCCATCGGCTTCTGCCCACACACACACACACACACACACACACACACACACACACACACACACACACAAACATACAGACACACATACACACATACACATACACACAGGAACATTAGCAGTCAGAAACTTTCACAGCTCTTGCCTTTGTCTTGCCAGGTGGAATACTACATAATAATATAGCAAGTGAAATATGTCCATATAGGGTTGGAATTTGTTTGAGCAGTCATTAAAAATGTACATTCTTCAAAAAAAATAAAGCTCAACCATTTGAAATATGCCCTGTGGGAGTTTTTCTGGCATGTAATTGAAGTACTTTTAAAATAAGGGTTAGAGGAATGTAATCTCTGAAGTGTGGGTGTATTTACACGACTATAGATGAATTCAAAATTATTCAAGTCTTCGAAATGTAGCCTTAGGGTTAGGTTTAATGAAAATCGAGTATTTTGATAAATTATATTTGTACGATGTGTAATATAATGTTTTTGAGTATTCTGATAAGACAAACATGCACCTATTAAACATTGCTGTTTTCTAATATTTCAGAAAATGTTAATCTAATTACACGTAAACTACAAAATGGTGACATCCTTTCAATTCATTATATCATTATATTCTGTTTCCAGGCAGGTGAGGCCAGAAGCAAACACAGACCCTCTCAGTTTCTTCCAAAATTCTTCCTTAGAGGGTATAATCTCACTGCAGGTTTTATTGGTTTTGGGTACCACCCAGACCAGGGCCCTATTTTTTGTACGTGGTTCAACAAAGTCGATAAAATGTTCTATTATCTAGCCAAAATTACCGAGATGATTGACGTCAGGCTAACTGGGTTTCTTAAAGGGTGATCAGCACTCAGACGGTCTCGTTCATTCGAACGAGACGCCAGTCATCTGGATAATTGCGTATGCACGCTCTTCTTCAAAAAGGGGAGGAGTCGAGCACAGATTTCCTGATCTTCGAACGCGACAATGGTAAATAAACTCAGAGAAAGAGTGTCATGCACTACATATGTGTATATTAATGTAGGTGTAGATTACCATATAACTAGGAGTTTGAATATGTTTATGGGCAGATCCTCTGTATTCTTATCACTAGTCCACCTTAATTATGTTCTACAATAATGATATGTCTGGTGTACTAATAACACTGTCATATTATTATGAGTGTTTTCAACACATCCATAAGTTTCTTAAGTGCTAAATAAACACTACATACAGCACGGCATGCAGCGGCTTTCACGATGTTCTCCGCATCGCCAACACGACGTACCACTTGCAAAAAAACGGAAGGCTGTGATCCACTCTATGAGATAGTCTATGATTTCAGTATGTGCATACACTCTGTGATCCACTCTCCATACATTGTGAGATGTTGTGTGGTGTTAAAAAAAAAAAGGTTTCGTCAAAAAATGAATTGAATCAAATCGAATTGTCGGCAGAATCGATAGTGCTCGTACAGGAAGTCATCATGATGTGAGAACAGATTTTGGCGATCTGGAAAAACTCTCTCCCTACAAAACTAATATCCGGTGTGAGTGGCCAGCTTATTCAGTGAATTTCACTAAACCTGCGCTGGACCAGGTTAAGGGATTTCAATGTGTTGATATGGTCATTTTTCTAAACTTGCTTCGAACAACCGAAAAGCATGACATGCGTCATCTTATCCTCACGAATTATCCAGCTAACTTAGTAAGCCAGCTACGAAAAATCGGTCCCTGATGAAGAACAAGGATAAAAGAAGAACACCAAACAAGCAGAAACTGCACTCCCTTGTTGACCCTGGAGAACATTACATTTAGCTGACGCTTTTTTCCAAAGCGATTTACATTGTTACTCAATACACCATAGACAAAGCAACGGGGAGCAATTAGGGGTTAAGTGTCTTGCTCAAGGAAACAACGACATGGACTAAAGCCTAAGTCCTGCCCCTTGAATGAAGAGTGGCCAATCTTAACTTAGCATCATCTCGCGCCAACCAAGGTGGTTTAATGATTGTAATACGAAATAAAGATCTACCCAGACTTACAGCTGGGAAACCGTAATTTGCAGCTTCACTGCTGTTTTACAGTGTTGGTCAGGTTAAATGCACACAACATGGAATATATTGGGATTATTATTACTAATAAACAACCAAAAGTATTAATATTAAACTAATCATATCCATGAATGATTACATTTCTTTTGTAGTTTTACGCTCATGTTTTAAATATTACATTGGGGCATTTATTTGATAGTGACAGTGGAGAGAGTGAGGAAAGAACTATAGGAAAATGACATGCAGCAAGCGGTTAAGCCAGTTGGGAATTTAACTGGGGACGCTCAGGGAATGAGCGCCCATGTGGCATGCCCCCTAACCACTCAGCTATCGGGTTGCCCTGTTACACTCATGTTTTTGTTCTCTCAGTGTAGTCCTCTAACTGTAAACCCTGGACACACTGAGTGAATTGCTGAGTGAATGGCTGCATAATTAAAGAGACAGGCGAATTCGTCAGAAAGTCCCTGAGCATTGGCTGTGACAGTGTGGCTGCAGAGTGGCCGTGGCCTATCATGGTGCATTTGAAGGACAGGGACCAGGAGCTCCTGGGTTAGTGCAGGAGAAAAATCAATAAGTTTCTGGCAGCCAGATGCATTAGCTGTTGCTGCCGAGACAAAGAATCTTTACACATGACTCTACTCAAGTAAGACTGGAGTCACCGGCCAAGAGGGGAGTACACAATATCATGACCAACCCGTAGCGCTGCTATTCATAAAACAACCTTGCAGACATCAACAGAATGTTTTGTTGTTGGCGCGGAGTCTGAGAGTAGGGAATATCCCTATGCAAGTGGTCATATTGCATTGTGGGTAAAAGACAGTTCAAAGAAGACGAATGTGAGGAATACAGGATGAAATTTCTGTTTCTGCTGCATCACACCATCTTAAAAAAGAAAAGAAACTGCTACTAATATAACTTGGATACTATAATGTCTTTATAGTTAATAAAATACTGTGCTCATTGTACTTCTCAATTTACTTATCTCATTGTGGCATCTTTTGCTTTGAGTTGCGGCAAAATTGAACAAGTACATGTTTGTCTGCAGGATTGGCAGAGCCTAAGTTCATAATAACCACAGATGCTTTATAATGAACATGAGCTCTGCCAATGGGTTGAAATGGTATACACTTCTTGTCCGTCTGAAAAATGCCTTTTTAGTGTCCGAATAGAAACAAATATTCCTGGTTTTCAATTTGTCATTTAAAACAATAGGTTTTTATCCCCAATTATAGCTGTGTTAATTAACCAGAAGGTAAAATAGCAATTGCAAAAAAAAGACAGTGAAACAGCTCAAGGCCGTCATACACTGCGTTAAACACTTACCATGCATATACAGGCCTTGCATGGTCTTGTTTCATGAATGATTACTATACATACTAAACACGTGTTACGAGCCATTAGATAAGTCCTCTTAGGAGTAGTAACAGGTCACACACCTCACTGATTAATTGATAACTGAGATAAATGTGAGATCAGGCAATCTCATAATGGGAATTCATGCAATTGACTGAGGCAGGCACGCAGGTCCCCGTCCCTTAAGCTAAACTGACCTAAATACGAGAAAGATGGCTCATGTTTTCACATTCTTCTTCCTGTGTGTTTGCACTGATGATTCACACGGAAGCGACCGGGATTAAATTAAATTCATAGATTTGAATTGTGTGCTCACTTTAGCTCCACTCAGAGGACTCTCATTCTATCCATGAGTGCTTTTAGAGCAGACAGGAAGAAGCTAATTTGAAGACTGCATTGATTTGTGCCTCTTGCACCGCAACAGCCATAATTCACCTGCGTCGCAAACTGCAACCATGTTTCCTCTGAAATGACTAGTTCTAGATGCAATATATTGGCAACTCAAGAAAACAGCAGCAGTATTGGGCAGCAGACCTTTTCTGGCGAAATTGGTTATAGTGTGGTTTTTGTTAGGATCTTTTTTTTTGGTTTGGTCTACGTCATCTCTAGGGCTGTCAAAATGGCTCAAAAAAGACGTTTGTTATTCCCTTTAGCAAAACACATATATCCGAATATATTTGACTTTCTGGTTGCGCATATGTGGCTGTTTCGCTGAAGTTTCACATTTTATGGCATGTTCTCTTGGGTGCAAATTCTGGAAATGTAGCCTCAAGTTGCTTGTCGTTGAATAGTAAGCTCACTCTAGCTTACATAGTGACCAGACGTCCTCTTTTTCCCGGTAATGTCCTCTTTTCGAGACCCAAAAATTGCGTCCGGCAGAAATTCCAAAAACTTCCGGGATTTTGCCTTGTTGGTTATTTGTGTTTCTCTGAGTCTTTCATGAACTAGTTATTACACCCTTATAAGTTTTGAAAACGGTATCCTTGTTACGTTCATCTTCTTGGGTGAGGTCTGACTGTCGAGACAACTGTCGTTGGTCGACCGATCTCAGTGTTGCCAGATGCAGAATAATTATCCTCCAAATACAACCATTTTGAGCCTTTGGTACAATACTTCGCCATTTCCAATCCGGCAACACTGAGCACCTTGTCACCTCTACTCGCGACGAATATCCTGTTATGCTCTGAAGAAACTAGTTCGGCATAAAACATCGCCGCATCAATAATCGACTGGAATTTCAGCGACATACTTTCTTTTGATAGCTTAGCAAGAATTGTCCTTTTTATGAGCTAGAGATTGCCTAGATGCATGACTGTGGCGCGGGATGAAACAATAACAGGGTTTACCTTATGGCCTATAGTTGCATTGTTTACGACTGGGTTCTGAACTTTCCGCCATCTTCCACGCAGGTCATGGTGACCATATTTTGAGTTTGTGGAAAAGAGGACACTTTCTCGGGGCTGCGGTGAGAATTGCCAGATTCAAGATAATTATCCTCCAAAATACTTTCTTCTTTTTTTTTTCACATTCGGATATTATTTTTCACATTAGAAATTCGATTTTTAACAACTATTCGAATATATATTAGAATTTTGAATATTTGTTGACAGCCCTAGTTACCTCTAGAGATATAATATTTTTAACTAAAAAACAGGTTTATAAGAGTTTGCGGGCAAACAACTCTGTCGAGCTGCAGAGTTGGCGTCATCTTTGTGGATTTGTCATGACAAGTGATCCCTTTTGGGGGCAGCTTCAGCTGGGTTAAATGCAGAGAATAATTTCCCTAAGGGGATTATTAAAGGATAATTTCTTCTTTCACATTGAACACAATGTCAGTGGATCTATGAAAAGAATATTGAGGAGGGCTGCTAATGATATTTTTTGCGTTTTAAATAGACGACAATGGAAATTAATAGCACTTCTCTTCGAAAGAACATTTTCAGAACAAAAAAAGATTTGACCTTTGGCTAAGCCTCAACCTCGCTGCGACATTGTCAAGCTGTCGGCGCTACCTTTAGGCCTGCACTGTCACTCACTGATTAAATATGATGTGTTTTGAGGAAACAAAAAGCAATATCAGGGAGAAGCAGACAAAAGTGTCTACAAAGTGTCTGAATGGATATCACTATATCAAACTGATTTAGCAGTAGAAACAGGTCAAAAAGATAAAGCTAAAGTTACAGTGAAAGTGAACCACCACATCACCTGTTGACCGAGACAAAAGACAATGAAATTCAGGAACCACACTGTCCCTGTAAAGCCTGGTCTTTATCCCTTTTACAATCATTAAAATGCAAATGCAGTAAGATACAATCAGTATACCTTCAGTAGCTACCATAGGATAGCTAATGATAGCCTTTCAGGATTATAAGTAGAAACGTACCGTAACCTCTCCTGGTAACAATTATCTCTATCACACAATGTTTAACCATGACCAGGTCCTTGAGAGTCTATGGAGCACAGCTGGAGAGATTTTGGTTACTGGTCAGAGCTGACCGATGCTACAGTACGATTGCCCTGTCTGTGTAAGAGGGCAGGGACATAACAGGGGGTCAATTGTTCTAATGTTTCTCTGCACAGGGTATGGAGATTGCTATATAATAAGCCATTCAATCTTTAGACTGCTCAGTCCCGATATCACACAGTGAAACACATGACTGCATGCAATACTACACCATGACTTGTTTTCTTCACTTCATGATCAATAATGTGGTTCAGAAGGACAGTCAAACTTTCAACCCTGACTTGTCGTTGATAAGTAGCTCACGTGTCTTGGACAAATTGCTTATGTGTGTATGTGTGTGTGTGTGTGTGTGTGTGCGTGTGTGCGCGTGTGTGTGACTGCTGTAAATACAGATCCTGTATGGATTTACAGAGGGACCAGAGCCAGCAAAGGCATGCACATCCTCCTCCCTCCTACCCCCACCCGCCACACACACACACACACACACCTGCAGAACTCTCTGACCTCTTCTCTTTTCTCCTCGTTAACTCATTATTAATGTGTTCTCCCCCATGCACGATGCCTATGTAATTATAAAGCACCCTTTTGTTGTTTGTCAAGGGAGCAGGCTTATCCTGTGTGTGTCGGTGTTCAATGTGTAGGCGATTTAATGCAGTATCAGCGTTGGAGACAGTGAGCAGCAAGTAGGCTTGAAGAGTGGCGGTAGAGAGTTGACCGGCTCCCACAGTGGTGGACACGTGTTGGCTCACCCACTCGCTGCTCTTCTGATGCTGCTTAACACACTGTAAAATGTAATTGCTAACCTTACTTAAAAAAAACAGTGAGAGTAACTCATTTCTTGACCATACTTGATGAAATTTAGTAAAGAACACTTTCTGGTGAGTAAAGTTATTAGACTTATCATCTCAAGTAACCTTTATTTACAAGAATGAGTGAGGATGACCATCGGCAAACATCGGCTGCACTCGGAAGCACACGGCTTGGCGGCGCATGCGCAGTTGACCGAAGAAGACGTTCTTTTCATGACTCGTAATGGCGGCTCAGCGGGAAGAAAGCGCCACTCAAGTTAGTTGAAGGCAAGGTCCAGCTTCATAATAACATGTTACCGTTCATCTATTTAGTGAACTTAGTCGTCCCTTTGCCATATCGTTCAGCTGTTAGCGAGTGATGAGAGGTTAACTGTATGTCTTCAATTTCGAAAGCTAACGTTAACCAACGTTTAAGCTAGCTAGACCGTCAAGTAGCATATAACTACATGTGTAATACTTCTAGAATAGCTTACGACAACTTGCCTCTCAGCAAACGCAGCGTGCATATTAGCGGGTACAATAACAATTGCATCAATCTTTCAGAGCCACTTATGAATTCGGTGAGCGTCTCTTTTTTTAATGTTCATGTCCATAGCTTAATTTGACTGCACATTTAGTACTAGCTAACAGTAAAATGGGGCCGTCACAGAAGGAACCTTGTTGGGAAACGAGTGAAAATTTTAAAAATAGTTTATCCGTTTACCAATTTAAAAGTAACGTACAGTGCACAAAACATAACGTCACGTTTCACGTATTACTTTTGATGAAAACGAAGCAGACGGAACGGGAACGTTTTTTATTAACTGTGACCGTTTGACTCACATGGACTAAATGGTGCTGTTAGTCCACGTGAGTCAGGCGGCTTACGGGAGTCATGCAACGTTACTAACATTGAATGGAGATTAAATGTAATGTTAGGTTAAACTGACCGCGAAATAATTTAACCATATGATGGCAGACCTCCCGGCCACAGCGAGAGTGGCACCAAAAGCAAGTGTACTTTATTTTTTTATGTGTACAGAACGTATTTTATTCTGTTATTTACTGGAAATTACATACAGCTACTCAGTGCACATACCTTAGTGCACAGTTCAACTGGAAAATTCCAAAGTTAGCTCTGTTCTGTTTACCTAACTGTTAACCAATTTACAGCAGCTGGGTAACAAACATAATCTCACAGGTTAACGGTACGCTAACATGTTTCTGAAAACATTTGAGGTGAGAAATAAGTAAAGTAACAGAATAGGCTTGGTTGTTTTTCAGTTCGGTGGAATCTTGTACATGCCAAAACTTTGTTTATCATATTGTACAGTCTGTGTTCCAAAATTAAATTTGGCAACATGTCCAGAAATCTGTTTGGCCTTAAGAAAATGTGTGAGGGCAAAAACTCAAAACATTTGTTTTTCTTACAAATAAACTCTTTGTCTTCCATTATAACTGTTCTCGATCTTTGTTTCAACAACTTACTGTTTGTAGTTCAGCTTACTAGAGGATTTCGGTTTCCTGATTATTATCTAGTAATATGAATGCTTGTACTAGTAAAGATAACTTTTACTTATTAGTACTGCTTACTTAATATAACTCAAATCTTGAAGTTGTCTGAATTGACTATTTATTGTTAACATAATTAACGATTTTAAGTTAACTTCACTCAGATCCTTAAGTTGTCTTAATTTACATTTTATAGTTAACCTAATTAATAATTGTGCGTTAACTATACTAATACTTACTGCAATTACATGAGTTGCCTGAACTTGGTTATTTTAAGCTTTAAGAACTTAAATTTATTGAGCTACTTTACTTTACTTAGAAATTTTGAGGCAATCGGTTTCCTGACTTTTTTCAAGTAAAGTCAACTTATTACTTTTTACAGTGCAGATGCTGTGTGACATGAGTCCGAAGTACATGGCATATATAAGGCATTTGACTAGGCGAAAGGTGCAGACTAATAAACATAGAATACATAAAATACAACAATAAACAGAACTTCAAAATAAGTACAGGTAAAAGTGCCAAGTGTATTGTGAGCGAAGCGACTGACTTCCTCCTGTCTTTCACCTGTAGGCGGACTCATCCCCACCAGAGATGAGTCTAATAAGGGTTAGTGTCATCCGCAAACTTCAGGAGCTTGACGGACTGGTAGCAGGAGGTGCAGCGGTTGGTGTACAGGGAGAAGAGTTCAGCATTGGAGAGAACTGATGCTGATAACATAATTTCGCAGCTTCACATGAGATAGGAAGTCTATGATCCACTTGCAGGTGGAGTTGGGTATGTGAAGCTGGGAGAGCTTGTCCTGCAGCAGAGAAGAGATGATTGTTTTAAAGGAAGAGCTGAAGTCTACAAACAGCATTCTGGCATAAGTTCCTGACGAGTGCAGATGCTGAAGGATGAAGTGGAAGGCCATGTTGACTGCGTCGTCTTCAGACTTGTTCGCTCTGTCGGCGAACTGCATGGGTTCTGAGAGTGGGTCGATGAGGTTTTTTTTTGGGAATGGATACAGCATTTAAAAGACTTCATGACCACAGAGGTCAGGGCAATAGGCCTGTAGTCATTGAGTCCTGTGATCCTTGTTTTTTTGGGGATGGGGAACGTTTCATACGGCCTTAAAGCCGTATGAAACGTGGCATGTCTCCAGGGAGGTGTTGAAGATGTCTTTTAACACAGGAGACAGTCAGCATAATGCATCATGGTAGAGGGAGAGACAGAGTCTGGGCCAGCTGCTTTCCGGGGGTTCTGTTTTTTAAAAAGCCTGTGGACGTCTCTCTCCAGAATAGAGTCCCCATTGTAGTGGGGGATGTGAGGCATGGCCCGCTGCTGAGCTTGGGGAGGGGAAGTTGGTGGTCTGAAGTTGATGGATGGGGTTATGGGGGATGGGGTCAGAACTGTCCCATTGTTGTTTAAAGCGACAGTAAAACTTGTTCATCTGGTTTGCCAGGCAAAGGTCGTTCATGGAGGACAATATACACTCTTACAACTACAACTGCGGCTGGCCACGCAGTTGCATCGACAGACTCGTTTTGGTTTATGGTTCCCGTGACAGTACGTGGCGCTATGACCGTTTGGAGTTGACTATCCCATGCAACGTTCACTGATATCTTCCTCCAGGAATTTACTGCCATCTGCGTGTCATCATACTCCGTCAAAGATGGGTTATATAAATGCTCATATTTGCGGCCAAACGTTCTTCAACGGGATCCATCGTTTGTGTTTCTGCTATGGTATTTTGCTATGAAACCGGAAATGCGAGACTCAGAAAGGATGTGGTTAGCAGACCAATCACAGTCTTGCGGGCTGCGAATGGCTTGCACAGCTTTGTCGGATAGTCAGAAATTTTGGGCGATGCACGAAAGCACGCAAGTGGCCCTTGTGGGTCTTGCGTGCTTGCGTTTTTGCTTAAAACCCGAGAATAAAGACCCCTTTATGCTTGTAGTTGGTGATCTGTTTGAGACCTCTCCAGACAGAAGCAGAGTCACTTGCTGAGAGCTGGTGTTGCAGTTTCTCAGAGTACAGTTGTTAAGCATCTCTCACCACCTTGCTAAACCTGTGCCACTCCTAAACAACAACTCCTGTATCAACCTTAAATGTCTGAGTTTAGCTGTTGAACAGGGTTTGCCGTTATATCTCACCCTGGAGCATGATGGTATACAGCTGTCTTCACAGAAGCTGATAAATGACATCACAGTCTTTGTATACTCATCCAGACTGTAGGTAGGAGTCCTGAAAACATCCAAGTCTGTATAGTCCAAGCACGCCTCGAAGGTCCTCCATGGCTTCATTGGTCCACTGCTTTGATTTCCTGACAACATGCTACAAAAGCTTTAATTTCTGCCTGTATGCATGAATCAGATGGACCATGACATGGTCAGAGTGTCCCAATGCAGCACGAGGGGGTGGCATGATAGGCCCCGCTTATCGTGGTAAAAGAGTGATCTAAAGTTCTCTCTGTTTAGCATTTAATACAATGTCTGTATTTAGGGAATTCATGGCTGAGGTTACCTTTGGTAAAGTCACAAAGGAAAAAAACTAAGACACACATTATCTGGTCGGTGAGTCCATGGTGCACCTCCTGCATGTTGGCCTGCGGAGGAATGTAAACAACGACGAGTATGAATGAAGCAAACTCATGTGGGGAGTAAAAAGGTTTACAGTTTATGATTCCAGATCAGGAGAACAGTGCAGCAGAATATATATGTCACATTGTTACAGCAGCCTTTGTTGGAGTAAAAACAGATCCTCATGATTCGCTCTGAACAGCTGGAAGCCTGCCAGCTGGATCATTCCACAGAGCCAGGTCTCAGTGAAGCACAAAACGAAGGATGAAGAAAAGTCACTGTTTCTCCCCTGCAGTAGCTGAAGTTTGTCCAGTCCACAGTGCGTACACCTTGGAAAGAAATATGCCCTGCAGTGGTTGGCAAAATCCACGTTGGCGGAGAAGCACAAGCGCACAGGCTCGTTTCCCTCTCCATCGGTGTATCACTGCATGAGTTAAGGTGAGTGTATCTTTGACAATAATGTCCAGTGATTCGGCAGAAGTCAAAAGAAAAGTTGGAACAACAACACGTGGAGGCAGCTTATATTGTGAATGTCTCTAATACAGTCTAAATATTATATATATATAATACTGGATCAGCTCATGTGTTACTATCTGAGGGCCGCAAAACCGTAAAATATACAAAAGCCTGGGTCACTCAGGTGAGGTATATCGCAAAATGAATCGAATGAGGTCAATTATATATATATATATATATATATATATATATATATATATATATATATATATATATATATATATATATATATATATATATAAATAAATAAATAAGATCCACGCCGTAAATGCAATGCAACGACACTGCTTTTACTTTAAAGGCGATTTCTGTATGTGAGCGTGCGCTTCCGTAGCCTCACCGACAGGCAGTGTTGACGACTTGCCGACTTGAGCCTGACGTGAAAGCACAAATTGTTATGTAGTTTCTGTTTTCAATGAGCAGCTGCCATGAGCTGCTCCGCCTTACAAAGCGCTGACAGGCAAATTAATCGCACATGCGCAAAGTTCCGGATACACTTTAACAAAGCACTTTAATTCAGTATCACTTCTGGATCTTTACTCTTTTCTCAAAGAGGAGAACTTTCCTCACATGAGGAGGCATGCTCAGAAATGTTCAGTGCACTTATTTAAGCCAACACAGGCTGGATTTTTCTCACTGAGTAAGAAAAACTGAACTGAACTGGAAAACATCAAAAGCACTCACTGCTTTTGTATAAAGTTAATTGCTGGTCTTTAACATAATCTTTAGGGTAAGCAAAAGACTGAACATGGACAAAAGAAGGAGTGGCTTTCCCTTAACAGGGACCCTATGTTTATGTTGTTCCCTGATGATAAAATACAGATGCTTCTTTTGGTACCTGTTTTTGCCCAGCCCTATAATGCTTGAAGAAAAAAACATCCAACATCACAACTTTCCATGAACTACCTTAATACAAACATTTTGTTACAAAAACGATTTGCCAACTCATTCTTAAAACGGCAGTCTGAGATTGCTTCTCAGTCAGCATGGTGCCCATATAGTCGAGGGCCGGGCATATTTATCTGACTTCAATGCCCCTTTCTACTTCCTCTCTTGTGCAGACATCTCTTCTCTAATACACATTCTTGGGTGAAGGGTCCATAGGCATTTTCATCAGTGGGTATGTCCTAAAAAGGTAATGTGTACTCCGTGACCGGGGTACTAAATAATGAGCTGTGACTCTTTACATACGAGTCTTCTCATTGCAAGACATGTCTTAGCAAAAACAGGAAACATCTCACCCAGCACGTCTGCATGACCGGGTACGTCTACATCTTAAGTTCCTGGAATATGCATTATCTTTAAATGTCTGTGTCGAACACTTGAGCGCAGCGCATTAGCAGTTTGCAGAAGTATGAGTTTGCAGAAGCATGAACTTTTCCAGTCTAAACTTGTGCACTCTTGGCCTCGTGATGGAACATGGTTAAAGTTCTGTATCTCTTCAGTTGTTAACAAATCAACTAACATTTGTTGTAAAATGTTATCAACTTGAATTGATTACATTTATTACGTAATTGGGCTTATTAACACAGGAATACTGTGTAACATATTTATAACTCACCTATAATGGGATCAGCACTACACCAAGTGGGAGCAGTGATGCTGCATTTTGGACTGAAAGATGCTGGCAAATAAGATAAAATAAAGGTTAGGGTTAGGGTCAGTTTGGTGGTTGAGATTGAAAGATATCACAGACATGGCTGCCGATCATTTTGGAAGTGCTCTGGAAAAGCTGTTCTGAATTCAGACAGCGTTGGGAAAGGTGCAACAGTGAAGTTGCGTTTTTGTGTCTCACGGAGCTGCTTTCATGTGTTTAAACTTGGTCTTTGCCTTGCAGGCTCTTGTTCAGTGTGTTGAGATGATAAATAAGATAAACTAAAGGCCAGACATGCCAACCATAGAAGATCACTCAGCTCATGAAGAGGTCGGTGCTCTTTCGAAAACTGGTAAATTTCTGACCTCAGGAAATAAAAACGCTGTAGCACAAAGTGAGCCAGTACAACTCGGAATGAGAAACTAGGTCCCCGTATTTAGCTTTAACATCAGACTAGAAAGCTTAAACTTTTCTGTGGTGGATCTGACAAAGCTTCAAACCTTCCACGTTGTTCTGCCCTTGAGAATTCTGAGTTCCAGCAGCTCCTCCGTAATACAAAAGTTATCGTCAATTTTCCGCCAAAGCATTAACAGCTGAGCGGCGTCTGTGCTTTCCTTACACATAATCGATCAAAAATCAAAAGCACAAGCTTGATCTGACACCTAATCTTCATGTTTGTGGAATTTCTCACAATGTTGAATTCCGGCATCTTTTCCAGGCACATTATTCCTGCGACTTTAATGAGGCACTGCGTTATGAAGTTGCGCCCTGAGAAGGTTTCTCGCACTATGAGTTGAGCGACCTTGTAGCTGCAAAGTGGCATTTTCTTGTGTTTTGTTCAGACAGCAAAAATATGATCGTTGAGCTTGCAGGCTTGCTGCCATTGGCTTGACTTCCTCTCCATTATATTTTTGTAACTTGCTGCGGTGCCAATAAAAAAAGGGCTGCGAGCTGCAGTTGGGCCGTAGTTTGGACACCCCTGCTGCTCTATGACATATGTCACACATATTACTCACATCCTGCCAAATCGCTACACTGCAAAAGTGTGCACATTTTGTCTATTCCTCTTATAATGAAACATTGTAAACAACAAATCTGTGTTAAAAACCGCAGGAGAGCTAGTTAACATTAGTCGTTTGTTGTTAGCAACCAGTGGGCAGCAGAGTCTTGCTTGGCAAAATAACAGGGCGAGCAGCTAACTTTTACTGGAGTTGCGTTATAATGCGTTCAAGCTCCATTCAGTAGCACAAAAACCTGTCTTTAAAATTAAAGCAGTAGCGGTCACCATCGCTGTCGTTCATGGAGAAGCAGAAGGAGAATTTCAGAAGTTTTTCAAAGGAGTTAAGAAATACAATTAAATATAAAATATCTAATTCTAACTTTTTTATTTTTATTGATAGAAATTGACTTCTAATTCTCAGATAAGAAACACAAACAGGAGGGGTTAGGCGCCATGTGCATGAATGACACATGCTTTTTCCTTGTTCATTCATGATCTTGGAAGGGCTAGTTAGTGTTAGGGTTTAATGACGGTTTTGAACTCGGAAGGTCAGCTAAGATAACTAGCGGACTATACACTGGCTGGTCAGCGTCATCTTTGCTCCGATCTTTTGCATTTTACCATAAACAGTAAATCTGAGCTCCTTCTCTCCACCCATAGCAGCACATGTGTGCTGAGCCACTGCAGAGATAGGTCCCCCTGTCACAGTCTGTTGGGGGCCATAGTCTACTTGGGGACACTGTCACATTGCACATGATTAATGTGGGGCCCTTGTCTGCTAGAAGCGGTGGTGAAGGAGACTCTACGCCAAGAGGCATCCACAGACCCACTTCCTAAAACTGGGACTCGGCCCCCTGAGAGATCGGAACCCGGTGCAGACCGACTGCTGCAGCTTCATGCCGAGATAAAAGGAATTGACCTTGAACGGTTCAAAAGCAGTTTGACCTCCTTGTCAACTCCACCTCTTTCTTTCCCACAGCTCCTCTCTCTGCCTGTCAACCTCTCCTTATCTTTCACCGATCGTCCCATTTGTTCTCTGTTGCTTTCATTCTGTGTTCATCTCTTACACCAGCCACCACTGACAATTTCTCATTTATTCCTTTTTCTCGGCGGCTGTCTCTGTGTCTTGCTCTCTGCCACAGATCTGTTCCAGGTTAACTGGCTCAGCGTCACATCCTGAAAATCGTGCGTGATCCTCTGGTTTCTAAAATATGTTCTTCCACATATTTGAGTACATAAGAGTCCGTCTGTACCCTAACTTTTTTTGTCCAGCTTTGTTGTTGTTGTTCTTTGTTGTCCTGCACCATTCCACCATGAATGATGGCCATTTGGAAGTTGGCCTGAGTCTCGACAGTGGAAGAAAGGGTCTGTGCAATGAGAAAATAAGCTAATAGGGAAAAATAATTATAATACATATAGTGTATTTGTGAAAAACAATTAAATTATAAAGTCAAAAGGCCTTAATGCAATAAACACATTGTATGTTGTTCTTTTATGCATTAAAAACCTAAAACGGGTCGGTGCTGACCCTAACACAGTTTAATCCAGAGAGAAAGTGAGTGATTAGTAGGTAATGTTTATTATGCCAGATGATGCGTCATGGGTTCCACAGAAATTATTTGCCGCTTGAACTCCACGAGGAGATTGAGATCGCGCTGTGTTACCCTGAGCGGCAACATTCTATAGATCCCCCCCCCTCGAGGAGTCCAGACACTGGTGGTGGCTGAAGGTTCTGCTGGAGTTGCTGGAGGCGCAGATGGAGTGGTGAATCTGATGAGGTGCTGGGGAGGCGGCGGGGCAGCAAGACGCTAGAAGCGGAAAGACAGCATATTAATAGGAGACGGCCGCAGGCTGACAAGGAGGGCGTGACTCTGTGCTGATGATGAGGTTGAGGGTTGTCTTTCTGTCTGAACTTACGCTAGGGCTTCATGAGGAAGGTTAAACAGCAAAGCCTGAGCTAAAATACAAAGTAATCAATTTAATCAATGTCCATGCTGCAAACACATAAGTCAACAATCAAATCCAAACTAAATCAAACAAAAAATCTAAAAATTACAATATATGCCACGTTTGCAGCTTCCGTATCCGCTTCTCAGTATGCTACATGCAAATGGGTGCGTAACGCTCATGGCCTGTCACTGGCTTTTAAACACTTCTGTCTTCTGGCTTCATTTGTACGAGGAGTAGCGTGCAATAAGGAATATGAGTAAGTGTTATCCGTCCCACAAAGAGTTCAGTTGTGCTGCACTCCACGTTTTACATTCAGGATCAGTGTACGATGCCAGGGCAGGATAGAGTTTATCCAGTTGTGGGCCGCCAGGGCCAGCTAAGCCTTCTTTACTGGCCTAAACAGAATCAAAATGGTCGTATTTGGAGGATAATTATCGTTCATCTGGCAACCCTGATATCGGTCGACCAATGACAGTTTTCTCTACAGTCAGAGCTCGCGCAAGAAGGTGAAACGTAAGATACCGTTTCCAAAACTTGTTAAGGCGTAATAACTAGTTTGGGAAAGACCCAGACAGACACAAATATCCAACAAGGCAAAATCACGGATGTTTTTGGAATCCCTGCCGGACGCATTTTTTAGGTTTCAAAAAGAGGACATGTCTGGGAAAAAGAGGACATCTGGTCACCTTATTTAAACAGCAGTGTGCCACCGGCTTTTAAAGCGAACGGGAGATAACACACTGATTTAATTTGTATTAACAACTCCATTTCACACCGATTGTGCGCTGTTTACTACAAAAGTGGAGTTGTACACATCCTTTTACACATTCGCCATGCACTTTTGACCATGCTCTACAAATCATTTGAATAAGAACTTTTGTGTCGAAAGCCCCTCCTATTATCTGTATGTGTGTTCATAAAGGAGGAGCTAAAAGTGAGGACACACTGAGACGTCACAGTATATATGAAGGACACCCATCTTGCTCCGTCAAGAGAAATGGATGCTCTGAATAATATTGGGGAGAGCCAAAAGAGTAAATATAATAATAATATTCTGCAGGACTAACCTCTGGCTGATATATCACCAACAACAGGACAATAACATTTATGCAGGTTACAGTCTGTATTTTTTCTTTTTCTACCTCATCATGAGCTGTCACAGGTCCAGCCTTAGTCATATTTTTTTCATTTTTCATATAGCCCAAAATCAGAAATACAAAATTTGCCTCAGAGGGCTTCGCAATCTGTACACATAACATCACTGTCCCGGGACCTCACGTCGGATGAGGAAAAACTCCCCCAAATATAGAAAAAAAAGGAAGAAACCTGAGGGAGAACAACAGACGAGGATCCCTCTCCCTGGATGGACAGAAGCAATATGTAATAGCAATCATGTGACCAGAATCAATAACATAACTGAGTTACAGCACATTCAATGAATATGACATAAATGATTAGTAGGCATGGACCATGCTCCAAATAACCACAATCTATGTCAGCAGAAGGAAGTAGAGAGGACAAGCAACTGCAGGGCCATGGCAGGGGGCAGGACTGGTTCCAGACAGCCATGATCCTTGACTGTGTCTATTACCGAACACTTTACGAAGTACACTGCAGTACAGTACACTGCAAATCAGTGTACTAACATCTGTAGTGCACTTCATCGCTGATAAGCGCTGTATCAAATAGAACACTTACGTTAACCAATTGGCGAAAGTGACGGACGCAAATCTGTTCGCGGCACCCGCGAAATTAAGCCGAAAGTGACGTACGCAAATCTGCTCATGATACCCGCGAAACTAAAACTGACAAAATGAACACACTTCTTGCCCTCTTTTTGTCCCTTGTTTACCCCTTTCTCCACCTCATGTGGAAATTGCGACACCTTAACAATCGTGGCAGGAGCATATAAATAAATGAAAAGCTGGAAAAAGGGTTCCTCCTCTTCCGCTACATAGCCAAGATGGCACCCGTTTAGTGCAAGTAGAGTCTATCGTTTTATACTGCATTTTTTGACTGTTTGCAGTGTGCCATCCGGGTACTTTCAGTGCACTGAATTCTGCTGGTTTTGTCAGCCCTAAGCACTGAAAGTCAGTGCTCAAAGTGCTCAAATGTCCGGGAATAGACACAGCCCATGACATGGCGCAGGACCAGCTCCATCGGAGTAGGCAGGAACGGTTTCAGACAGCCACAATCCATGGAAACTAGAGGCGAGAAAGCACAGATACTCCTGGAAAGAAGTAGAGGTAGTAATGTGCTTTAAAGAGACAATAATTTATCCGGGAGGACAGAAAGAACAGGAGAAGAGGAGAGAAGAGAAAGAAGAAGAGGAGAGAGAAGAGCTCAGTGTATGTCCCTCAGCAGTCTAGGCCTAAAGCAGCATATCTCGGGGCTGAACCAAGGTAAACCTGAGCCAGCTCCAACTATATGCTCTATCAAAGAGGAAAGTCTTAAGTCTATTCTTAAATGAGGTGACTTTGTCTGCCCCCCGGACTGAAAGTGGAAGCTTATTCCACAGAAGAGAAGCTTGATAACTAAAGGCTCTAGCCCCCAACCTACTTTTTAAGACTCCAAGGAACTTAAGGAACCACAAGTAACCCGCATTCAGCTCTCTAGTAGGGTATATGGCACTATAAGCTTCATAAGATATGATGGTGCATCACCAGTTAAGGCTTTGTAGGTGAGGAGAAGGATTTTAAATATAATTCCATAATTACAGGAAGCTAGTGGAGAGCAGCTAATATAGGAGTAATGTGATCTGTAATATAATCTCTCTTCCTTGTCCTAACTAATACAGCAGCATTTTGGATAAACTGGAGATACCCAAAGGCCTTACCGTCGCAGCCTGATAAGTAATCCCAGGCACGTGCACAGACATTTTGGGGGGCAGGTGCTAAACCAAAAAAAAGGGCACCGATCGCAAAAATTCTTTATGAAATTATAAATAATAATAATAAATAAAAAACACAGTAGGATATTTTAAACTTAATTTTTTTTGTTGACAAACTAATTTAAATTATGAAATGGAATAAATAAATTTACAGGCAAAAAGACAAAACAACGCCATATTGGATAACCAAATATAATCAAAAAATATTACACGTGAAAAATCCCATAATAAACAACTAACCCCGACTGTTAGGTCATGCCGGGAAATATCAAACTTCAGTAAAATCGTTTCAGTAAAACCAGTGAGCCAGTCCCTCACGAGGGTGTACACGGGAATATATAGTAAGTGTATATGGAAATATAAATACACAGAGATGTAAGCAGTTAAAGCAGTAAACAAAACTGTATTACGGTAAAGTAACTGAGTTCTGAGGGTTCAACAGTCATCCGACCTGTGGGCTAAAGCTGTCCCTGAGCCTAAAGGTTTGCGAGCAGATGCTGCAACAGGTAACAGCTTGTGGCTAGGGTGAAGGGGGTCTCTTATAATCCTGTTGGCCTTCTAACTGCACCACTGGGTGTGGGTTCTCCAATAATAGGAGGATACAGGATACTCTCAATGGTGCACCTGTAGAAGTTACAGAGTATCCTGAAGTCAATGTTGAACCTCCTCGCCTGCTGTCTTTGTGTTGCAGTCTGTGGGGAGTCCAGGTGGGGTCCTCACTGTGGTGAGGTCGACATGTCAAACAAAACAGGTATTTTACCCAGGAGACGGTAGTTTGTTCCCCTGTGACACGAGAAGTCAACGTTCATTGATTTGCTACGTATCTTTTTAAGTAAAACACTTTTACAGTTATTTTAACCCAAACAACAACGTTTTCCAAAACCCAGCTACATTTTTTTGCCTAAACCTAAGCAGTTTGGTCTAAAGACAGGAGTTAAAAAAAAAAAAAAAGTTGGCTTCTGGACATGGTGAAATAGCACAAGGCATAAAAATAATTTTCAGTCTCCATTTTTGCATGGTGCATCAAAATGAAGGCGATAGTATTCTTGACGTTGTGTGTGGTTCACATATCTGACAGCCTGCTAATCTCCCGTCCCAATCCCATTTCCCAGTTTACTGCCTCAATGACCTTTTTTACAGGTGAGTCTCTTCAGTGCTGCTCAGTCACACACTCAATTATCTCTCTCTCTCTCTCTCTTTCTCTCTCTCTTTCTCTCTATCTCTTTACTAGAACCAAGTGAAGCTTCTTATTTTATTATCTATTAAGACATTAATCCCATCTCCGTGCAGCCTACAAGCAGCACGGCGGCCTCTCTTCGAGACAGTCTCTTTTAAATCAACATAGTTGAGATATTTGAGGCCAACATGTGGCAAGATTTATGTACCTGTGCTGCATATTGGAGAGCATCTATCAGGCTCTAACATAAATGGAGAGTGGGGGGCTGGGAGGTCACGGTTGATGTAAGAAAAGAAAAAAGGACTCTAAAGATAGGAAGACATAAAAAGAGGGACTTTAAAACATTTCAAATGCCCACAGGAGTGTTGAGTGGGGAGTCAGCAGGGATCTGAATAGCCAAAGATGGCATTAAAGTGTGGCTGTCATATGTGGATAACCTGAGAACAACACCACACACATTATCCTTTCTCCTCCCAGACATCAGCTGCTCCGCCGACCAGAAGGTCTCGCAGGTGGTGTCCGGACCGTAAACCAGACTGTATATAAGAAGTGGATGCAGTCATTTTGGCGTCACCCTTTGGTTTGTGTACTGCCAATTTGAAGCCTTGAGTTCAACAATTTTGTCGTCACCATCTTGGATTATAGAGGTGCCGTATACGGCTTTGAGAGTGGCAGCGACCTGTCAATCAAAGTAAGCCCGCCCTAAAGCATATTCTGCTTTATGGTCTATTTGACTCTAAATAGAGCATAATTTAGTAAATGAACATCATTTTGTATTGAAGAATACTTGAAACTAGAGATTTACACTGAGGGAAAAAATCAAGAGAGAATTTTCTCTACACAATCAGAATTGTTTTTGCAAACAGAGAAGTCGCTCACTGATGGTCAATAGAGACAATGTAAGTTTTAAGACCCTTCCTGCTGTGGCTTCACTCTGCAGAACGGGAGGTTGCTGCCTGCCTTTGACCCACTGAGGCTGTGCCAGCAGAATGCAGCTCTTTATTCACTTCATGGTGGCAACCTGCGGGGCTGCACCACCAAACCTCCTCAATCAAAATCCATTCTAGGTGTAACCTTAAAGTTCCAACAAGCTAACTGTTGCAATGGCAAAATCAACACTCACACAGCTCATATGCTTTATGAAAAGGGATTGTTGGACGAACACCTTAGAAAGCCCCTCCCACACATGTCCAATGTGTGTCAGAAAATATTTGTAACTCCAGAAACCCAGACAGCCCCCCCCCCCTCCCTCTTCATGCTGTGATTTGCCATATGTACAGAGGTAACAAAGTAAGTTAGGCCTTCCAGAAGAGACTGTTAATCAATTATTACATCTCGTCTGTCTTAACGATGACCAACTTTTTTACCATTTTGGAAGAGGCACAAACATGTGTTCCTTCCAAGTCTTCACAAGTTAAAAACAACTTATTCTCTTGCACAACCTGTACCTAACTCTCTTGGTTCTCTATATAAAGAATAAACTCAGTGGTGGGGCGTGCATTATCTACATAGGCCTTCTCTGCTGTCTAATATTGTTAATAAAAACAATAGGGCACAACACTTGTACACTACAAATATAAAATAACTGCTTCCTTTTTGTGCCAATAAAATTAACAATGAAATAGAAATAATGAATTAGGTCAAGCTTCCGAGTTAACGTGCTCAAGCTTTCATTGCCTCAACTTAAACTAAGACAATTGGCAGAGACATTAGAGGACTAAATTGGGAAACCATCTCACTATCATTGTTTGCATCAGATAAAGAACAGCGCAGTGAGCATGTCTCATTGTGCATATTTAGAAACCAGCAGTCATGCCCTGACAAAAGCGCAGTGAAATTGTTTATAGAAGGTTCTCATGGATGAAATGCTTTTGTGATGTAAAAAAGATTGTGTGTGTGTATGGGAGAAAAAAATATAGTGTGTGTACATCTGCGTGCATTTGCCTGCATGTGTGTGTGTGTGTGTGTGTGTGTGTGTGTGGAGTTTGGCATGCTGGCATGCGTTTGTGTATTCATGCACGTGAGTTTGCACAGCTGTCAGATACTGGGCAGCAGCACAGACATGTATTGTTTGTGCTGCCGAACCTACCTTTGGCAATGAAAGACGCTGTGATATGGAGCCAATTGTGCAGTTAGATTATTGCAGCAAGAAAAGATTTCCTCTTAGTCAAATATTCACATCATCATTATGGATTTGGCTGTTTAATGTAAACACATTGCTTCTTTAGGTCTGGACACATTAACAACAACTACGGCTGTTCTCTTTGATGAAAAAGACTACAAAAACAAAAACAGTTAACCCGCAAACCACGGTGGTGTAATCATTCCCGGGTCTAATTTTAGAGGATAAGCTCAGTTTTTTTTTCTTTTTGAGCGAAGACATTTCTCAACGGATTTGGGTTGAGCCACAGATGGAGTTTGACAGTCTCTTGAGACAGGGTTGATAGGGAAAGTATGGAGCAGAACAAGAAGAAGAAGAAGAGAGAAGAGAGCTCAAGGCCAGAAAAGATGGGCTAATTAGAGAAATGTGCTTCATAGAGAAAAGGACATTTTCCATGTAATCTAGAGCGAAAGTAACATAAATAAAGGGAAACCAGACGATATTAGAGTGTCTGAAATTTCACAAATTCCCAATAGGACACACATTAGGGCAACTCTGGAGACCAATGAACCTTTAGTAGTTGAGTTAGCACTGAATTATAGATCTGCCTCTAGACACAGGCAAAGTTCTGTAAGGGTTGTGACCCAGGATTCCGCTTTGATAACTACAACAGGCTGCACATGAAAAAAATATAATTTTAGCTGCACCTAGACAAAGTAAGGCAACAGTAACAGCCAGAGAAACTGAATAAAGCATATGATCCCTGCAAGTCTTTTTCAAGTGAAGCGTTCGCTTGTAATAAATATAAGTAGTAATACAAGTAAGTGTCCATCCAACGAGGAAGTGCTCTGTAAATATAATTGAAAGGAGTTTATAGTACCATACTACCCTACTAGAGAGCTGTGCTCACTGAATGGGGGACATTTTAGGATACACTGAGTTCCTCTCTCCTTTTCTCAAGCATCTTCTGGAGGAATGTATGTCCCATCAATGCACAATTCTGGTATTTGTGCTTTCTCGCCTCTCAGGTTTCCATGGATCGTGGTTATATCTGGAGCCTACCCGACTGTAGCTGGACCACCTACTGCTGTTGTTGTTAGTTGCATTGCAACTGGTATTGCCAGTGCCATTATTGCTTAATTTGTCTTTGTTGTTCCGATGTCTCAAGATCTCTTGAGAATCCCAGGATCACCTCTTCCAGAATAATTTATCTTGTCAGACATCAATCCGTTTGTGACTGGTTTGTGACATGGACCAATCAGAGCCCTGTGAGGAGCTACTGGTGTGGCTTATGTATGTGTGACGACACAGACAGGCTCCTGAAGAGGTTAGCATAAATGCTGCAATAGCATCAACTCTATCAGAATTGTAGCTATTTCCTCATTGAAAGAAAATATAACACACTGAACTCTTCTCTCTATCAATTTTGTTTTCTTCTCCTTTTTCTACATAGTGGATTGAAAGGTGTTTCATCCATTATCTGCCAATATATAGATTTTGTATCAGGTTGGTGGGAGGCAGAAAAAAACAATCTTAAACTCCTAAATAAAGACCAAGAGGTGCAGCTGAAGACTCAAGAGTATGTGAGTAAGTGGAGTCTACATCTCCATACTTGGTCCCCATTGCATCTCTACAAAGGCATGCAAAGAATCAACCTTTCCCCTGTAGTGGTTGAACATCAACAATTAAATATCCTAAAGTATATTAAATATAGTATATTAACATTAAACCTGGACATCATGGACACATTGTCCATTAACTCTCACTGTGTTTGAGCACAAAGCATCATTGATGTAAACCGAATCCACCTTCTCTCGTCCCACCAAAATCCGGGAACAGCAGCGGGGACGGAACGGCTGCGAGACGGCAGCGGGGACAGGGAACGGCTGCGAGACGGCAGCGGGGACAGGGAACGGCTGCGAGATGGCAGCGGGGACAGAGAACGGCTGCGAGATGGCAGCGGGGACAGAGAACGGCTGCGAGATGGCAGCGGGGACAGGGAACGGCTGCGAGATGGCAGCGGGGACAGGAAACCGCTGCAAGACGGCAGCGGGGACAGGGAATAGCTGCGAGACGGCAGTGGGGACAGGGAACCGCTGCGTAACACTTAGCTTCCATCTCGGCTCTCTTGCTCTCTTTTCTTTGGTCTACCATTTGGGAATCTCTGAAATTAAAAATAATTTCTGTTCAAACCAAAACCCTAGCCAGCCACAGCACATTCAGATGAACAAGAGGGAGAGCACGAACCAGTGGGAATGTGTTTCTTCCACGTTCTCTCCTACACACCTCGCTCTGACACATTAACCGCCTAATTAACAACCGATGCTGTCTAATTGATGTGACTTTGCTATGACTTCCCTCGGAGGGGAGGCTTTATGCAGAGGTGACTGACTCCAATGTTTCCAGCCTCTGGATGTGAAACACAGCATACTGAACTGAAATATGACAGCACTGAGGGCCAACAGTAGAGTTTGACAGAAAGTAATCATGACAGATTTGGATTGAAGACTTAAACAGAAAGGGTAAAGCCTTTCGATACGTGCATCTGTAGGATTCCACTGACTGGGGGTGCACAGAGATGTTCCGATACCATTATTGTATCTCTATGTACAAAGCAGCCATAGTTGTTATTTCAGCCTGGGTTGATGAAATGTTGCGATTTATCTGTACACTCAGACAACAAACAACTGGTTTCAACGTCAGTGACGAACATAAAACATGCAAGCTCAGTATTAGCTGCTTCCATCATGTGAGATCATTGTTTCATATGTACTTGTTGTTTATAAGAATAGACAAAGAAATCTCAGTTATTTTCTAAAACAAGCTGATTGTCATACAAACATAACTGCAGTGCTGGACAAGTATTTGACCGACCAAAATACTGGTTAAATGCATTTCCATTTTAATTAACTAATGAACCCTGACCCTTCCAACATGAGACCATCACATGGTCTGCAAGAACACTTTATAGATATTTAGTTCAGTTTTTATGTTAAAAGAGCTGTTTACTTACATATTTTCAATAAATACTAGAATAACAAATATGGTGAGCAAGTGACGCGTAGTGACAGGCATTTTCCAATACCTGGTGTGTGTGTATAAGGGTTTGCGATAGGATGTGTGTGTAGACTTGTCCATGAGCCATGGTGGCTCCTCATCGTGAGCCCAGAGCAGCTGGACCTTTTGGAAACCAAACCCCCTGCAGCTATTCTTGGACCAAAACAAAACAGTTCTTTTACATGTTTCCTTATATCTCCGCAACCACACAGTTGTTTAACTTTATTTGAATTGCTACACTATCATAACCATTGTGAGAAGAGACCTATCGTTTAAAAAAAAATAAAGTAACCGTTAAGTTTAAGTACATAACACTTAAACAGAGTTAAACTCTGTCACCTTTTACTAAATCCTTAATAAGTACCCCTCATACTATTTTTTTAACAAACACATATCCATAACCGTACAAGCTTGCGTGAGTCTAAAAAAGCAATTTAAATCATGATAAAGCCTGTATTAGTACATGTACAGTCACTTTTTTTCTTCTTCTCCGTTGCACATTTCTGTGTCCTGAAGCCTTCCTGGTCTGCCCACATTTCTAAAACCGCATCATTCAGCACACATGGAAGCTGCTGAACATTTCAGTACCCAGCATGCCGAAATCGGACAATGTCCTTTGGATCCTATGTCAAACTAAATCTCAAGGACTGCCTTTTTTCACCTATTTGGAAAATTAAAAAAAATCCGGCACATCATGTCAAAAAGATGCAGAAACATTGATCCACGCATTTGTTACTTCTAGACTGGACTAGACTGAAACCAGGACTCCTTATTATCAGGCTGCTTCGGTAAGGCCCTTGGGTTTCTTCAGTTGATCCAGAATGCTGCAGCTTGTGTACTAACGAGGACTAGGAAGAGAGGACACATCACTCCTGTATTAGCTGCTCTCTACCGGCTTCCTGTAAGATCAAGAATCACATTAAATTTTTTTCTCCTTACCTACAAAGCTTTAGTTGGTGATGCACCATCATATCTTAAAGAGCTTATAGTGTCATATTACTAGAGAGCTGCGCTCACTGAATGCAGGTTACTTGTTGTTCTCAGAGTCATAAAAAGTAGGATGGGGGACAGAGCCTTCATTCATCAAGCTCCTCTTCTGTGGAATAAGCTTTCATTTTCAGTCCAGTGGGCAGGCACGTCCACCTCATTTAAGAGTAGACTTAAGACTTTCCTCTTTGATAGAGCCAGGGCTGGCTCAGGTTTGCCCTGGTCCAGCCGCTAGATATGCTGCTCGAGGCCTAGACTACATTGAGCTCCTCTCGCCTCTTCTTTCTCTCCTTCTAGATAAATGATTGTCTCTTTAAAGCACAGTTCTAACTATACTTCTTTCCAGGAGCCTCTGTACTTCCTTGCCTCAAGTTTCCATGAATTGTGGCTGTCTGAAACCGGTCCTGCCTGCTGCGATGGTCTGTGGCTGTGTCTGGAGCCGGTCCTGCCCCATGTCATAGATCACGACTGACTGGAGCCGGTCCTTTCTACCTCCTTTTGCTGACATGGACTGTGGTTATCTGGATAGTGGTCTGTGCCTACTCCTCATTATATGAATGATTTCTGTCATATTTATTGAATGTGCTGTAACTCTATTACGTTATTCATTTTAGTCACATGACATATATGTCATGTGACTAAAATCCATGCTCCTGTCCATCTGGGGAGAGGGATACTCCTCTATTGCTCTCTCTTAAGTTTCTTCCCTTTTTTTTCTGATCCGATGTGAGGTCCCGGGACACGGATATCTTATGTGTACAGATTGTAAAGCCCTCCGAGGCAAATTTGTATTTGTGTGCGGGCAAGTAGGATTGTAGCTGACTGCTTTCACCCTGGATACAAACTGTTGCAGTCCCTTCCCTCTGGCAGGAGTCTGTAATCCATCAGGACCAAAACCTTACGCCACAAGAACAGCTTCAGCTGCAGTCGGGTTCATCAACAAAGCCCGGGACCCCCACTGACTGAATCTCACATCCGCAGGGCAATTTCTTCAACACCCTTGCACATCTTTTCTTTTCTTATTAAAATACACTTGCCACTTTTATTTTATAATATGAATTACATGCAGTCTTAAAGCGCTTTGAGTGGTCAGAAAACTACAAAGTCTGTTTACCATTTTAGATCAACATAGATGTGGAAGTAGCATTTGTTAGTAAGAGTTAACATTCGGCATGTCGATAGAAGAAATATGTTGATTGAATTCAAGAACTGTTATTTCCAGAAGGCAACAATGTAGAGAACAAGATCTTCACACTCTTGGTTTTAGGCATTTTTGTGTACATTTTCTGTCTCTTGTTTCCAGTTTTCAGGACAGGAAGATGATATCTCCATACTTAATACTGCCTAGAAAGTTCTGATTGACACGTCTTCTCTTCTAATTGGGCAAAACCTCTTTTAGTAGCCACAACACAAAAGAAAAATCTGAGAAATGTACAGTGATTCATAGGGTTGGAACCAGTATAATACTGATGAGCCAAAAGACAATGTGATTTTGGGGGATCTTGGTTACTAACAGGCACACAGCCAAACAAAGCCTCAATCTTCCTGCATATTATTGATATGAACTGAATGAACATGTTATTTCCTATGAGAGGTGGCAGAGTTTGGAGTGTATTAAGGATGGGTGAGTTAAGGTTGTCACTAGTGCCTTTTCTGTAAAAGTGTTTCTGATGTCAAGAAATCTATTCCTAGATGCATTTGTGTGGTAACAGCTTTTTCTTGGACCGCAGTCTATCTTACATGGCCGTTTCTTCTTTTGATACAGTTCTGTGTCTTCTTTATGTTTTTTTTTTGCTTGGTGTTTTTTTTATGCTCTCTGGCAGGGATATCCACTATCTCTGAGGCCGTCCCAGTGAATTGTGGGTCAGACAAAACAGGACTGTGCCACTTCTGTCACAAAGCCCCGCCGGGCAAAGCCCCGCTCCATCGGATAGCTCGGTAGTAAGCTTCCAATGCAGTGCTCGGTGGGGCCAGATGGACCCGCTGCAAAAAGATTGCAAACCTAGCAAGTGATTTTATTTGGTTCTCAGATTCATTTACATGACAGGTGTGTGGGATTCAAGGGGGTCTTTTTACAGAAATGGACTGTAATATACATTATTATGTCTTCATGATCGTATAACCCCCTATATCATAGGGAGCGGCTCTCTTCACTAAGTTCACCATATCGCACTGCCATTTTTCTACAGCCCAGAATGGACAAACTAAATACTGGCTTTAGAGATTGCGTACTGCAGATGGTATGACTAAAGATTTTGACCACCGCCTTAAATTACCACCAGTTATCGGCAGGAAAAAGAAAAGCTGAATTAATGAGAGAAACTAGGCAAATTTAAAACAAATTAAAACACAACAGTGATAGAGAGAACAGACACCTTGGTAGGTCCACACCTTACAACTTAAAGTGCACCCAGTGCTGGATGCACATGTCACACGTGTGTCATTTCACAGACCTGCAATTGCTGTTTGTTTCTTTTTAATTATTATACAGTATATTTCTCTAACTTAACCAACTTTTTTTATTTACCTATCATTGACCATACCTTAACCATAGCTAATTTGCTGTGACCACAATATTCATGTGACCTCCCATGCAGGTATTGAAAACATAGGAAAGAAAGAGCATCAGTACTCATTTTCTTTTAGCATGTTTAATGTTTTCAAAGTGGTGCTAACTGTTGCAAAATTAAGGTTGAAGGGAGTTTCAACTTGTACGGCTGTTTTTTTTCCTGCCACAGCTCATCACCAGTGGCTTCTTTACACATTACAGCACTTTGCTTTGACAGGACATGATCATGATTATTTTATCAATCTACTGATTCATGTAAAAAAGTAAAAAAATGAAAAAAGTGCCAGTTCTCTTTTTTAGCGATTGAGTCATCAGTTACCAACTAATCATTTCCAACCTCACTCTACTGTACACATTTACAATCCGTCCAAGTCTCTAGTGCAGATGTGATCCCTAACCAGCTTCCCACCATTGGACCACTAACATAAACCAAGAGAAATCTATAAAAATGTACAATATGATCTGCCAGTGCTGCAGGATTCTCTAAGTAAATACATCTCGAAGAGAGGTTAAGTCATTTGCATTTCTTGCAGTGAGGCGATGGCCTACACATATCCTCTCTCCTCCCCTGGGGTTTACTGGGGGCCGGCCTGGCAGCAGTGTCTTCTACCTACAAACTATTGCAACATCTGCGTCTGGACGACATGAACAGAGGCATCAGTGAGCCAACAGTCCCTCAGGCTCTGGGGCGGCTGAGGGTCATTCATTCTGCCCCGCAATGCTCAGAGCTTCTGCTCCTCTTTTTCACCAGCGTCCACCCCTTCCCTGTCTTCCACCCCTTGTCTCCCTCCCCTCCTGCTATTTCTTGGAGCGCTTCCAGCCTCCAGGCGAGGAGCCTGTGATGAGAGATAGATAAAGGGAGAGGGGAGGGGGGGGATAGCTTGGCTTGGATCCAAACTTTAGCACTAGATGAGGAGTGAATTTGTGTTTGTTTCCAACCCTTTGTTCAAAGAGAGACAGACACTGTGAATGAATATAAAGTCAGGGGAGGGCGGTCAATACTGGATATGGACACGACTTTGGTACAGACAGCAGGAAATCAGGCGATGACATGCTCATTTTCACGTTTGAATGTTGTTGTTTTTTTTTTTAAATGCACAATTTGTATTTTTTTTCCGCGAGGGGTCTCTAAATGAAAATAATTACGAAAGACGGAATGTGGCGACGTCGTGAATAATGGTGATCATGGGCGTCGTTGTCTTCATTGCAGTCAGCTTGTCCCAGTTAAACTTCCTTCAGTGTTCATCGCTCAGGAGGTTTTTACCTCCTCTAAACAGACCCGCTGATTAAAACCGTCATAAACACTGAAAATACACTGAAAAAAATGGACTAACCTAAAAAAGTCACTCTAATTGGTTACAAGTAAATTTATTAGTTTTTCTCAAATTATATTTTTGATTTAAATGAAACCAGAACATTTCATTAAACATAAAAGAAAAAAAATATATACAAAGTTAAAGTATTAATTATTATAAATACCTTTTTTTCACATTGGTACAACTTACAGTAAATCTTTTTATTTGGAAAAACCTAATAATTTTTATTACATAAAAGCAAAGATTTTACTTTACAGTAAAGTGATTAAAATCTCTATTTGATTAAATATAAATCAAGATACTTTTGAAAAAGACAAAAATTACATTCACACCAAGCATAATAATTATAGAAGAACATAAACCATATTTGTTTGTTTTACATTGAAACAACTTTGTTTTGCAATTTGGAAAAAAAAACATTACCACTGAAATGTTGTGAATTCATAATTTGCATAACAAGGGTTAAACCATTTGAACAAGGGTTTTTGCAAAACCAAACAAAAAAACATCACCAGTGCTATACAGAATTGTCATAAATTGATCATTTGCATAACAAGGGTTAAACCCTTTGAACGAGGGTTTGTGCATAACCAACTAACAAAAAAACATTACCAGTGCTATACTGAATTGTCCTGAATTTAACATGTTTTACATTTTCAGTGTACCAGTGACATTGAACCAACATTTCCCGTAGTTCGTCCCATAACTTGTGAGCACGTCACACATGTAAAGACCTGAGTTAGCGGTCGTATGTCATACGTCGTACACATGACGTCTGACTCGTCCTTCTTTAAAGGTGTCTTTGGCACACTGGACTCGTCCTGCAATGTTTTCATTCACTTGCTCCTTCAAGCACATGAACGTGTTTTAATACTGCACTTCATGATGAATTCAGGTAGTTGCTACTCATTAGTTAAGTATTAGCTAAATATGTTCTGTGACCTCATCGAAAGTGAGGTTATCTATGCTTTAAAAAGCATTTATTAATGGCATTGTTTATGCTAGCTATAGCTAGCTCCCAATAGCTAGCATAATCTATGTAATTTATAAATGCTTTGCAAAGCACAGATAGTCTTTACTTTAGATGAGGTCACAGAACATACTAATACTTGTAACTATCTGAATTCATCATGAATTGCAGTATTAAATTCTTACCTTGTTTAAATGAGTTGCCTTGGCGGTTTTCACTTCAGAACTTCAGGCGAAGCAAGGTAATGACGAACATCAGAATCCATGGAGCGACAAGATGCGACGTCATATGGTCATGTGATGGTCACATAATATTTCACCTATTTCAGTGTAGCAGTGGAGGCAAGCTGAGCTCCATGCCACTAACACTTGCTCAGCTTGTTTCTCTGATTAATCATGATCCAGCTGTCCATTGACTAAAATCCTTTGTCTGGTTAAAATATAGAAACATCTTAAAGAGTGTCATAAAACAAAACAAAACCTAAAACTGGATCCAGCAAACACACACACAAAGAGACTATGATCAGTGGCGGGCTCTCAGGGCATGCTGAGAGCCCGCCACTGATCATTGTAAAAAAAAAACATACAACGAAATTACGTTGGCAACAGAAAGTTAAGACAGCAGTAACATATACAAACATGTATGACATATAAACTAATTTAAAATGGCATTTTTAAAATAAAAAATAAAAATAGATAAGACATAAAACACAGGCATCAAATGTTAAAGTGCAAAAGTGACTGTCCGGTGTGAGCTGGGTGAGGTTGTGGGGATGGAGGTGATGAAGGAAACCGCTCTTGGGAAAAAGCTGTTCCTCAGCCTGTTAGACCAGGTTTTAATGGTCCTGAATCGTCTTCTTAATGGCAGTGGAACAAACAGAGAGTGACCAGGGTGTGTGGTGTCTTTGTATATGTTGCTGGCTTTCTTCTGGAGGCGGCCAGCATACACAGTGTCCAGGTCCGGGAGAAAATGAACAGTGGAACGTAATCGTCGTGACGTCACCCAGTGGTTTGTGAACTGCCACTTTGAATCCTCTGGACGAGATGAAACATTATTACGCTGCTTACAATGTGCAGTACAGCTATTGGAAAATCTTCTTACGGGTGTGTTCACATGTTGTTTTCTTAAGTCTCAAACAAATGGTCATGCATCGCCTTTCAGTCAACTTCACATTGAGGTATCGCCATTGTTTCATCCAAGGAGGATCAACTTTTAGCAGGCAGACAAATCTCTGAAGGGCCATCACCACAGAAGACAAAAACAAAATGTAATTACAGTGTTTCTGTTGGTGTTTGAGAAACAGGAGCGGCAACAACATGAACATCTCCATGGTCTTAAAAAGGAGATTGAATCAACATGATGGTAACGTGGCTGAGCCACATTGCCCTCATTTTCTTGTTTTATTCACCAGTCTGTCTCTGCTGGTAAGCTCCACCTACGTACTGCATAGACAAATGAAACAAAGACAGGCTCTTATAGCATCCTGGTGATTGCAAACACTGAAACAAAACCACACACAACATACACACAGTCCCCATGTCTGTACATGGAGCTGTACTGCTGCCGCTCTGTGTGTACCCTTTACAAATACACTCCCAGGGTCACACTCCTCTAAGAAGTATCAAAACCAGAACTGGCAACACCAAAATAACACAAGCCAGTTTGTAGCAGTCTTGGTCCATTCATGCCAAACGACAGCCATTTGCACATTATGTTAAAGTACACATTTATGGACGTTTTAAGAGTCAAGTTATTTTTTTCACAACCCCTTTAAAACAGTAAAATATCATAACCAAATATATTTTCTGCTCTGGATCTGCTGCAATTAGTGAATTTGTTTTTGACAGAGAGAAAAGGTGAAACTTTTCTTAGTTCAACTGTATGTGGGCACAGTCATAGTGACTACACCCATTGGTTTGTAGGCTGTTGTTTTTAAGCATTCACTTCAGTGATTTTACTGTTGCAATCTTGGATTATGACTATTGGTATGTTTTTTTTTGCAACAGATGAACAGAAGTTACTATATTTTGAATGTGGAGGCGTGACATAGTGACGCCGTATACAACTCTGGTAGTGGCAGCAACTTGCCAATCACAGTAAGCCCGCACTAAATGAACATCATGCTGTATTGTAAAAGACTTAAAACTGTAGATTGAGACCATACAGTCATGTTTACAATGTTTACTGAGGGAATAAATCAATAGAGAAGTAGAGTCATATTCTCATAGACTTAGACATAGGTTGGTGCCTACGTGATTTTGTGCTGTTGTTTAGAAACTGAGTTAAAGGTGCTTACCCTCAGAGGAAAGGAGACTCGGAGGAATTAGAAGTAGAGGAAGCTGTCGTATTAGCCATGTTCAAGTTGGAAGTGTAAGCCATTCCTTGGGCAAGGAAAGGTTTTCAGTCATGAAAGATCAAATATGTCTTCAATTAACCATGTTATTGCCCGATGCTGTCAACAAACAATCGAGCTACCTTGCTACTGAGCAGCAAGGAGGCCAGCTATTTTGACTGGCTAAGGAGGTGGTCTAGAGCTTGCATGTTACCTAACATGTTAGTGGTGCGCTTGCTGGCCATATTACCTTGCTGACTAAGCTTTTATTAGTCCCTCAATGGGGAAATTACAGGATTACAGAAGCACTGCTCAAAAGTAATAAGTAATAAGATGAAAGAAACAAGTAATACAAATAAACAGTAGAACGGTAATGAACAGATTAAAGATTTAAGAAAAAAAATAGCAGTAAAAAACAAACAATATTACATTTACAGAAGGAATAAAATAAATATACAGATGAAATAAAATATATAAAATATACAGATGGAATAAAAATATACAGATGGAATAAAAAAATGTACAGATGCAATACATAATTTGTATAAAGCACTTAAATATACTTAAAGTGACCAGTGCATGAATTTAAGTGATCATTGTGCTCACAAATGTTCAGTGTGCTCAGAGTGGTTTTGTGGCCTACTGGGGGCTCAGCTCATTGTGCAGCCTGACAGCAGCAGGGAGAAAGGACTCGCCCCCCAAATAGTCGCTATAGTATTTTGCAACAATGTTGAAATACATTTAGCTATTTTTACAGTTTACACTGAGGAACTAAAATCAAATGTCATCTGAGTACCGATATAAAAAGGACAATAAACACGTTATATAAGTGTTGTTACACCACAAAATTCATATAAAGATGCAGTCAGTCACAAGGCAGGAACGCATAGGCAAGGCAAGTTTATTTGAATAGCATATTAAAACAACAAGGTGATTCAAAGTGCTTTACATAAAACCATTAAAAGCATCAAAACATAATGCAGAAGAAAACAGGATTTAAAAATAATTAAGAACATTAATTTTAAAACATAAACAATACAGTCAAAAAGCAAAAATTTGAATTAAAGTTGCAGTGCAGTTTAAGAAATAAAGCGCAGTAGTGAGATGCAGAAATTGATATCCTTGAATCTGGTTCAATCAAAGGTAGCAGCAAACAAAACAGTCTATATAATCTGGATTTAAAGGAGCTGTGGGTCTTAGCAGACCTGCAGCTTTCAGCAGAAAAGTTGAAGGTTGCTTCTTCATGCTTAGTTTTGACTCTTGGAACATAAAGTAGACGTGTCTCAGATAACGTAAGGGGTCGGAATGGTTCATAAGGTAGCAGCAGATCACAAACGTATTTAGGCCCTAAACCATTCAGTGCTTTATAAACCAGCAGCAGAATGTTAGAGTACATTTTTTTGTTGAACACGAAGTCAGTTCAAAGACCTCAGAACATGATCCACTTTCCTGGTCTCGTAAGGAGTCAGGCTGCAGCATTCTATATCAGCTGCAGCTTTCGGATTGACTTTTTACAGAGACCTGTACACACCATTACAGTAGTTAAGTCCACTGAAGATTAATGGGTGGACAAGTTTTTCCAAATCCTGTTAGAAATAAGTCCTCTAACCCTTGATATATTCTTCAGGTGATATATTCTTCAGGTGATACTAGGCTGATTTGGAAATTGTCTTGATATGGTTGTTTAGGTTGAGGTCTGAATCCATAACTACAGCTAGATTTCTGTCTGAGTTTGTGGTTTTTAACATTAGTAATTGAAGCTGAGCCCTCACTTTAAATCGTTCGTCCTTGGAACCAAAAACAATTTCTTTATTTAGTTGAAGAAAATTCTGGCACATCCATTTGTTAATTTCTTCTATGCATTTAGCCAGCCCTTATGTAGTATCATAGTCCCACAGTAATAAAATAATGTAGATTTGTGTGTCGTCTGCATAATTGTGATAACACATTTTGTTCTTTTCCATAATCTCAGCAAGTGGAAGCATGTAGATGTTGAACATAAGAGGCCACAGTATTGAACATTGGGGAACACTACATGTCATCGTAGTCAGCTTTCATGTGTAATTAGTTACTGACACAATGTATTGTCGGTCCTTTAAGTAGGATTCAAAGCCGTTAAAGTGCTGCAATACTGTAACTGTTGCGAGAATATACATGGTTAAAAAAATTCAAGTAAATTTAAATACTTACGTAACTCCATGAACTTGCTGCAGCGACCGTAACGTTTCACCAAACTTGTGATAAGTACCACTTAACAAAGTCAGATTTCAATAACAAACATATCCACGTAACCATAGGGCTTGTGGGAATCTAAGAAAGCAATTGATGTCTTTGTAAACCTCCTATTTCTACCTGTAAAGTCACAAAACGGCCACAACTTCTTCTTTTTCTCCGTCGGCGGACTATTTTGGAGGCAGAGGCATCCCTGACGTGCAGGTGATGCTGCTTTCGGGTCATAGGGAACCAGCAGATGCTCCGAAAGATTTAAAGCCGTAGCATGCAAAAATCCATAAAACAAGTGACTTTTCTATTTTTGAACATACCAATACGTTTTATTTTACTAAAATACCTTCCCAATATGTCAAAGCTGTGTTTTTTAGTGTGTTTTCTTAAGGATCTGGATTCCTTAGGTTCTACCCTTCGCAAAAAGGTGTGTTATTGGTATGTTGGATGTTATTAAGGCCCTAACCATGGAGTTGGAAAATTTCGGGGACAATTTTTCGCAAATTGTTCATTATTATTCTATGTTTCATTCAGCCTGAACTACTGAGTAAAAAAAGAAAGGAAGGGCAATTTTCGGACTTCAACACATAAACAACAGGCGGCGTTTTAACTCGCCAGCTGTTACCTGCTGCGGCATCTGCTTCCAGGCTCAGGGACAGCTTCAGCCCACAGGCCGGATGACTGTTGAACCCTTGAGCTATGCAGATCATCGCTCAGGTACCTTACCGTCATACAGTTTTGTTTAGTGCTTTAAAAACTACTTACATCTCTTTGTATTTATATTTGCGTATGCTATATTCCTGTTTACACCCCTGTAAGAGATTGGATCAGTGGTTGGCCATGTCGATGTGTCCTTGTACAAGACACTAAACCCCAAATTGCTCCCGTAGCTGTGCCTATGAATATGAACGTGTGCTTAGCCCCTCCCATCAATGTGTGAATGGCTGATGACAGTTAGTGTGAAAGCGCTTTGAGTGGTCAGAAGACTGAAAGCGCTATACAAGTACAGGACCATTGACATTAATTTGATGAATTTTGTCTATTTTTGTTTTTTTATAACTGTCTACCAGAATTAGATATTGTCATATTTTAAATGTTGTATTTCATCCCTTTACTTTAACTTCCACATTATTTGGTGCCTTGCATGATCTAAGATTTTCATTGGCAACAAATGCTTCCCTCTAATTGTCAGAAAATAATGTCCTTTTTTTCTTCTTTATTTAACTTTAGATTTCATGATACCCGAAAAATTCCCATGAATCCCCTGTACAGTACACACACAAGCTCCAGCAAAGGTTTCTGTACCAAGCTGAACACTTTTAAGACTTGGGATTTCTTGGCCTGAACTGCAGGAACATTTCCTACCGCAGAGCCCTATTTTACACGGAGAACAAAGTGTTCTCACTGATCTCTGGGGCCGACGGACTTGAGCACAGATAGACAAAAGGAAACCCCAGCCTAGTTGGAAAAAGAGGCGTGAAAATGAGAATGCTGGCCGGCTTAGCGACGAGTTACATGCATCGCTCTCAGGGTCGACCCAACTTGGCTTATCATAAAAGGCTTCCTCCGAGACATCCTTTAGCAGGATATCAAAGACCTTCTGTGGTGGAGATAGAAGAGAGAGAGAGATCAAATGGAAAATGAAGAACCTTCACCTTACTTCAGTCCTTCATTATTTGGCACAGCCACTGTGGATGATGAATACTACGGTACACTGTTGGCAAAAGAAGCACTTTTTCCAATGAAAGGTGAAGATAGATTGAGAGGGTAGATTCTTATAAGTTATTTTTTTCCACTTAAAGCTGTAAGGCATCACCTAAAGTTTCAGCATATCTGTACAGAGCTCTGCAAAAATTACCATGTTAACCATCACTGTTCCTGCCTTTCCTCTTGTCTGGAACAGAGATTTACAATTAATATGCCAATGATTAAAGTATATATTTGGAAGACTTTTTTACCTTTCACAATTTTCAGGTGTGGCCTCAATGCAGAAAAAGTGGATGTTGTCAGATCGTCCAACTGAAAATGTATACATACAAAGTATCTTTAATTCACACTCACACACAAATGCACAATATGATGGGATTGAGGGAAGGTAGCATGACAAAATGGCGTGCTAGGAGCCATGTGGGGATGTGACTGTACTCCACAGTCTAACCAGACGAGGGCCAAAGTAGCATATGGGGAGAATCTGTGGCGTTCCACTCCGGACTTCTCTCTATGGAGCTCTGTCATTTTGCTGAGTCTGCTGTCCCTTTCATCTAATTTTTCCTCTGTCTGATGTGGACTGGGAAGCAGACCGTATGCATTAGGACACACACACACACACACACACACACACACACACACACACACACACACACACACAAGACAGGAAATGTTCAACATATGCGCAAACACACACACACACACACACACACACAGACGGACACAGTTACCATGTGCTGCTCAAGACATACGACCACACTAGAGATACTTGGTCTTTCACCATGTGTAGACACACAGACACACACACACACACACACACACACACACACACACACACACACACACACACACACACACACACACACACGCGCACACACAGAGCCATTCACTTTAGCCCACTGTGCTGAACCACAGCAGGCGGCCTCTTCGTGAGCGGTGTAGGAGAATATGAATGACATCAGTATTGAACTAACAGTCATCAGTCTGCTAATGCTAAGGGAACCTGGCACCGGAGGAGGTGAGGCTACTTATGTAAAGCCTCCAGACATGTGGGCTTTAGAATGCACGCCCACAGACATGGGACGTCTCATACCGCAGGACAGCTTGTTGTAGGCCTCGATGTGGGCGGAGGAGAGAAAAGTGTGGTGTTGCAATCAACACTTATCCCAGAACTATAGTTATAATTAGTTTTGCATATTGCAAATGACTCATTTCATCAAAACAAAATTTACATTGGCTCCTGGATGGATCTTTGAAACACTGGCAGTATCAACCGGTGAGGCAGCTGACATGCATTATATCTCTGCAATTCACAGCGCAGCCCTCATACATAATTCCATACAATGATTAAGTAGCAACATCCTTTCCAAAATCCCCTCACAGCATGAGCAGGATGAGAGGTTTTCCTACACTGACATCTGAATCATTTGCCTCCCATAGCACTTGAATGAATTATGCTTGCTTAACTTAACTTAACTTAACTTAACTTAACTTAGATGGGGAGTTTTTGGGAGAGTCCTCTCAAGACAAGGAACTTCCTGGAATAACTCAAACCATTTCATCATTAATGATTGACATGTACATAGCAGTACTGCTATGCTATACAATAGCTCCAAAGAGTTAATTGGGTTTATTGTGTACATTTCCATCCGCCTGTTTTCATGAGCAATTTCTAACTGCAGAAATTGGAGCAATGAGCAAATTGAAAAAAGGTAATGTTTTTGTTAATGCCTTTATTTCGCCGCCATCAGGCAAGTGAAGTCACACTGCCTGAGCAGCTCAGCTGTGTGCTGCATCTCTTCTTGAGAAACAAGTTCTCATCTATTTTTCGAGGTGTGCCCTCTCTTCCTCAACATAAATAGACAGTGAAAATTATCTTGTGAAAGTTTATTGAAATTATACTGGCAACATTACAGTTTATTTTTCATGTCAGACATAAAAAATAATATTTATTTTCAACTCAACCCTTCCTGTTTCTGTTTCAAAATAGAAGCTCTCTAGGCTCTTTCTGTGAACAAATTCTCTTCATTTCTTAACACAAGGATTTTTATTTTGAAATGAAGCTCAAGTGGAAGTTCAGTCAGGAAGACACTCTTTATACTCCTGTTCATTCATAATCTCAGTCTCTAAGTCTCCCAGCGATTACTTCATCACATGATTAGGGGGTATGCAGTTCAAATGAACCAATCAGAGTCTGCAAAGTTTCTGAAAGCCAATCATATTGTTGCTGTCAGACCTTTAAATAGGTTCTCCTCTCTGCTGCTGTCAGTTGTAATTTCAGCTCAAACTGATGCTGACCCTCCACCACCCCAGGCTCCTCCAGTCAGCATCAGTCCTGCTCCTCATTCATCATCGGATTACTGCAACTTCCTTTTTCACTACCACCACCAGTGTCTGTACTCGAGGGGGATTCTCCCTAAGCAGACATTAGCGTCACTATACTCGATTATCCTACTTCAGGAGTCCAATCGCCAAAGACTTATTTGCACTACTCTTATCTTATCAAATGTTATGGAATTGTAATAAATTATTGTATTGTCTTTAGAAGTCTCTCCTGATTTACCTATTTAGGACAGTGATGTGGAAAATATAGTGTCTTGCACGGCTCCATAGAGTAATGGATTCTAATTGTGGACAGTTTTATATTTCTAATTAATTTGTTTCTGTCCAAAATGAATACATTCTGCATTTGCAATAGAGACACCAGACCTTCAATTAACGCATCTTCATCAGTATTAGATGCTCAAAGCAACTGACAAAGTATAAAGAGCAAGAATAAGACTGGATTGAATGGTTATGTCAAACAAACACAGGACTTTAACTCAGGAGGCCACTGTTTGTGTCCCAACCAAAAGTCTGTTACTTTGTTACGTAACTAGCCCACGTTGATGTGAACAATCGATTATTAAAATAATCGTTAGTTGCAGCTCTAATTTCTATGTTTTTCTGATGTGTTTCAATGCTCTGGCAATATTGTTGTTGCAACGTTAATGCCAATAAAGCTAATTGAATTGAGAGAGAGAAAGAGGGGTGAACATAGCAGTCGCTGGATGCGATGCGTATTAAATCAGCTAGACCCTTGCCCTCCACAACGGTAACAGGCCTACACGCAGTAGCCACCTGGTTAGCTATGGCTGCAATAAATTTCAGACTCGATAGCGACAATGATAGCTCAGTTCACAATGACAAATGGCACATACCACTTTGGTCTTGTCAAGGGAACCCTCTGACAACTTTTTGAAAGTCAACTTTCCATTCATTAGCGTCTTATCATTCATGTTGCCGTATCGCGTACACCATTCATTTATTTCAAACCGTAATGTTAGCCTAGCTTCCAAGCCCAAACGGCGTGCCTGTTGTTGTGCTTTCGGTTGAGCCACATCCGGATGAGCTGCATCAGGCCTGCTCGCGAAAATAAAAAAAGTTAAAAATGCGTTAACGCCGTCAATTTCATTAACAGCGTTAACACTTTTTTTTTGCCGGATGTAGCTAAAATAATGCTGTTAATAACGTGCTAATAACACGCTAACAATGTGCTAATAACGTGCTAATAATGCACTATTAATGAACTAATAACACGCTAATATGACAGCACTCGTTATAATACATGAAGTGTATTTGCGAAAAACAATGAAATTATATACACTGCCTGGCAAAAAAAAGTTGCCATCAAAAAAAAGGTCACACACTAATATTTCGTTGGACCACCTTTAGCTTTGATTACAGCACGTATTCGCTGTGGCATTGCTTCGATAAGCTTCTGCAATGTCACAAGATTTATTTCCATCTGGTGGTGCATTAATTTCTCACCAAGATCTTGTAATGATGATGGTAGAGTTTGACCGCTGTGCAAAGCCTTCTCCAGGACATCCCAACGATTCTCGATGGGGTAAAGGTCTGGACTTCATGTTTGCTCCCTGAACCCCTCTTCCACAATTTGAACCTGATGAATCTTGGCATTGTCATCTTGAAATATGCCCGTGCCATCATGGAAGAAAAAATCCATTGATGGAATAATCTAGTCATTTCTGAACCTGGTCGTTGCTGAATCTAGACCTGAACAACTGCAGCAACCCCAGATCATAGCACTGCCCCCACAGGCTTGTACATTAGGCAGTAGTAGTTAAATCCAGGTGGACACTTTTTTTTTGGCCAGGCAGTGTATAATAGCTATAACTTTGTGATTGTGTTTCGGTTAGCAGAGAAGACTTAGCAGACCCTGACAGCAGCCACTGATTTACATTATCTAAAAAACAATATCTAAAAAGGTTTTAGATATTCACCTGCAAAATGCACCCCACCTCCTCCTTACCGTTTCATTTAGTGTTGACTCCCAGTCAGTCACAGCAACTGCCAAACAAACATGTGAAATGCTTGATTATGCATGTTAAGCAAGCAGCCTTCTTCTTCCCTGTTTTGGCTTATACCAAAACCTATCATCTGAGAAGGCTGTTGAATAATCTGGAATAAGTATCTCTTTACCTTCTTGTTTAAAATCGTTACTATACTTAGGAACTGAAATGGTAATCATATTACAGCCGCTGTTTATAATACCTCAACGGAACATATAATATTCCACAATGAAACAGACAAGCAAGGCTAAAGTCGTTTTAAAAATAACTTACATTTTAGTGATGGCAGAGCACTTTTTGTGTGCAACAAATTGCAGGCGCTGTAGTCCGAACCAAGATGTCAAACTGTATTGCTCATTTCGACCTTGACAAAGGCTGTGCATACCAAATCCACACCTTGTCATTTTTACCTTTCACAGTAAAAGCCCTAGACATATACAGACATACAGACATGTTTCCCAGTGATAACTTAAATTCACTCAGAGAATTTTGCTTCAAGTAAATGTAATGTGGTCCTCTGCTTGCAAAAGAAAATGTTCATGAAATCCAATTGGTTAATATCTTGAAAAAAATAATTTCCAAAAGGGCAGAATGTACACTTAATCATAACACAAATTATATTAAAATGTTAGTTTTTTTCTCCAATTGTTAACTGTCTGCATGTGTGATTAACGAAACGTGTGTGCTGCACTAGAGCCGTTAAGTGTGTCGCCTCACAGGGACCTGACTGGCATTTAGGCAGAATATTCCCACGAGCCAATGTGTAATTAATTAGCCTGCTGTTCACAGCCACAGCATCCCTCCACCCCTGCTTCCTGCCCTCCTCCCACCCACTCTCATAAGTTAAAATGGGGATAATCAGCTCCACTGGGACCTCCATACAGCCACCAATCCCTCCGTCCTCTCTGAAGACACACACATACATGAACCCCATCATTACCGTCTCCGACCTGTTCCTTCAAAACTGCTAACTGACGCTGCATGTTATGACAGTCTCGCCCCTACACCTCTCCTCATTAACGGCATCTGGACACCGGCAAAAACAACACTCAGTGGACTTCTCACATTTTTTCCGCTGGAACATAAAACGAAGCGATGCATCAGTTCAGGCTGTGACACAGATTGTGTCAAGACATGGGTGGAGAGGATGGAGCATTGCAGGTGCCGTACTCCCCTGCCTTTCTCATTAACTTTATAATGTAGCTCTGAACGAGGATGCTTGGGAGTGGACTTTCTTTATATATTATATATTGTCCCAGCTGCCTGGGAAGGAACCAGACCTGGTCTCGCAGGTATAGAGCATTCTGACCCAGCGTGTTCGGCAAGGAAGATTAAAGTGAATGAGTATTGGTGATGAGAGGAGGATAAAGGTTATAGCGTCATGCATGAGCTGACAGTTCCACACTACTGCACCACAGGGGAGCGATGCACACTCAGCATAGCTGCGGGTTCACAGGACGTTTAAAGTCTTTTGTTAATACTGTTCGACATCTCCGTTAAATGTTGTTACGTATGGAGAACAGAAACTGACTTAAGTATAAATAAATGCATGAATAAATACAGAAATAAATAAATAAATACAGTAATACATAAATAATTGCTTAAATAAATGTAGAAATAAATACAGGAATAAATAAATAAATGTTTAAATAAATGTATAAATAAATACAGGAATAAATCAATATAATTTGTACATAAACAAGACATCATTAAATAAATGTATTTCTATACATTTCTGTATTTTTGCGGATACTGGCAGACCGGGTTCCTGTTTTTTGTACCTGGTTTACTGAGTTAGCTGGACAATAAAGAATAAAATGACGTAGATCAGGTTTTTCGGTTCTTCAAAGCAAGTTTAGAAAAATCACCATAACCTGGTGCCGACCGAGCAGATTGAGTGCTTTTTGTCCCACTGAACAAAAAGCAGCTCCCTTCCTCATTGAGATATTAATTATATTAGTTTTATAGGGAGAGAGTTCTTTCCAGATCGCCAAGATTCGTTCTTACATCATGACATCATGAAAAGCGCAGAACCACAGCTTGTTTTTTTGCAAGTGGTACATGTTTATACAGTATCCGCGATGCAGAGACCATTGTGAAGGCCGATGCATGCCGTGCTGCTCGTAACATTTATTTCGTGTCTAACTTATGGATGTGTTGAAAGTACACCATACATATCATTATTATAGAACATGATTACGGTGGACTCATGACAAGAAGAATACAGAGAATCACACACAATTTATTTTCACTATGAATAATACATACATACTGATCCGCCCATACACATATTCAAACTCCTAGTAATATGGTAACACATATATGTATATATATATATATATATATATATATATATATATATATATATATATATATATATATATATATATATATATATTATATTATATTCCTGTATTTATTTATACATTTATTTCAGCATTTATTTATTTATTCCTGTATTTATTTCAGCATTTATTTATTTATTCCTGTATTTATTCATGCATTTATTTATTTATACTTAAGCCATTTTCTGTCCTCCATAGATATGAGGCTTTGACTGACAAGAGGCAACTGAAATTAAGAAATGACTGAAAGAAAGACACCTTTTCTGTGTAGTCTGCTCATTAGAGTGTGATATTTCACAACTGTAAAGTGAGAGCTCTGGCCTAATGGCGGCACCAAACAAAGGTCAGGTAGCCTTTAAGCATTTAGAATCCCCATCTCGGGATCGCTGTCCATATTTGCACTTGCCATTGGAAATATTTATATTCTTAACCTTTAAACTTAATACGATTTCACCGAGATAAACAGAAACATTTTACAATCTGCATCATGCTAATGCCACTTAGACTTTCAGGAAAGGGTCACTTAGTTATGGAGTCCTTTTGAAGTCTGTTTCACAGAATATACTTTTCAAGTAAAACTGATTAAGTCCTAAATTTCCCTATTCTAAAATGTTTTTGTGTTCTCAAAAAGTCGGTTGCTAAGAAGAGTCTAAATGAGACACCTAAAGGTCTTCACTATAACACTAGTCCTCCTTTAGCTTAGTGGTGGTGACGTGAAGTAATGTGACTTTGGTGTAGTTCCTTTATAGCCATAATGTTAGCTTTTTACTTTTCATAATTACATTCAGACTTCATAAGTCATAAAAGCGGTGGTCACTTGTTAAGGTTAGCAGTATTAGAAGTATCATACATTTTAGTTTCTTTCTGCAATAATCAAAAAGTCAATTGAAGAATCCCATTCGTTTTTTGTGGAGGGAACTAGTGCGATGCTAACTTCCTGCTTGGCTTACGACAATGTCATCCCTGCATCCCTTTATCGCTCATGTCAGTGTGAACAGATCTGCTGTGAACAATACAGTGGCATCACACTCGGATGATGTTGGTGATGGAAATACGGTCTCCCTCCCAGGCCGCTGGCCCCTTTGTTTAATCTATATTCCCAACACTGCACCTTACTGTTGAGACTGGAAGATGAGATAATGTGTACATGAGCTGTTCTTTTCATAGATTCTTGATGAAAACAGTGGGGCTGATAGATTGATGTTCAAGTTAATAAATCCACTGTGGGAGTGGGGCTATTATTGCTGCATAAGGGTTACTGCTTTTTGTTCGCATTTTCATTCGCATGTTTTCCGTCAGCTTAAATATTACAGACTGGACTTAACAATGAGCTCTGGACTGCACATACATGTCTTACAAACAGAGTAACAATGTAACAGGGTGATTGCTGTTCATCTTTATAGTTGCAATTACTCTGTTACGTATATAACTTTTTGGAGTAAATTGTACTCGTCACTTTTTACTTTAGATTTTTTTCCAAAAATCATGATTTTTAGTCTGTTACATTCCTCTCGCTACTTTTATTATTTATTTTGTTTTATGTATTCATGATCTGAGGCATGTTTTTCTACCACAGTCACACCTCCACATGACTGATTAAAAGCAGCGGGGCTGAATCTAGTACTTTAACTTTAGGGTTTCCAAATTAAGCCAGCAGGCTGTGGTTGTGAACACTGATCTGAAGTCAGTACATCAGACAACCGGGTGGGTCTGTTGTGTTATGGGTAATGAGTTCAAAGTTTAAAGATACTGTACCATGTTGACAGTCTTTTCATCAGCTAATTTATTGACATATTATAATGTAATATATTACAATACAATACAATTCTATTTAATAACTGTAGAGATACAGAATAATGTCTGGTGTATATTTGGCAATTTAATAATAAATACATCATTTTAGTCATTTAGTCAAACAAAATATTTATTATAGTTATTTGCTTGTGTTACTTCTATTTAAGAACTATTTTTTGCAGACTACAGTACAGCTACTCACATGACGATATACTTACTCAGTTCAAACACAGCACATTACTGTCTGCTCAAACACAAATGAGCTGGTTTTAAACACGATAAAATCCAGATCCAAAAGTGGGACACCTCCACAGACACAGCAAATAGTCCCTTCCACGTTCCTAAACTCCATTTCCTGTTGAACTCTATGTTACCTGCTCTAGCTGGAGGCCCTTGTTTTGCTGGTTCTGCTTCAGTCCAGATGCAGCTGAGACAGAGAGGGCCTCTGTTTCTGCTGGAAAGTCATCCTGGCTTTGGGGCCATGCATGCCCCTACTGCCCACATCTTTTCCAGAAAATGAGGAGCGTAAAACTCCACACCTGGATAATTGTCAGACTGCCTCTCTCAACCAGATATAAGCAGCACACTGCAAAAACGTACAATCCTGTCAATTATATTAAGTAATACATCTTATTTCAATCATTCCACCAAGCATATTTTTACTCGTTCCAGATTTTTATAAGCAAAAAAGCAACAAAACATGTTTTTTTTTCTTAACAGATAGACACATGACTACCTAGAAAAGAAGACCCAGAACACTAATTATTCACAGGTTGCAGGTAGACAGAGCAGTCGTACACAGTTGCACAGTTCAGAATTTCTCAAATGAGTCTTTCCAGTTTCCCGAGTGAAGCAGAGAGAACCACCTAGAATGTGACTAGATTGTAACACTGAGACTGTTTACAGACAAAGGACGGAGTATTAACCTGTCTGTCACTTTGAAAATAATCTTCTTTTGCAGTGTTCAGGGTCAGTGGCATGACAGCCGGTAACCAAAACAGACAAATTGATCGTAAAGGCCAGCTCTGGAGCCCTGGAGCCATAAAAGTGGTGAAAGAGAAGAGCAAGCTCTACAAACCTGTTTTGCATCAGGGGCTACACCTCACATCCTTCTAACCACCTCCTAGTCAAAAGGCGGAGTACTTTTAGTAGGAAACTCACCCAGCTCCATCATACCAACTATGGCCCTCCTTAAGGGTAAAGAAGTAAGGATGGAGATCTAAGTAGATGAGTAAAAAAACATGACTTTTACTCAAGAGACCAGTATTCATGTTCCATGTAAATCCAAATGTCATCACCAACTTATTTAGCTTACGTGATGTTATGCAACTTTACTTACAACCCTTGCGTATCACACCTGACTCATTTTAACCCAAACCATGATTCCTCCCTAAACCTTACCAAGTGTAAACACATAGGTTTATTTTGAAAAGTCATGTAATGACATAAACTCACACGTGCAAAACTGTTACTAAGAGGGTTGCATAGTAATAAAGTAGTCTCTCTTTACTCAAGTGTGTAATTTTACATGAATTCCACCTCATTACTGAACGAGCGCAAGGATCCATCACCTGATTCTGAGGCTGAAAGTATTGTCCTCCTGCTGTGCAAAGCAGCACATATAACACATAAAAGGAAGCACAGATGGTTTGAGGAGGAGGTCTGGGTTCAGCATCTCACTTAACATTCCCCTTCATTGACTGACCTTGAGTCACCCAACATTAGCGACATGGAATGGTGCAAGGCATCGAGCCTTTGCAGCCTTTGAAAAGCGACCCCCTGTGAATGCCTACAGGGCACAAGAGGCCTAATGTCTATGTGCATGTATGTTATTGTGCACTTGTGAGTTTCTCCCCCCCCACTCCCACTCCTACAGGCATAGCGACATTTTTAAATTCCCGACCAGAAGCTTTTTAAGAGCATGACAGCCCCAGCAGGCCAGATGAAAGTAGTGATTTCAGTCCTCCCTCCATAATTCTAGCCTTTTTTGTCCACTATATATCATTACGGGGAGCTACATCTAGTTATTTGTGTCCTGTGGCCGGATTCATGAGCACAGAGGGAACCAATTTGTGTGAGAGGCGTATCAGGACAAAGAAGACGACTGATTTCAGATCAGTGAGTCTGTAGGCAGAGGCCTGTAAGTAACGTAACCACAAGCAGCAACCTACACTAACAACAACATGCACAGAATGTTCTGTTATTTTACGGAAAAATACAACATTCCTACTTAGCTGTGAACTGAATATTCTACTTAAATTAAATTTATATGCAGCCTTGCATAGTCTGATTATCGTAAAACAAGCCCATGAAGGCTTATCCAAAATCCTTTAGATGTCCAAGTCTTTTCTAAAGACCTGTCAATCACAAGGTAGCCTTGCCCTAAAGAGTACCCTGCTTTATGGTCTGTTTGACTCGTAATGGACCATAATTTACTAAATGAGCATCATGCTGTTTTAAAGAAGAATTGAAATTAGAGATTGAGACTATAAACTCATGTATACAATGTTTACTGAGAGAATAAATCGATACTGAGAGAAGTAGAGTCCTTTTCTCATAGACGTCTATACAATCATAGGCGTCGCACCCTGGTGGACATTAAAGAGAATGCTGGATTAAGGTACTGAAGCATTGGTTTCACTTTTCAGAATTGGAATTTTGCCCTTGACATCAAGTCCAAAAATCAAATTGTAAAAGGACACGTCTCATTCTGTGTGCACTGCAATGGGCGGTGTGTGTGGGTGTTACGCCTAATGTTTTTGTTTTCCAGAAGTGTTAACAATGTAAGCTATTTAAGTCCAGGGGTTAAGAATATAGATAATACAATAAAGCAAAGATGAGAAAAATATTGTTGACTGTTTGTAGATGACAGGACACCATCTCCAATCTATTGTGTCTATACCAACTGCTTCATGTTCTGAATGTCAATAGATAGTAAATTATTGACCATGTTATGGAATCATCCATAATAAAAGTATACTATTAAATCTAGATTAGCTCTAATCTGTTGATCTGGGTTAGTTAGACTATCTGCACTATCTACACTTTCTGGACTACTGTTTACTGTTTTTCTGTTTTCTTTAATGTCTTTTTTATATTCATCTTGCTTATTGTATAAAAGTACGAAGAGCAAAGTGAAACCGGCGTCAAATTCCATGTATGTGCAAATTTACATGGCCATTAAAGCTGATTCTGATTCTGACGTCATGTTGTTCAAAACTGTAACAGGTGAGTAGCAGCGTGGACCACAAGCATTAGCCACACTATTGTTAACCTTCAGACAGTGAGACAAGAAACTATAAGAAGGCAGAAATAGCACACATAGGTGTGTTATGTATATGGTAGTACATATCTGTGAGAGAAGGGAGTGAGGTTCGTCATCAAAATTGTCTCGTCCACATTTGATGTTTCCTTTCCTTGGAGGCCATGTACTCATTAGTATGGACGCAAGGCCAAAATCTTTTTTTCTGAGGGTGAGTTGAAAGGTGCAGAATTTCTCTCCTCATTTGCGTTCATCAATTAGAGAAGAAAATGTTTTTTCTGAGTTCCGATATCCATTGTTGTGAGCCAGATTTAAAAAATGAAACTCATATTTACTCAACTCTAACCCTACCTTCTTTTTAAAAATAAAAATTCAACAGACTCTACGCCAGACGTAGCCAACACGGTGCCCACGGGCACCTTGTCGCCGGCTGGGACCACGTGGGTCGCCCGCGAGACGTGTTAAAAAAAAAAGAAGTAAAAAAAAGAAATTCGTCAAAAAAACAAAAACAAAAAAAATCATCAACCGACCATTGTCATGTTAAAACTCTGCTCTGTATGCAAGCAGCGGAGTTCCGCCCCCAGCACAGGCGCGCACAGAGCACACACACGGACACGCGCACACAGGTGAGCACACACACAGACACACACACGGACGCGCACACAGTGGACAGAGAGAGTGGGCCAACGCTCTGTTCGTCCCGCGACAATTTTCGTCTTCACGACCTGTCACGCCGGTGCAATGAATCTGATCTCGCGAATAACTGAACAATGTTTAATACTTTATAAATGAGACCAAATAAATATATTTAGGAGGAGTGAACAGACTCATTCTTTTAATTTTCTCCCTTCAGTAAAACAAATGTACGCCTTCCTTTGATTTTAGATTAAATGTTGTAAGTGAGCTTCAATAATCAAGTCAATACAAGCATGCAGGCTCCCTCAAGTGTCTCAAAGTGAACCCAAACTGGAATCTCTTTCGATCCATCTGGGCTCCGATCAAGTCTTTGGAAATGATGATGATTGCCCAACAACAGTCAAATGATGGTCGAATAGAGTCTGCATCCCCCTGTCAGTTTGAAACTTCATGCTAAGTTGTTTACCAGGCCCACCCCAATAATAGCTATGGTGAGAAGGAAATATTGACCGGCTGCATTCAGAATTCCCTGCCTTTGAACAATGCCCAAAATATCCCCTACTCTCTCTTTATGAATCAAATCCCTAAACGAGGATCCTATTGTTAGCGACAGCTGAATAACCAAGTGATGCAGGCTGTATTTGGCACATCCTGTCTGGTTCCCTTGGCGGGTGGAGGTTTCTGTTGCCTCCTCTCCCTGAATAGATGGCGAGATTGGCCCCGAGACACCAGAGCATCCTGCCTGCACAGGAAGAATGTAAACAGGCCTGCATGTTATGTCTACCTGACCCGGCCTGATTTCATAATCTCAGCTATTCTTCAGCTGTATGTCATGCTGTACTGGCCTGAATGTGGTGGGAAAACTGCTCTGTTATTTTACAACTGCTAAGGGACGATATTAATGATTAAAAGTAACAACTGATAACCAAGTTTTTCACCCTTTTTTAAAACCATTTCAAAACCATTACATTGACTAGTACATTGTTTTCTCATGTACTGGTCAATTTTGAGATTTTGGGTTATCTTTCTTCGATAACACTTCTTCGTTCAGACTTGTGGATTTCGCTATATATTCATCTTATTGACAAGTGTTCAAGTGAATATGTTTCATGATGGTATTCATTGCTGAATGCTTAGACAGCAAGTTTTTAGCTTTGTAGTTTTTGTTCTGGGATGATATCATATTTTCAACTTGAGAGTGAGCAAGAAAGGTTAGAGCTAGACATAGTAGTTTACTGGTTATGACATCATTTGCAAAACATTTGATTGTTTTATGTTTTGTTGAGAAGCAACAAATGTTGTCTTTTCCACATGAAGGTCATGAGCTGATCCAAGGTATTGTTATGTTAGTGAATCCATTGCTTGTAAGCTGTATAATGAAGATGGCTTTTGTCTTCATTATACAGCTTCTCCCTATATCTCACAGGGTCAGCAGGTTTGTTTGCACAACACAACCCCCAGGCTTTTCCATTTCACACTGATGGATTCAGAACAGGAAACAACTAGCCTCCCTCTGTCAAAGTTGCTTTCTACTACAATATAAGGCTGTCAATTTACATGCTGTAGGAGTGAATTCAACATGTTGAAACAGAAAGCTTTTAAACGGTTATAAAATAAAACTTGACCAACCGCAGCGGTGCCCAGTGGTCACATGCAGCATTTCAGATGTTACAGTACGTCTTCAGTGAAGCTGACACATCTTTTAACTAATGATTGCTATCTAACAAGAGATATTGTCCAAAAAAGGCTACTTCGATTGCTGAGGGGCATTCTTTATTATCTCGAAGACACTTCCTGTCTCCTAAGTGGGTGTGGTCGTGACCTTTTCGCCTCACTCGCCTATCCACCCACCTCATTTGGAAGTGTAGATATGTGGCTGGAAGAAAGATGATTGAGTTGTGTTTTTAGAATGTATTTATATGTTCTCTCACCAGATTGAGAGCGAGAGTGTGTTGCTGAGACGGATCAAAGTTCATTTTTTATTCTGAAAAATACCATTTCATTGTCAGAATGTTGGGAAGATAAGTGATTTGTGAAAAAATAGGTCTAATATTTACTTTGGTGAATGTGGTGTGAAATAATCTGCCATAATCTGAGTTCATGTTCACTTCTCCCATTGCAGTTAATAGACTCAGGACCCAACCATCTTATCATCTGAACACACCAACCAGCGTTCTGGGAGGAGCTCCTGGTGTCTCCAGGCATGGTGTAAGCCTGAGTGAAACGACACGGAGAGGCGACTGTTGTCTTGAGAATAATGCCAAGTATTTTTGCAAAGTGCCTACTATTTTCTAATATGGTTCCCAGTGACGGCTTCTCGGATATTTCTGTGAAACAAACCATTTGGCAGGATTTTTCCTGACAATCTTGATAAAAAATCTACTGAGTTCGGGTTAGATAAATTACAATCTTGACCTCATAGTGGCGCTAGATGAAAAGTTTAACAAAGTTCTCACAATTCATCATCTCTGATATATGTTCTAAATTAAATAAAACACAAAATTCATGGGAATCATCCACTGGGGATCATGCAGGGCTGTACAAAATGTAATAGGAATCCTCCTATATTCTTCAGTCTGGAGCCGCAACCAGCATTGCCATCCATATAATATCATGGTAAAAAATAAATTAAAACAAATTTAAAACACGAGGCACAAATTGGGGCTAGACTAAACACATCATGCGACTACCTCTCTATACATTGATTAAACAGAAATAAAATAATAAGAATATTATAACAACCAAATGTTGGACTTTTAATTTAATAGAATTATATCATGATTTACTCTTTCAATATTATACATTTATACATATTAATTTGACCCCAGGGCTGTTGTGGAGTACACATACAGACACCCACTCACAGAGATCACTTCCTAGTCCATTTGTTGTAGGGCATGAAAGTTCATTGAGCTCAAACCTCACATGGGTATTCTTTAGCTAAAGCACCCATGTTTTTTCTTAGACCTCATCTTGCCCATGGAGGTAATTATCAGTGTTGTCACGGCTTTATGGTTCATTAATGCAGCTTTCATCCCTGGCTTTCTGCTGGTGCCGAGGCTCGCGCCATCTTCACCAGCTTAATTAGCGCTAGCAGCGTTCACTCACTTAAAGGCCCCCTCAGTAAGAAAGTGATCTAAGAGGAGGGGGGGGGAGGCAGCAGACAGGATGGCAAGTCCTGAAAGTCTTTGATAAATCCCTCTCCTCCACCACTTGCCCTTCTACACGTTAATTCAAGTTGACCTGACATGCAAAAGCAATGATGTTGGGAACCGTCAACTGCTGAGGATGATGACTGATGATGAAGGAGAGGCGTCTCATGCTGAAACCTGCCAAGTAAACTAGCTTCGCTCTCTCCTTGTCTTGTTTCAATAGCTCTCTCTTGGGGGTTGTGAGTGGGAATTCGGGAGTTATCACATGAGAATTTTGCCTTACTTCCACACTCTTTTGGCATAACTCGATTGATACATAATTGATATGTAAGTTTGAATTACCCTTGCAAGTTTGTGTTGCCTCTTGAGGTGCTTTTCTTGGATCTGATAGTTTTGATACTGTATCAACGGTATCATAGTGAGTCATCGTGCATGTTATGTGATTCTCTGCGGAGAGTTATCAAAGTCTGAGCTCACTTGGTTTATTATTGAAGTTCAATATATTTCTAGCATTTTGAAACTTATTTACTTCTCCCTTCTCTGGTGGTTTTATATGGCAGCTAAGATGGTCCAAATAGTGAATGGGCATCATCCAATTTTACAGCGAGTGATTAGTGATTTAAATTATCCTTGCTTTTATATACATAAGTATAAACTGATACTAAAAGTATTGTGCAGTTTCAATAGATTCACTCATTCATTCATTTCAATGGTGTTACTCATTATTTTTAAAGACCTTGCCTTGATGATGTCATGGACCACAGGATTGATAGTGAATTCTGTGCATCTTCTAGCACTCTAGTACTCCATTAGTGTATTAAGGGTGTCCATAATGAGTCAGTGATAGCAGCAGTCCCCAACCACCAGGCCGTGCCCGGTATCGATTTGTGGGTCCCTCGGTACAAAATATGGATTGATTATCAAGGTCGGAAAGAGGTTTTATTTTTAAAAAATGACCAAGAGGTCACGTTGATACGTTTCCTCAAAAGTGAAACCCACAAGCGAACAAAAATGAGTCACTGACGGTGGCCTTAAAAAGTCTGTTCCAGACAACAACTGTGCCTGTGTTCTGGTTTAAAATCAAGGCAGAATATTCTGAGATTGCCAAAAACATATCAACTAACCCTGCTTCCGTTTCCAACATCCTGTCTTTGTGAAGCAGGTTTTAAGTTACGGAGTAGACAGGATATAAAGAACACACATCGAGTGTCATTGTCTCCCATTACCCCAATATGGGACCGGCTCGTTGCAAAGAAACTAGCTCACAGCTTTCACTAATTCGGCGTAATGTTCAGTTGTATTTTTATGCACTTTAAATCTGTTATCATGCTGGTCAGATAACATTATTACATAATATTTATGAAAAATATTTTTCTCCCACACCATGAAGGCTGGCCCTTGAAAATATTGTCCTAGACGAAACTGGTCCGTGATGGGGGACTGCTGAGGTATAGGACTTCTGATGCAGATTATGTTGAAAAAACATGCTCACAGGAAGCATTGGTGTAGGGAAAGCGATTACATCTATGACAAATATTGCAAGATTCAAAACATCCACTTATGTCCTATCATTTCCAATGCATTGTAGCAAAAAGCGTTTGTGTAAATTTCGGCAGCTGAATTTACATGAAGGAGAGAGAGCTAAATGTCTAAGTTGGCTTCAGGATTTATTAAAGTTCATCAGTACATAATTCTTGTAACACAATTATCCATTGTCTAGGTCCCACCCCCTGCAGCTAGTTCATCAATCTGTCTGAGCTATGGAGCCAACATTAACTGCACTCACTGAATACATATGATGTACTATGTGCATTATATACAAGCTTACCAACTCAATTTACTGCAATAACTATATTAAGCAGCCTTGGCTTAGGTTTAGTGAGAAAAGATAGTGTGTACTCCATTTTATTAGTTAAGCCTCGAAGAGTTAAAAAGGTGCAGTGGACAAGACATCCGCATATCAAATTGTGTTAATCAAATCCCTAAGTGTCAGCATTCCCTGACAATTTATCTGCCCAAACTAGGTTGAACAGGTTGCAGTTACAATCTTTCCTTTTCCAAAGCCTGACTTAGCTGTTCCCTTTATATACTCAATTTATCCCTATCCATTTGCTGCCTGAAGGTGAAAGCTTCCGTAAGAGAGACCCCAGATTCACCAACACAGCCACTTGGACTTTGAAATGTAGCCAGCAAAACACAATTGTCCATTAAAGCAGCCCTCAACAACCGTTTAATTTCCTCCTTTAACCATTTTATTTTAACAAGTTTTTAAAAAATGTATAGTTGTAAAACTATTCAAAAGTTCCTCAGACCGAAACTGAACAAAACTAACAGCAGTACCCATAACCAGGTAGTCTTAACCTTCCTCCTCTTGGGTTTTAAATGCATAAAAGAACCACATACAATGTGTCAGGTTCCCCCATATGTTGAACCCTGCCTTAAAATGTCACCAAAGTGTTTATCTCAGATTGAACTTTTAATATAAAGTGGGGTTATGAGTTTACTAAATGACATTTAGGATACAGCTTGGCTCTAAAAGTAAGTATATCTTTGCGTTTGTTGCTGTGATTTGGACAATAAGAAAAGTATTATTTAAATAACTGGATTGCTAATTGTTATTGCCTGACCATCCAATGCTTGGACAGGCAAGACATAACTTTTATTAGACATTTTCACACTTTTATTTATTTTGGACACAAGTTTCAGAATTAGTCTTTTTGGTTCAGTTATTGTTGAAACTCTATACTCTGTAAACTCTGTGACTATCTGCAAGAGAGTGAGAGCACGATCTATGAGTAAGTAAAAACCACAGTGTGAAGGTGGTGGATGAAAACACTATCAGGTTTCCTCATTTAACGAGCCCAACCTTCATCAAACAGCTTTGGCCTTCATCCTCGTATTGTGAGTCACTCACAGTTCAGTGGTGCCGATTTACAATGGACTGGTTTTCAATTTCCATTGTGTCATCTGCTGTGGCCATTTCCTCTAACCAGAGTCTCAGACAATGATTCACCATATATGTCATGTAAGAGGAGAACAGCAACAGCTATATCCAACACCATGTGGAAAACTGAGCCTTCACCTGGAGATGATGAGGGCTCACCTTCAAAAGAGCAGATTTATGCAGAGATTAATATGTGTGCCAATTAAAAAAAATATGATCATATTTTAAAATGTTTCTTTTTTTCAAATTCATTATGGACATGTAACACTAGATTAAATTTGGATGTGAAATTATTTAGACTAAAAAAGTTGAAATTGAGAAATTATAAAGTATGAAAAGTGTAAAGCCTGCCACCTGATTAATGTTAATTAATGTTTTTTTTGCTTTGTTTTTGGTCTTCACCAACGCTCAACTATGTTCACACTAAAGGCAAATCCATTTTGTTCCTCAAGTCAGATATGTAAAACGGAAACCTATCTGCATGGGTTGCTGTGGAAACAACATGATGACAGTCAACTAGCTACAGTGACACAGCTTTCCAACGCGGGAGTGTAAGAAATGTGTGTCCAACATTTCCTGCTGTCAAGTAGCAATATGCAGAACTCCTCCATTACAAAGACAAAGGCAGCGACGGAAGAGGCTGGTATATATTGGGGTGTTGTGTTAATTCAATCTAATTTGAGAAAAACTGTCATTATAAGTTTGATTAAAGACATTAAAGACATTTATCACAGCCCCCAAACATCCAATATCAAATGCTTTTTGAGCAATCGAAGCCACAGGCTTCCACAAATGTTAGCATGAAAACTATTGATTCAAAATCTTTAGTGCTCTTTAAAATCGATACAGTACCACAAAAAAACAGTTTCGCGATCTGTAGAAATCTGATGGAAATTGCATTTCAAACATCTCTGACTGTGCTTTTTATCCGTTAAAAAAACATAAGAAATCACATTTCATGTGCTTTTTTTTTTATTGTCCAGACTTTCTAAAAATCAATCTGGATACAATCTGGATATGCCAAAAAAGTGATTTCAGCTGCCAGTCTGAACAAGGCCTTATTGTGTAGTATACAATGGATTTAAAAACGTTTTTCTTACTGAAAACAGCTGCTGCTGCTGTTAAAAGAGGCCAATGTGAGCTGAGAGATTTAACTAAAACAGTAAAGTTGAGGCTCATAAAATCAATACAAAGAGACTAAACATCACTGGGAAGCTGTAGGGGAACGACAAAGTTGTTTATATTTTAGGGCTGGTCAAAGTTGAAATAAATCGCATGATTTTTATGCGCCAAATTCAACAATGAAGTAAAAAAAACTAGTGTATTGCATGCTTTTATTTTAAAGTAATATTATCAGAACAATATAACAGGCACTCTGGAGCAACAACAAGTTAACATACATATATATATATATATATATATATATATATATATATATATATATATATATATATATATATATATATATATATATATATATATATATATAGAGAGAGAGAGAACAAGTACTGCTCAGTAGTAAGGGTCCCTGTGAGGGCCAAACCATTCCTTCTTTTGTCCATGTTCAGTCTGTTGCTTACAACAATACGTGCTTTACGTCAGACTCACTTCGTTACGCTGCCTGTCGGCGAGGCTGCGGCAGCGCGCGCACTTCAACATGCGCACATCAACACGAATCGCCTTTAAAGTGAAAGCAGTGCCGCTGTAATGCGTTCATGGCGTTTATCTTATTTATTTATTTTTTATGTTTGATTGACGTCATGCGGGCCGGACTGGGGGAGCCGTGAGACGCCAGGTCTGAACTCCGGAGAGATTTAAAGCGATAAACATGCACAAAAAAACAACATGCAGTTAACACATGATCAAATAATTAAAGGATTGCCAGATTAATCTTGCGTTAACGCATTATCGTGCCCGGCCCTAATTTTAGTGGAATTGTCACTACGAGTGATAGTCATTATAAGAATTGTTCATACTAGAAATACTGATAAGTACAGTTTTAGCAATACATATGTATCCACTGATATCAACGTTTGACGTTGACAGTGTTAGAAAGCTGTCAGTGAACGTATGTGTCTTTGTGTGTGTGCAGAGTGTTTACACAGTCGAAGCCTGCACTGCATGGCTGCACACCTTCCTCTGCCAGTGTGCTTGGCCTGCTCTATGTTTCTTCACTCTGCGTTGCACCGGTGACTTCACCTCAGCAGTGTATCCTGTCAGCAGCTGAAATACAACCCAGCACGTACTGAGGGAAGAAATGAATCCCATATTTCCCTTTACTGTTAATCCACCTCTCCCCCAGTACCACATTTAGATCAATCTGATGCCACACTTAGCAAAAATGTGCTGCCTAAAACAAAACCTGGGTCATAAAGCCAGCAGCACAAAGAGGCCACGCTCCTTCTTCACAACTGGATTGTTTTATCTATCAAGACATAATGTAGTTGTTTGACTGTGGAGTGTAAATGTTAGCGCATGGAGCGGGATATGCTGTTGCCATAAATTTCTTCCAGATTAATCAAAAATGGAAGAATTGTATCTGTCATCCTGATCATCTTGTGATACCGAAAGTTGAGGAAAGATGTGGTGAGAACATTATGTGCAGTTGAGAGACCACGGTGCCTGAAGAATGGGAAAGCAGTGGTACAAGTGATCTGGCTGCTTCATTATGACTCGGCCTCAGTATCAGACTTCAGCAGTGTTGAGCAGTGGGAGGGTCTGCTGGTGTGGAAATATTTTTACACATTGTCAATGTTCCTTAACACAGAAACATATACATTGCATCGGATAAGACATGGGAGAGACCACTCTTGGTGGGCAGGTAAAGAGAGGGCATGTGTCAAACAAACATGTGTTTGAGACTGATGTCCCAAAGTGTTTTGACTCATCAAATACAGACACTTAGAGGCCCAGGAGACCAATGTTAGTGTCCTGTGTGAAACCATGTCAATCTTGACTTATTTAAAATTAGTTTTGGTACCTAGTGCTGGATACTTCATCACAGCATACTTACTTTACGTAACAAACGTAAACCTAACCCTAACCCTAACCCTAACTGCATTTTTTTTATTTAAAAAAAAGGGGGGGGGGCTTTTATTTTGAAGGCGATAATTTACGTCAGCTCTCGCGCTTCCGTAGCATTACCGGACTATTTGCCGACTTGAGCCAGACGTGAAAGCACATATTGTTCTGTAGTTTCTGTCCTTAACGGGCACCGCGCGTGCGAGTCGCCTCTCAAAGCTTCACAAGCGGTCAACGGCAGCTCACACTGCAAACTCAGCGTCCCCGGATTGAACATTAATCGCGCATTCGCAAAGCCACCGCTGATACCTGTCAGCTGTCCTTCACATCTCCACCTCATTCAACCAGAGGTCAGTGCACTTGTTCAAGACAACACAGACTGGACTTTTCTCACTGAGGAAGAAAAACTGAACAGAACTGAAAACATGAAAAGCATTTATTGCTTTTGTATAAACTTAGTCAACTGCTGGTCTTTAACATCTTTAAGCTAAGCAACAGACTAAACATGGACTAAAGAAGGAGTGGTTTGTCCCTCACAGGGACCCTTACTACAGTACCTGTTCAGAAAAAAAAGACAAAAATACTTATAAACTATACAAGTATGTATGTTAACTTGCTGCTGCTCCAGAGTGCTGTTATATTGTTCTGATAACATTACTTTAAAATTAAAGCTGCAATACACTAGTTTTTACTTCATTATTGCATGTGGCGCATAATGCAATTAATTGCAGAAAAATCATGCGATTAATCAGTTTGTTTTTTTCAACTTTGCCGAGCCCTAAAAATGATCTGTTAAAAGAAATAGTTCTTTCAAGTTTGGCATTTGTTAAAAACATTTTGGGCATTGATGAAACTGATCTAAACTCAAGTCTTTTATTGATAATATTACAATTACTAATTGGATAATGGACTACGTTTTTTTGAAGCCTCAAGCTTGACATTTTTGTGTCATGTCTCATCCTGTCCCCGGAATTATGCGTTCTCTTATTTTATTACTTTCCGAGTGTTTTATGATCTCTGCCTCTTTTTGCCCAATCTTGTGTTTGCGATTAACATCATAAACTCATGTTTACAATGTTTACTGAGGGAATAAATCAGGTGAGAATTAGAATCATTTTCTCATAGACTTCTATACAACTAGATTTCTACTATAAATAATGCAGGTTTTAAGCACTCCCACATAGGTTTCACTTTTCAGACCCTCTACGGCTGTTATATACTCTCTCTCTTGCTCTAACTCACTACCTGTCCCCATCTACCTTGTTGGTTTGGGTTTCCTCTTTGTTTTGCCTTCACAACTTTGATACTGGCTGAATACACTTTTTTCAAAGGGACGTGTGTCATCTGAACAGGCCAGGAAACAGTAAGCAGAAACAGTAAGCAGGAACTGTCAAACGATGGTCAGTGGTGCGAGTTTTCAGTGTTTGATGAGTAATTACCTGACACGGTCCGGATGTGGTAAACCACACCCAGCTACAACTTCAAACAGGTCAAATATAATCTTTTATCTCACCCAGGCACGCAAGGTAGTGTTTACACAAGGAACCACGCTCCACTACTTTCACAATGCAGTGAGGCAACAGTTGACTATTAAACACTATTATTTTGAAGGGTGACTCACTGTCTGGCCTGGTAGGTGATTATGCAGATGTTTAAAGTGTTTGGCTCATTACCTCAGAGACCATATTTCTGAAAACAGGCATCGAGAAAATACATCCTGATACCCTGATTTGGACGATAGCAGACGGGCAGAGTCTGGGTTAAAACAATTTGTGTGATGCAGACACGTCCAACAATTTGAACAATATGTGCTGGAGTACGGACAAGTCTGACCAAACTCCTGACAACCAAGGTGGTATGCCCTTAGGCTTCCTAGAACGTCCATATGCTTTCCATGAAACTGAAGTGCTGAGCTGGGAGCCAGGTTCACATTTTTTGGATATCATGTAGTATGCATGCACACGCGGACAAATGTTCACATATAACTTATCAAAGACATCTAAATTATTTCTCCAAGGAACTTCAGCCCTTCCAGCTGAAAACTCTCACTGTAATTGGATAAAGGAATAAGTGATATAATCTTAACATAAAATAAAAAACACACATCCTGAGATGGTGGGGCCAAGGGAAACCCAACTGATCATATGTAGATCTAACACCCTGATTCCAGAAGACTTGTCAATCAGACCCAAATCAGGTCTGTAGTCAGTATATTTATATGTTTTGAGGGGTCATTTTCATTCAGTGGTCTTTAGATCAATTCACCAAAAATGTTTGAAGAGGCAAAAAGGAAGACACGTTAGATGAATCAACAGAGAAGGGATCCCTCTCCCTGGACAGACATACGCGTAAAATATGTGTGTACAGGATAAACCAACATAATCAAATTACAATGAAAGAAACATACACTTCTATTAATCCCCTTGGGGAAATTCTTATCTGCATTTGACCCATCCTTGATGGGGAGGCGGTGGGCTGCCCAGGGAGTGGCGGGGGCGTGTGGGCTGTGGGGGGACTCGGGATCGAGCCAGCTACCTTGTGGTGGCGGGACGACCGCTCAGCCCCCTGAGCTACAGCGAATTCCCTGACAAAATTATAGACAGATTAAACATGTATGAAGAATGAATCCAACATGTATATGAGAAGCAACTTTAGGTGTCTCCAGACTTCCTCTCCATCACAGGCACCTGGGAAAAAGGTCTAAATTGCCAAAAAGTGTCAAAACTGAAGCACATCGTTCACGCAGATAGGAGAATGAAACGCAGAGGGAGAGAGAGGGAGACAAGAGGAGAGGCTAAATATCATGGAGGACAAAATGTCAGATCCAAACATCTGGAATGAGGCACTGACAACCAGGAGAGAGAGAGAGAGAGAGAGAGAGAGAGAGAGAGAGAGAGAGAGAGAGAGAGAGAGAGAGAGAGAGAGAGAGAGAGAGAGAGAGAGTCCCAGGACAGCAGATGATCAAACACAGAAAAGCCTGAGAAAAGAAAGAGGACAAGGAAGAGAAACTAAGATGAGACCCAGAGAAAGGTGCAGAGACAGACGGAGGGAGAGAGAGATGGCTGTGCTCATAGAACACAAACCAAAAAGGGGATTACGACATTCAGTGGCTTTCAGAGAATTTACACTGTTCTGGTTGGTAGGACAAACCAGAGCAAAAGGGCCATGATAAGAAAAGATTACTTGACTAAACTGGTGTCTATGTTAATCAGGGCCAATGACATCATTTTAGTTGTTTCACAAGTAACAACATCCTACGTATTAATAATACAGATTAGGACCTAAGTAATCCGCAACAAAAGTCACTGCAAAACAAAGCTTTGAAGGAGAAGGTGTTTTAGAAAAAAAATTGTGAAAAACATTGCACGGTGTTGTAGTGGCTAGCACTGACGTCTCACAGCAAGAAGGTCTGTGGTTCGGATCCCGGTCTGGGCGGGGTTTGCACACTGGTCTGGCAGGTCCTTCTGTGTGGAGTTTATGTGTTCTCTCCGTGGCAGCGTGGGTTCTCTCCGGCTTCCTCCCACAGTCCAAAGACATGCCGCATAGGTTAATTATACTCTAAATTGCCCGTGAGCGTGAATGGTTATATGTCTGCCATGTGATGAACTGGCGACTTGTCCAGGGTGTACCCTGCCTTTGCCCCTTGACAGCTGGGATTGGCTCCAGCGTCCCGCGACCCTAATGAGGATAAACGGTTCAGATAATGGATCGATGTTCGATTTTTGCATGCTACGGCTTTAAATCTTCAGGAGTTTCTGCTTGTGCTCTCTGACCCGGATGCAGAAACATCCGCCGGTCAAGGAAGCCTCACCCTCAGATGTTCGGTCGTTTTGTAAATTTACAGGCACAAGTAGGGGGTTTATGAGGCTATATTTTTTTCGCCATGTGACACACACTTTTTCATGTTTTCACACACTCACACGCCACACAACCAATATCTCACGGCAAAAAAAAAATTCAGAGGTGCGTTCATTCCTTTTCAAAGTCTCCGACGATAGATGGCGCTAAGTAGCGCATCTGTAAACCTATTCGCTGCATAGACATCCTATTTACCCCAAACAGACAGTCGCGGAAGAAACTCAGAAGGAGCAGAGAGACTAAAGTATTGGGGCTGTCAAGTGTCACGCATTGAACGTGACTGTCACTTATGTCGGTCTTAAGTCACGCCCTCCCACCACACAGCTGTTTGGCAGCGCATATTTCACTTCGTCGTGGTTACAGCATTGTAGCAATTTAAATGAACTTAACAAACGTTGCGGTTGTGGAAATAATTGAGTTGAAGGTTTTAAAAAAGAGGCGCTGGGGGGTGGGAGAAACTATTTGACATCCAGTTTTTCATTGCAGGCAAGCAGGCTTTACAATTTAATGATGGGGAAATGATCATCTGCCTTTATAGGTACATACAGCTGAGTATCATCAGTGTAGCAGTATAACTTTTCACTCTTTCTGGGACAATGATCAATAGTCTGGAAAGCTTCACTGAGATCTAGTAATGGAAGCACAGAGGTGAATTCAGATCCAGAGTATAAGAGCAAATTGAAAAAGTAAAAAAAAAAAAAAGAAGATTAATCAGGGTTCACAGTTGAGACCCCACCCTCCAAAGTACTTTAGAAAATACTGGTAGGTTAGAGACTGGTTGATACTTATTCAGGTGTGGTTTCTTAAGTATAGATTTAACCACAGCAGTCTAGTTCTAGCTAGTAGGGACAATGCCAGTCATAAGGGACACGTTAACAATATTCAGGGCTTGCTCGGCTAGGTTTAGAGCCAGGATAACACAGTTGTTTGGAAATTAAATATAACAAGCATAGAATGATGTAGATTTAGCGCAGAGTAGATATGTAAAGAGTAAAAAGAGAAGAGTAATTAAAAAAAACGGGAAGAAAGACGAGCCAGAACTTGTCGATCTCTTAGTAACTGTGTGTCTCAGGAGCAGGGTCACGGAAAGCATCGTTGTAGCACGTTAGTTTGCTAATCTTGGCATTTGACGAGCCCTGTGTCTGTCAAGCAGAACCTCTGGTGCTGAAAAATGAAGCCAATGTGAAAGTGCCAAAAACTGCAGTAATCCAAATGGCCTATCACAATTAAGATCCAAGTAATTTTTGCTCAATAGAGATATGGATTTTGTTTCCATTTCTGTGGGGTTTGTTTGGAGTCTTGTTCAGCTCATGTCAGCACATTAGGATTAAAGGCTATTTTAGTTTTCCTTACATGGGATCGTTAAGATCACATTAATACGTAAGCATACAGAACAACAAAACAACATTTTCCATCATCCGAACAGATCTTTCTCCGTTTTCACCGGCTTAGGACTGCCTCATAACAAAGCAGACAAGCACAAGATAATCAAGGTTGACTATTTTTGCTTCAGGTTTTAGTTTAATGAGTCACAGATCCACATTTTAGGACCTGCAAGGACAGCATATGCTTTCCAAAAACAACAGGACTTTACAAGAGTACAAATTTGCACTGCATGTCTATGAACAGGTCACACGGAACATGATCACTCCCCCCCCCCCCTCCTACCCCACCCCCCCACCCCCACCCCCCACACACACACACACACACACACACACACCAGCACTTACAAACAGTTGTTTGCTAGTGCAGCCATGCAAAACAGGACAAGGCTGTTTAGACAGGAGGTCCAGGTGTATCCAAGACTGTGCAGCTGGATGAGGGTTTACACACACACACACACGTACGCACGCACGCACACACACAAACACACACACACACACACTGCTACATGAGAAGCTGAGCAGACACACTAAACTAAAAAAAACATCTCTTTATCAAACAGCTTACCCACTCATACCATCATCATCTTCATCCTCATTGTCGTCATGTCTCCCAGCTGTCAGACGGGCAAATTGTTACATGTACACACACCACTATGCCAAAGGAAGGTTCTCACAGAGCTAAGGTTGGAAAAACACAGACTCCTGTTTGTACCCCTTTACCAACATCTTACTGATAAATTCACCCGATTATACCTAACATAAAGTCAGCTATTGAGGAAATCTGTATCCATGACTTTACCATCATAATTAAGTGTGGCCAACTTTATGTTCTCCTGTGGGTTTACTAGTTGGAATGCTTCAGCATTCCAACTATTGTTTCTCAAATTTTTATTCAACTATTTCTTCCGTACGTATTTTGGACCATATCTACTCCATATTTTAAGCTCCAGAAAAAAGCTCAATTACTCAAATATTCAGCTACTGAAGGACACACATGGTATGACTATTCATATTCCTCACTTTTCAAATCTTTAAATTATTAAGCTTTTTATGATTTTTTTAATTATCTTTTTTATAATGGGACCCAGTGGGGAAATCTTCAACTCATGTTCAACTTTAAACGTTTGCAGGTTCTTCATACGTTCAAATAGAGACAATATTTAAAATTCTAAATGTTGTCAAAACCTTCAGCTATAGAATAATAGCTGCTTTTACATTTTTCATATTTTTTCAAATATTAAAATTATTCAGCTTTTTATCAAAACAAAAATGAATGGTTTCCAATGAAGAACATCTTCAAATCCGCTTCCAACTTCTTCAACTTCTTCAAAAGGTAAAGGCTCTGCCATGCCTGTTTTTGATATCTCTTATAGTGTTTAAACTGTATGTTTTTTCCGCACCTTTTCTGCCTTTATCATTATTGTGTGTTGGGCAGTGTGGGTGACGTCATAGTTAGAGTGGAGAGAGACGTGAGGATTTTGTTGAAAACATATTTTAAACTTGCCCTTTTCTCCAAACCGTATACTCTTTGGGCATAATTTATAGCTCAAAACGTGGGAAATCTTGTCTTCTGTCGTAAACTGCGGTCAATAGGAATCCAACAGATTCAGACGTGTTGAAATCCGACTGAATGGGAACACGTGAACGGCCGCGAGTGCGAGTGAACGGCCGCGCTAACGTGTTATTATGGTCGCATGCACATTCGCGTGTGTGCAGTTCACTTTGGTTACAGACGACAGGATTAACAGCTCCACTGACGCTCACATTCACATTCTGAGGTTTAACAGATGGTTTTGTAGACACTCTGCACCCCAATAATATCAGCAGTAACATCAACTGCACCTGTGGATCAATGGTTTACAAGTCTTTCTTAGAAGCAGAGGATCAGTTGTTTGAGTCCCAGCATTGCCAAGTTTGACCTGGAAAAAAACAACTTTTTTTTTCTTCTGTTGGACTGGACACCCTGGCAGGCCGGGCTGTGTGTTTGATACACCTGATTTAGATGATGCAGTTTTTCTTTTAACGTTTCCAATTATACATTTAAACGACAAGGATTTTCAACAGTTCAGTTAAATGCTTTTGAACTGTAACACTTTTCAGCAGGTATTTTGCCTTTTCTATATTTTCAGTAATTATTTGCTATTTAATTATGTATTCAACTATTCCGCTTTTAAAAAAGAAATATTTCAGCTATAAGTTTCAGCTTTTTGCATTCCAATGCATTTTCTGCAGGAAATGCTCTTTCTAGTTAAACTTTCTTCTTATTCTATTTCTTCCGTATTCTTTCTTCCTAGAATGGAAAAGAAAAAAAAGAAGCATACACTTTTATTAATCCCCTTGTGGAAATTCTTCTTAGCATTTAACCCATCCTTTATTATGGAGCAGTGGGCTGCCTTGTGAGGCTCGGGGACCGCTCGAGGAGGCATTTTTGGGGAATCTGGCTCAACACAAGTAACACATTTGGAGTTCATACAACTACTCAAACACGGGGAACAAGGAAGTACAGACGGACAGATAGACAGACACTTTATTAATCCCCAAGGGGAAATGTGTTGTCATAGTTGCGCCCAACACCATTTTGGGGTCTCTGGGGCTCAGAGGTTGTGCTGCAGAACAGATTCATTTTACTTTTTTTTATTTGTCTTGTCTTTTTTTTTTTTTACTGCAGAACTAGGTCATTTTCTCATTGATTTATTGACAGAAAAAAATGTAAATTTGAATTAATTGTAGGGAAAAAAAGCAGCCTGGTCTGTAAAAGCCTTTACAGACCAGGCTGTGAGCTACTTGACTTTAATCAGGGACACTTGAACTTGAAAAGTGCTAGTTTAAGGGATACTATAGGAATTAGGGACTAATCTACTTTGAAATGCAGCTCTCACACTCGCTGTCTCAAGAGATCAAGGCCAATGTGTGAGCTAAAGCTAAGACTAGGGCAATAGCTGAAGTTTTAGCTGCTGAAAGAAGGTGAGGAGTGAAGGAAAAAGGTGAAACACTAAGCATGCAACCCTGAGGGCCAAGAAGGCATATTTAACTGAAGCTGCACTTGAAAAAGTTTTGACACTGTACTTCTTTCATATCCACAGCGACTCTTTTTTTTTCTCTCCTTCTTCTCCTCCTTCCTCTCCTCCTACTGCCCCATCTTCTCATCCCTGACTTCAAAGTACTATTTATGCAAAAACTGGGTGAGCTTTCCTGTCCTCGCTCTCTTCTCCCTGGAGGTACAAGTTCATTTTTGGAACTTATCTTCACTTTCTTTTTGTTAGAAAAAATAAAAATAAAAGCATCTTCCTCTTCTAACGTTAGCCCTGTACATCTGTTGCTCTCTTGTTTCTCTCTTTCTTGGTTTTTCTCCTCAACCCTTTTTAATTTTTCTAAGTAAACACACCAAGTTTTCCACCTTTGCCTTTGAAGATCACTGTTTAAATTTCAACTAGAATTTGCACACTGTTTGAAAAGCAAGTGAATGCCACAATTTAACTTTTGTTGGAGCTCCAAACATTTATCTAACCAAGGCCAAATACTTTGAGATAGTAACAGCCAGGATCTGACATTAGCACCTATATCCCGCCAAATGCAGGAGAACTGTACGATTGTGGACTATAGTGCTAGTAATATGGTACCAGTGGAGTGCACACAAGTATATTTTCTATCCTATTTTACTGCCATGTAATTTTACACTTCTCGAAATGTTTCAATACTAAGTGTATTTAATAATTACTAATGCAGTCCCTGTTTGATTGATTGCTGCCTCTGGATCTGTTGCTTGCTCTTGATAACCACTGACAGTACACTTCATTGAATCCTCATCAATAAACCTACCTATCTACTGGAGCCAGTTCTCCCAAAAATGACGTCCCGATAAAAGAAGAGTGCATTGTCAATTACATCACATACAATTTTGATGTGTCACAAATACATTTCTTATTGTAGTCTGTGGAAGTCCGTCTAGACAGGTGGTCTGGTGCATGGGTTGGTCAACAATTTTACTATCAATATCTATTTTAAAGGAATCGACACCAAATGAGTATTTTGTAAGAATAGAAGTATCAATACCACAGTATCAATCCTCCCATCCCTGATTCAGAAAATAGAAGACTTGTGACTTTGACTGACGTGTGAGCGGAATAAGAACGCTTTGCCAAAGACAAATGACAAAATAAAATCAAACATAAATTTACCATGTTCTGAAAGCATAATTCATTTTAGTGTCTGCTGGAGGTTTGCATTATGGTGATCATGGACTGCAGGTCACCCAGCTTACGATCTTTTTAATTCAGCGCCGCATCATTGGTTTCAAGTCTCTCCCTTTTTATCTGAGCCTGTCTCCCTCATCCTGCTCTCTTTCTGTCTGTGCAGCTGCAATCCTCACAGCTCTAATCCCCTCCACTCTCCCCTGTGTGCTGGACCGCCATCCAACTATTTAACCACAGCCCTGAAACAAACCAACATCTGTTTGGAGGCCGGCCCAGACCCGGCCGCTGCCTTCCTGCTGCGAACACACCAGCCGCCGACAGCTTAACCCCTTGCTTCCCAGACTAGACGTGGGCTCGCCATGCCAACTAAGCACTCAGCCGCTGAGAGAATTGCATGTTCTCTTGTAGACAGTAGTTGGGGCTGCATCCAAGTATTTTATTTTTTTTAAAATTTGGTGTCTGCGGGCCACAAGTGGTAATTCGGGAAATCCGTGTTTTTCTTGATTTTGTCTCCGTCTTTGTGCAAAGAGCTTGTTGCTTTACTGTTTCTGCACTCTGCTACCCATAAAGCACTTGTCATTCAATATGTGCCAGCAGTACTGTGACATCTGATTGAGTTTGATTTTCTGCAGATTTTATACTTTTCACTGTTCAGCCATGGGGGCCCTGACTGCACACGCTAACTATGCAGTTATTTTCAACAAACCAGAGATATAAATAATATTTTAATATTTGTATATATTTAGCAGAGGACATTAACTCCCTGTAGAGCAGGTTATTATTGTATACTATTGTATACACTATTATTGTATTGTAGTGGAGGAGGAGCACCCCCTTGGATCCACCATCTCCCCAGACCTAAAGTGTCTGTTCAACATAGACAGAATCATCACAGAGACCCAGAAGAGTATGTACTTCCTGTGACAGAATAGGTAATTCTATCTACCTGAGGAGCTGCAGATCCAATCCATCTTTCTTTCACGACTCCTTCCTGATTCTCGTACATTTCTTAAATTACATTTTGACCTGGTTTTAACTAAATATCTTGTCATATAAGACTCAGTCATGCTGTCCTGTACCCCTTTTCATCAGTTTTACAACCTCACCTGTTCCATGGACGTCCTCACCTGTGCCTCATTCTCGCTGATTACCTCAGTAGTATACTTACCTTTTGCAAGCTGCATCATTGGACTGTCTTCTTACTGTGGACATAATGTCATTGTTGTTCAGCTCACTAATTGAAATTTTAGAAAAGATGCAAATAGGCCTATTCCAAAAATGTTGAGCTTAATGTAAGAAAAAGCTGCGTGAAAGCCACAAGGCACATTTATGAAAATTAATTTGAAACAGAGTAGAGGATGAGAACCTTGTTGAAAACTGGAAAATAGAAGCAATGGAGTATGCAAGTAACAAATAGAATGTGTTCAGCATGCTCACTCACATGGATACATCATGCTATGTTTCACATCCTACAAAAGACATTTTTAGGAATTATTTAGCTGACACTTTTATTGAAAGTTCTTTACAAGGAGTGCATTCAACCATGTGGGCACAACCACAAACAGTGGTTGCAGCTGCATCATTTCAAAGTATAATCATCCTGAAAGTGCTTTTTTTTTAGGCGGACCTGAAACCTTTACATTTTTGCCGTGTGTCATCTTCATTTAACCAGTTACATATAGACTGATATTTACACAACAAAATCTCACATATGTAGCCTTTTATTAGAACATAAATAGCCCTAGTGCTTGCAGAGATACACCCTTTTTAGTTTGGATAGACAATTTTAGAGCAGAGGCCTTAAAATAGGTTGTTTTTTTATTGGTTAAAAGCAGCAACTAAATAGCCAGAGGACACTAATTAGGATGATTGACTAGGTTACACAGAATATCAGTGTTATTACACTATCTCTCAGTTCTTCACTTGTGTTTTCCCATACTGCATCCCACAGATACCATGTACATAGAGCAATAGATGTATTTCTCTCATTCCTTCTAATTGTTACTTCCTTGTTCCCCATGTTGTGATTTTCTTCCAATGCACTTACATATACTATTAAATGTACTAATACATGTGCTAGTACCAGTGTATTCTTCCATTGTGTCAGACAAAAAGCCTAAATACATTATAAGTGTTTTTTACGCAACTGATTTGCTTTCATATATTTACACATTATTTTGTCATGGATTCTTTTACGCAGAACTTGAATAATACACAGTTAAATAGTGTGGTCATTTTTTTTGCAACAATGTAGATTTTCTGACTTTTCGCTCCATGAAAAAAGGCATCAACCGATTATAGTTTGAGTTGCACCTTTATTTATGAAAACACAACTCTGGAGTCAGAACGAGGAAGGCAAACTTCATTATGGCTTTCAACCTTACACAGGCAGCACAGACCAGATCCACTTCTTTAACTATTTACTATTATATTATAGAAGCCTTGGATGCCAAGAACTCTTCTCTCACCCTTTTTTATAGAGTTTTTACCCTTTAATGACAAGAAGGGGCTTGTCCTGCCCCACTCTTGACCTTCTGGACTGTGGGGATGTTAAGTGAATGAATGCTTCAGCTCTTTCTCTCCATCTGTTGGACATGGTCTGTCATAGAGCATTGAGATGTATGACCGGTTTTAAACCTCACACCATTTTACCCTGGATTATTTAGTCCGCAGGCCATCATCATTCATGCATAGAATGTAGAAATGTGTATTTATAAATAAGGTTGTATCAGTGTTGAGAGCTGCTCACTTATTGATCCAATTATAGGTCATGTAAAAAGTGCTGGTATAGCCTTTCTTGGCTGTCATCCCTCTCTCCTTCCCTTTGGTACAAAATTCTTCTCTCATTTGTTCAATGACCGGGAACAGGCTACAGCAGGAGTCCAGGAGTCTCCAGAGTATTTTAAACTCTCGAACCCTGTGATTTGTATAGATAGTTACTTTATTAATCCCTCAAGGGGGCTATTTTTTTTTGCTACACCAGCATTTATACATACAGGTAAGTAATAAAATATAGAAAATTAACAATGAATACAAAAAATAAAATAAGAAAGAAAATGCACAATATATACAACAAAAAAAAAAAAAAAAATTAAATAACAAATAAAACAAACAAGAGTGTAACAGTGGTATCGTTGAGTGATTGATTCGGCTGGAGGTGATTTATAATAAAGTCTTATTACAGTGGGCAGTAAGATTTCCTGAATCTGTCTGTTGGAAAAAGTGCTCCGCTGTTCTGCAGTAGGTGCTAGAGAGGGTGGTCTGGGTTTTCCAATATGAATAATTATTTCTGTCCTCTCCACCACCTTCTCCAGACTGTCCAGTTTGCAGCCAATGATGGAGCTGGTCTTCTTAACCAGACTGTTGGTGTCACCAGTTCCAATGCTGATCCTACAGCAGACTACAGAGAAAGAAAATGCACTGGCCACAACATCTCCAACATCTTGCTCCACACAATAAAGGATCCAAATTCCTCAAGAAAAAGAGTTGACTCATCCCCTTCTTTTACACAATGTTGATTCAGTCTGTTGTTGATGGAGGCATTAATTTGTCCTCCTTGACCATGTCCACATACTCTCCCGGAATTCTCAGCAGTTGTGGAGCTGTCATCTTCCTCCTGAAGTTGACCACCATCTTTCTGGTCTTGGCAACGTTCAGTAGATGTGTTTGGGAGGTGTTGTGTGTGGAGGATACAGATGAGGGCTGGTAACTTAACCTGTTGAAGAAAAGAGAAAGTTCTTTGTCTCTCTTCAGGGAGCCCCCTGGTTGTCTCTCTCCAACGTCAAAGCCAGTTACCTGCTTCATCCCGGTTCACACCTCCAACACGTTGTTCTTCTGGAGTTTGGCCTCCAGCTTCCTACAGGAGTCCTCACACTTCCTGAGCTTGTCCTTCAGGTCGTACTGTATTCTCCTGATCTGGTCCCTGTCCCCAGACGTGAAGGCTGCGTTCTTCTTTTTAAGAAGAACTTTCAGGTCACTGGTGATCCATGGCTTGTTGTTGGGAAAGCAGTTGATGGATGAAATAATATGGATGCATGCCCGCAGCTAGTAAATGTCCGGGCTGCAGAAATATTTCTTCACACGCCACCTCTTGTTGACATACATTGCAATCCCACCACCTTTCTTCTTACCGCCCAGTACTGTACGGCTACACTGTGGTCCAGGAAATGCGGAAAATACTCCCTCTGCATCTTTACCAGCGCGCCAAGCTCATCCGTCTTATTGACCAGGGACCTCACATTCCCCGGTACAGGTGGTTTATATTTCCTTCCTTTTGCCTTGAGCTTAGCTCCAGCTCTGCAACACCTACATCTTTTTTGCAGTCAGCTGATCGCGAGTGTAAACGATACTCCCACTCAACTGTGCGTGGCTCTTCATTACAAGGAGGGAAAAAGTAACAGAAAAGCCACTAGGAGAGTTGAAAAAAAGTTACTGTCCATTGCCTGACCGTCATTAAACGAAATATTAAAGTAAAAACAAAAAACAAAATAAAACAGAAGAGACAAAAAGAAGACAAAAAATGTAAACACACAGGAGCTAGCACAGCGCCATCTTGCAAAAGTTGCATTCTACTATTATTTTTTTAAAACATACTCTCCAGGGAGCTAAAGTGTGTAATATAACTTGTGGCATGTTTGTTTGCGTAAAATATATCAAACATTGAATAACATCAGCTGTAAAATGTTGTTTTGTCATTATCCATAGTTTTTAAAAGTGGCTGACAACATTGTGGGTTAGCAGAAAAGCAAGAAAAACACTTGGAAAAGGTTAAAGGTTAATTTGAGACCCTGCCACTCACTTTTAGAGAAAAAGAACCTTGGAACAAAGTCATCTAAGAAATCACCAGTTTTCAATCTAAGCACCATTTAATAATAACAGAAATTACATAAAGTATACAATGCATGTTTGTAGGCCTATACACATTTTTTTTTCCCAGTTAGAGAGAAAATGTGATGATGATGATGATGATGGAAAGTATGGAGGGAGCTGTGTGTCTCTTGAGAGGTGGTCTGCAAATATTTAGTCAGGGCAAATAAGGAGATGGAGATGGCGAGATGGAAGACACATTTTATATTTGAGCAGCGAGTTCAAAGGCTTTGCAAGTGACACCTTCAGGCTGCCCACAGCTACTGTTTCCATTCACATGCACACACAGAGCAGTCAGGCCAGTTTGTGAATGGAGTTCAAGTTCACAGGTAAACAGAGGGAGAGTTGTGAAGGTGGAATGTGCCCAGAGCTATGAGCCTCTTCCCTTGAAAGGCTGGCTTCAGACGGGGGTCAGCCGAGGGACGAGGGACGGGTCCCAGCACCTGCCATTGCAACACCCGCAGGACTGGCTGCATACCGAAGGTGCTGAATGTTCCACTCACTCCCTCAGTGACAGGCTGAGGAAGTCTTTCCACACTTATTCATGAAACCATTTTAACTCGTGTGGTGCTAGCTCAATGCATTCGAAATTACATTTATGAAGTCAGCCCTGTACAGAATAGCATTTCAATGTTTACATAGTAAAAGTGCAAAAGTAACAGCTTCAAAATACACTTTTCATACCAAAAGCAAAAGTACTCACAATGCAGAGCCCGTAAATGTTTTGTCTTATAAATAAATGATTACATTATTGTGCGCAGCACTTAAATGTTTCAGCTGCTAAAGGTGGGGCTAATTCATGTTGATATAATGCTGGGCAGCTCATTAATTCAATTCTCATTCGACACAATATTGTAAATAATTTGTTGAATACATTTTGTATTATTAATCTTAATCTTGAAAAATAATTTGGCGCCTCGCTGAGGCTGTTAGATGAATGTAGTGGAGTAAACATACAATGTTCCCCTTTTTTGGAATGGAAGATAAAGTAGCATGTTATGGACTTAATGAAGTAGCTCAAAAGGCTTGAGGGTTGAGGTTTGGTTAAACCCACAAATTGTTGTTTTGTATAATTTTCGATCCATAGAAGTGTTGACATGTTTTGAACAAAGCAAGGCTAGCTGTTTCCACAGCTTCAATTTGTTATGCTAAGCTAGGCAAGGGCTAACAATGCTCTTACTGCATAGACATGTAGGTAATGTGTGTGTACAGATTATAAAGCCCTCTGAGGCAAATTTGTACTTTGTCATTCGGGGCTATACAAAATCAACTAAAATTGGATTGAATGTCGATCTTCTCATCTAAAATTCTAAGAAAGCAACAATGTGCTCGAAAGATTGTGATTTAATTGTCTGCTTTCCTGCATGACATGCACTGATACCTTGAATATTAAAGCCATTGTTTCTAACTATTATGTTAAATATTAAATATTAAGCTAAATACTAAATATTCAATGCAGAGATCAAAGTTTTATTTTAATGCGGTGGAAACTATATGATAATGCTTCTCTCAGCAGAAGTTGCAGCAACTCTGTGGTGAATTAATGTCTAAAATGGCCAGAATACTAAAATCACTTTCATCTTTGAAAATAAAAAATAAATGCTGATCTCAATTTCTTTGACAAAACTTATTTTCAGGAACTAATACTTGTAAACGTGTGCAGGAATATCTCTCTCTCTCTCTCTCTCTCTCTCTCTCTCTCTCTCTCTCTCTCTCTCTCTCTCTCTCTCTAACTCTCTCTGTGTGTGTGTGTGTGTGTGTGTGTGTGTGTGTGTGTGTGTGTGTGTGTGTGTGTGTATACATGTGTGTATGCATGTGTGCACTGTATGTGTGTGTTTTGTGGGAAAGGGAAATAGCACGGCTGCTTTTATTCAAACTTAGACAGTGTGATTTCCCCCTGACAAACGCAATCATAGATGCTTTTTCACACAACCCCCCACCCTCACACACACACACACACACACACACACACACACACACACACACACACACACACACACACACACACACACACACAGGATGAAACTGAATTTGTTTTCTATGAGTGTGTGAATGTCTTTTTAACAGCAGCCTTTGAGACTAAATTGTTACATTTAAAGTATCTGCTCAGCTTCTCATGTAGCAGTGTGTGGTGTGTGTGTGTGTGTGTGTGTGTGTGTGTGTGTGTGTGTGTGTGTGTGTGTGTGTGCGTGTGTGTGTGTGTGTGTGTGTGTGTGTGTGTGTGTGTGTGTGTGTGTGTGTGTGTGTGAATGCCCGAGCAGTGAGGAATGTTAACAGCATCCAGATGTGGGGAGAGGAGGGAGGCACAGCGTTTACTGGTGACTCACTGGAATGTTACCTGTGCCCGTGAACCAAGAGCTGCACCCTCGGGATGTTTAACACAATCCTATGCGGGGAATTATAAACAAAACAGCAGTTAGTGTACCGTATGCTGTTCAGACTATCCATTATAGGATGATGCATATTTGTGGAAAGTCTGATCAATGTTTTAAATTTAATTCAGTTCTGGACTAGTTCCAGGTTTGACCTCTGAAGCTGAGAGGTCGAGAGGCTCCTGGGACCTCACAACAAACGCTACACCTGCTGAGCAGGTACAAGTGGAAATGATTCAGCGTGCGTTTCCCAGCCTTTTTGTATGTGGCCATTAATGATAAAGTCCATGGACAAATGGTTTCCGACCAACATAGACAAGATGTAATATACTGTAAATCCTGTATGTTCCATAAAGGTGACATCCGATTTGAGGCAAAGCCTCTATGATTTTAGCTTGCGATTGCTTCTTGATACAAATGTTTACATATAAAGCATTACATATACCATAAAATACAGTCAACACTGGTGTCATGACATTGAGGTGTCATGCATTGCCATGTTCAGTGGTATTGAATACTCAGTGGTCATTATAGTAAATATCTTGCCAGCCAAAATCTAATTGTTTACATAATATTTGACCTTTGTTTCATTATAATAAATGCTTCTAATACCTGATAAATCCATGATTATGTGCTATGAGTTTACATTTAAAAAGCTATTTTTCTAGGTTCATGCCTTTCTGTCGGTTACATGGCACATTTTTTTGTACGCCCTCTGACAGTTTCAAAGAATAATGCCAGAAACAGCCAGTGAGCATTAACACCTTTGTGCGTGCTCCCAGCTTGCAAGACATTAGTGGAGGCTTGAAGAACCGGCTTGATTAGTAAGAGTTGATCAAATTCATTCATCAACAAAATGAAAACCCAGATATTTGAATAAATACATTAAACTGAAGCAGAGAAAACCAAACAAAAGAAAGCTGCAGCTTCACATAAGATGCCAAACCCTCTTCTTAAGGTGAATGGATTTTACCCTCATCACATAGCAATGAGCACACCAAATAAAACAGAATGCCATTGAATGTCTTCCTTCATGTTAACAGAGCCAGCCCCTCCCCGCTCAGAGGACACATTGAGGCAAACCTCTTTACACTTAACTTGAATAAACTGCCGAGCAGCTGATCCACCCCAATATCCTCCTAACCCATGAAACTTAAAACCTAAACAAGCGGGGGTCATTTATATACCTAAATTGGTTAATGTATCAAATAAACTAAAACAATCAACTTAAATGAATAATTGGGCCCAAACCAAAACAGTCAGTGCGTTTACATGCTGGTAATAATTCGAATCTTGCTTTAGTCGGACTATGCTCTCTCTCGGGGCAACTGCTGTTATCCGAATATACATGGCAGTGAATAAATCGAATCATTGGCCGAATGCATGTCATATCCGATACGACAGGTGGCGCTGTTTTCATTACATGTAGTGGTGATACAGCCATCTCCGCTTGACCTCTTCACTCTTCATAATGGAGAGAACCCCGCTAGCTTCGGTGGTTGTCGGGGAGCTAGCGCAGAGCAAACAGGGAACTAGCAGCAGCGCTAGCAGGCTACATCAGGGGGGCTAGCAGAGACACCCACCGAAGGTACTATCGGCTCGTAACCCGACTTTTACGTTTGTTTGTTTCTGCCGGCCGTGACAACTTATCGTCTCTTTCGACTTCCGGGTCACGACCTGGGAGGGCGGGAGGGAGGAGGCGGCGGGATCTTGAGCATGCGCACAAACGCATTGTCCAGTTCCGATCCGATTCAGCGTATACATGCAGCGTTATTCGAATTATCAATCGAATCGAATCGAGTTATCCAGGGGTGTTAATCGGATCGTAGTCGGACCACAGTTATTCGAATAAAGGTGTTTACATGAACTGGATAATTCGATTTTAGTCGGACTAAGCCAGTTATTCGAATCCATGTAACCGCACTGACTGTTAACTCGAGGGGAACTTGTTCTAGTGAAATGGGGAAAAGGCAACCTTTTCACTCCTTTACCCAAGAAGTTCTTTGCCGGCTTGTCTGGCAGCCATACCTGTACCAGAGTCAGCTTACATTTGATTCTCTAGTTCTGCAACACAGTCGACCCATCACTCAGCGACTACTGGCCCAACTCTCCCTTCTATTTAAGGAGTAACATTTTTAAAAGCAGGGAAGTGCATCCTCACAAAAGCCAAGATAAATTGATTCCTAAACCTTGCACAGTATATGTTTTTTTTTCTCTGAGCATTAATTTTGTACAGTTTTTTTTTTATTAAAGGCAGTATCTTCAATGCCCATTTGTTCTCAGAAGGCACTGATTTGAGATGTCCAGCATATATCAACTTGAATTTGGTTGAAAAGTGAAAGTATTTGAGATGTCTGAGTGACATGAAGTATTTCTTCAACAGTATTAAAATATTTTACTTCTGACTGTATTCAAATCGAGGGAAGATCTTTTCAAACCATTTTACCGCATGTACTATTGATGTCTGAACACTTGCAACTGAATGTAATTCAGTGATTATTCTCTTGTACGTCAACAGAACAAGACAATGCTTTGGGCTTGACTTTTGTGAAATGTAATTGTTCTTCTGCGTGTGAATATGTGAGGTTCACCCAGTTTACTTTGAGGATCCGCTGGGTGCGGTGCAACAGAGACAACCTGAATGGGCACCGAATGATTTAATTGAATTTATTTTTGCAATCTGAGATAGAAGAACTAAGGGACTCAGAGTTGATGAAGTTGGAATTTATAGATTGTTTTAAACAAACCAACCATCACTGTCTATTTGTCATTTACGATACAGGAAGACAGAAGACGATGTCCTCCGAGCACCCAAAGGTCTCGTCAAACTGACTCTTGGACTGGATTAAGAACACTCATGATCACACTGCATGTGACCAGCAGCAGGACAGCAGGCCTCCAGTGCTGACTCATGGCAGTTTGATGTTCTGCTCCAGCCAATTTCAATTTAACTTGCTGTGGGAGCTGTTGTGGTTATTCTCTCTGTATGCTTCTCCACCCCCCCGGAGGAATAATGCAAACATGATGGTAATCATGAGTTGATGAGCATATATCTTGCACAACACTCCAAACAAAAGAGCTGGGACCTTTTACATGGCCTCAGGGAGTGACTGGAGCTGCAGTGACATTACCCAGGTTGACTTCATGACAATCGGTGAGCTCTTTTGTGGCTGGTGCATATAGCATGCGATTAAAAAGGCCATGAACATATGTGAAACCCAGTTGATCGTGGTAATCTTCCAATCCAGTGTCTAGCCGGGACACGCTGGAAATGAGGTAAGAATCCAGAGGGTAAGGTTTAAAATCTTTGTCAGCTATTTAACCACTTGTACCATTTTTAAAGGAATGAAGAGAATCTGATGATGCTGAAAACCTTCAAGATCCTTTGTGATGACTTGTCCTTCCTCAGTTTGTGTCAGCACCACTGCACTAAATCAAAACATGACAAGTATGCAAGATGAAATATTTTCTCTGGCTGTTCCTTTTGTAATTTTAGAAGAGTTGTTTTTTAAGTCAAACTAGATGATAAAGCAAGGTTTGCCTGTTACGGCTCAGAGTTTCTGAGCTGGTTGGTGGTGCTTGTTTTCTCAAACAGCCTTCATAAGTTCTGAGCAGAAACTGTTTCCCCATGCTAATGTGCCATGTGAGCACAACTCAGATTGAAAACACATTTTTGGCACCATTGGCTCAGCAATGGAAGGGGAGAAAGAGGGAGGAGAGAGTTGCTGGAAGAAAAAGCGTGCGGGGTGTCATAAATAAACAGGGCTCTTTCTCTTGGGAGTATGGATGTGCTCAGTACATTCTATGGTAATCTGCACATTACATTTTTATATGTTTAGTGTTGTAATTGGAAATTTTGGCCTGATGGAAACGCAAAATAGAAAGGTTGAGATCCATAGCTGTTGAGATTTTTTTCCTTCTGGATATAGTCACTGAAAGACACTGACAATTACTTTTCCATTGCAAAACCCTGGTCGGCGAAGATCTTCAAAAATAAAACAGAATTAAAACAAGTAGAATGGATTGCGGCTGGGGGACAAATCATCGCATAAAATCTTTCGAGATAACAAAGTCTTCTTTCCTCTCCCTATACCAGAGGTCGGCAACCTGCAGCTCTTCAGCCCTCTCTGCGTGGACGATTGCCACCGATGCTGGCTTACCGGTCTACTTGGTATGTGGCAACAAAAAAAACATGTAATGTTGAAAGACACTTCCAGAACAAGCACACAGCATTTGCTGAAAAGTGTCAATCTGGAAATGAGCAAAAAAGAGATTTATCAACTGCTGCTCCATCCGCACGTCTCCTGTTTGCACTTTAAAACAGTGAATACATTTTGATCAATTTGATCCAAGAACATTTGGAGAGGCAGAATAATCAGAATCATTTATTGGCCAAGTACGTTGCACCGACAAGTAACTTGACTTGGCGAAAGGTGCAGAACAATAAATATATAATAACAGAATAAAAATATAAATATAAAAAAAACAATAAACATATTTCAACAATAGATACATGTGGTAAACAACAAACAGATAACAGTATTTTAGAACAAGTATATATTGTAAAATATAAGCTAGTGTCATTTCAAATGGGTTGCAGGCTTTATATGGCCGCTCTCAATTCATGCCTCACGAAGATCGCAACCTTGGAGAGAACCGGTGCTCATGACATGTTTTCCCAGCTTCACATACCTGCTTCTCGTCAGACAGGAAGCTTATGATCTGCTTGCAGCAGCTGGGAGAGCTTGTCCTGCAGCAGAGAAGAGATGATTGTGTTAAAGGTCGAGATGAAGTCTACAAACCGGATTCTGGCGTCCTTATGTTACCCTAACAATCCATCCTGACAATACATTTTTTTTAAATTATAAACCATCACTTACCTTATGGTTTATTTTAAGGGTGCTGTCCTAAGGCAAACAAAATGTATTGGTATGATCATTATTAATATTATTGTCATTATTAGTAAATATATGATAATAATTACAGACATTCAATTCAATACAAAAAGTGAGCTCGGAAAAATATTTACCCTCATATTTAATGTGTCATCTTAGCCAAGGCCCTCAGGACTCAGCGACTGCCGCCCACAACCAAATGTTCTTGGTATATTACTTTGATGCTTCATGAGGTATTTTTACTGTTAACCAGAAAATTGCAACAATAACGATAAATATATTGACTCTGTGATAAAAGATAACCTTTTAAACCTCAAAATGGACTTCATTGTCTGACCACCACAGGTAGTACACATTTTCAGAATTCCTGTTGCGAAAGAAATGCAGCTGTGGAGGAATGTTTCTCCTTCTAGGTTGCAGTGCCAAGTTTTCACTGAAGATAGAGCAATAACGTCAGCGAAGACAGGGAGAACCATTTTTTATGGCCTCTGTCATCTGATTTATAGTTTACAGTCTGTGGTGGATTTACTTGACTAAAAACTCTTTCAAATGTGAGTTGACTTCCTTTGTTAAACAAAAGCAAACAGGTCATCTCTTTCATCTCGCCTGGATTTGGTGGAGGAGAGCAAGAGAACACAACGGCATTGAAGTAATAATCTGTTTTGTGCCCACATCACAAACCGCTGAACAGGTCAACATGGACAACTTCTAGAAAGACATGTTTGACGGTAAACAGTGCCCACACAGCTACTGCATTATGTAAATCCTCAGTGAATGCCTTCACGCCGCATTCATGTAGCTATTTTAAACAGGGTTAATCTACTGGTTAAGGGATTTAATGGGGATATTAATCTGTCAGCAAAGTCCCACACATACATCCATAATTCTGCTGTTTGCAGCCTGTTTTATCGCCGGTTGTTGAATAGCCACTGAGGTTCCTCAATAGTGCTTAAGATGATTAAATCCTTTAGCTCCCACTGAATTTTGTACGGACGCAATAGATGGATCAGGATGCTGTTTTTGGCAAATAACAAAAGAGATAATAAAACAATAATCAAATAATAACAGTGTACGAAAGCCCTTTATACTCCCACATTTGATACCTACAGACTTTCAGCATATTACCCAGTTCTGTTTAATTTGTTTGTGTGTTTGATGCTGTTTTTATACTTTTACGTTTGCCAGATATACACAGCTTTCACGAGGAGGCAGTATTCAACATAACACACTAGACAAAGGATCAATTGTTGATGAAGTATCATTTTATTCCATTCATTTCAAATAATTGAAGTATTTTCACTATTTTAAAATGTTAAAGTACTTAATATAATGTATTGTCCTTTGGAAAGACATTTTTTCAAAATGATGGTGCCCATTTTCTCTTTTGTTCCATCCGTTATGAAACAGCATTACTTTGTGTTTGTGTACTTTGTGTCTCTTCATACTTAGTTTTGTACCTCATACTTTTTGAACAATTATCATTTGGCTGGTGCACATTCACTCTCATGTGGAACTCACTTTGCTTAGAACAAACTTGAGCTTGTATTACCACAGATGGAGCAGAGTATATAGTTATACAAGGAACGGAATAAATCAATGACGAACAAGGGCTAAACATAGCCCTGTGGAGTGCAATAAGGCCTAAAAAGCAACCATGGCCTTGAAAGCTAAAAGGACTGCATATTGACAAAACACAAGAAAATAATAACAATTTGACAACCCTTGCAGCATTTAGAAACAAATGAAGCTGCTTCAATTATTTGATGCACTTTTCTGTATTTGGTTGTTTTCACTATTTGCATCACGCTTTTTGTATTTTAATGTGTTTTCTCTATTTGCACAATTTATTTTTAAAATTCTGTCCCTGTAAGGCACAAACAGGTCAAAGTAGACCCCGAACTCTATAGCGGCATCCTCCTCTGCTTAAAACAAATCTATAAAACATCAGATTATCATTCATCTCCACAAGCGCGGCAAACTGCTTCCACATGTGCTTTTTCCATAACCCGCTGGTATTCTGGAATTTCGTTTATGTACATTGTCAAACCTTCTCAGACTGTGAGAATAAAGGCATAAAAGCAATTAGGGGCCAGGGGGAGAGAGCACAGACAAGGGGGGAGGGCAACAAGGAGCTGGGTGTGTGGTGCCAGGGCCTGGTGAGAGAGAGAGAGAGAGAGCTCCAGGACGCAGCCTCTGTGTTTCTATTCACACGGGAAACAGAGTGATGTATCCTGCTTCTAGAGGATCCCCTGGACCAACAGCTTCAGGCTTTGGATCCATCTGATACCTCTATTTCCCAAGTCTCATCTTCAACCACCATGCCCCTGACTTCACACAGGGGTCCTGAGAACATGCAAACACAGGAAAGAGGCGTTTTGCTCCACCCCCTTCTTTCCCACTTTTTCTTTTTTCAACTGCTAACAATCTACAGGCCTCAAAAACATTAATTTCCTGACATAACAAAGAGTTTCTTTTAGACATATGGGAAAATGTGAAGAACGATAATAGCATTTAAATGATTGCTTTATTTTTAATTATTATTTTAGGCAATTTTTCTTTTTCTCTTTTCCTCTACTTTCCAATGCAAAAGCTCATTCAATTACATTTTGAATTATTTTGTAATTGCTTAAAGGCAACCATACATACCAAAACCTCCTCTGTGTGCTCTTATGACTTAAGTTTGAATTTCTCATAAAACACTTGAAAAACATAGTTTGATAATGTTAGTGATTCCCTGACGTCATTTGTATTCATGTTATTGTTAAAAAACATCAATGAGCCTCCATGTTGTCCTTCATCACCATGAACATCATATGTAGATTTGTCTGCTACTAAAATAGTGCCCAACAAACTAATTACTTCAACTTATTTGAATGTTTGTTCAAAAGGTTCAGCTGTTTTAGTAAAACCTGAATCCAATGAACATACAATAAATACAATGACGCAATCTATTTGGCAGCTGTGGGAGGGAAGTCTGAAACTAATGAATTGTTGCTTTTCAACGGATTTGTTGACCACAACAAAGATAAGAAATAACATCATACTTAACTATGTTTCTTGGTTTTGCTGGTTGAGATACAACTTGTCCTTTTAATTTTTCAGTGTGTCTTTGTGTCCAGTGGGAGAACAGGCAGCTCTGTTTTCCCATATGAGGAAAAGAGAATACAAAGCATACAAAAGAGGATAAGACAACTCAGATAATAACAACAAATCACGTTATGAAACAAAAACAGCGACAGTATAGGAAAGAAGGAGAAAAACTTTGGAGTTGGGGAGAGCTTGATGAAGAGGTCCAAATGCAGAGCACGTGCAAGATGATCATGTGCAGGAGGAAGAGGATGAGCCGGATGCCGGGAGAAGGAAGCCGCCGCGCACCTCCCATCAGCTTCTCTTTCTCTGCTCTTCCCAAAGAGAGCTGATGGCGAGCAAAAAGGCAAAACTTCCCCCAGGCTATAATTAGCAACCCTCAATTTGACTCATGGGCTCGGTACACTGTGCATGTGCATGTGTCAGTGTGTGTCTGTGTGTGTGTGTGTGCAAGCTATGTGTTTAACTCTGACATAGCTATCACGTCTTTAGGAGCAATGGGAGGAAGTCAACTTCTACAAAACAGATGTGGCTTGTAGGGGCCGTGCAGTGTCTCACATTAAAACAATCAGCGTATTAGCTTCATGCATTGCTGTGTTGGTCTTTGTATAGTTAGCAGGTATAATATCATCTCTCATCAGTGGTTGAACACCCTTATGAACAACAATCAATCATACATTTATAAAAGCAATATTGACAATCCAAACATTAAAAAAGCAAATGAAAAAACGTATAAAACAAGGCAACAAATTCACATGCATTCTTCAAAACAAGGGGGTCAAAGTAAAACTTGAACATACGTAACCTTTCAAAAAGACTGCACTTGTGATTTTGCATTTTTAGCCAAAAGTCTTTACATCGTAAATATTATATTGCAAACTATTTTCCAAAGCATACCATATTTTAGATCGATACATTATTTCCCAAATCCAACTTTTGGATGTTCGGCAACTGTTAGGAACATTAAATGGACCTCCAGGGAAGGTTTTTTCAGACCGAACAGAGAAGTTACGGGAGCTGATGCACAAAACCGAAACAAAACCAGCCGAGAGACCGCTGCCCTGGAAAACATGGGGAGGGGTGGAGCAGGAGTCAGAAGAGCGAAGGTTTCGAGCCATGCAAGCCCAACAACAGGCACACATTAAAATGCTCATGCACCCAATTGGTTTGAGGACACAGACACAGTCCTCCACTACCTTGCATAATCCTACACCCCTTCATCCACCGCAAATGAGTTAGAACTTTTAAAACCCTAAAAACAATACTATATTCATAGAGAGCAACGAAAACAGTGTTATTTTCCTGACTCAAATGGCCAAAATCTTGAGGCAAATGTAAGAATTACGTCAATCTAGTCCCTAAATCTGAAAAGAGCAAACAAACTACATGTCGGAAAAAGTTACCAAATAAATGACAAGCAAGAAAAACCACATGATCCTGAAAGGCCTGGATATTGGAGCCCAACCGAATTCTGGTTGCAAAGACGGGTTCTTGAAACTGTTGCAGGGAAACCCCAACAAAAACAACAATACTTTGTGTGGTTTCATAGAAATGAACCCCTTCTGGAAAATGTGTCTCCTTGTTTGAGGTTTTCCAGACATATCCAACTAGTGCCCTTGGGTCAAACCCAGAACCCACTGGAGGGATTATTTTATTTGGCCTGGGGACACCTCAGGGTCCATCAGGAAGAGCTGGAAAACATTACTGGGAGAGGGTCTGAAATACCATGCCTTTGTGACCCAGCTCCGGAAAAGATAAAGAAAATGGATAGACGGAATGATTGGTGGATTTGACTACTCAACAGTAAATCAACAACAGTATCTTTCCATATGGTTCCCTCTAACTATATTATACCCAGTAGGGGGTGTGGTGACTTAGTGTCTATGGGTTTGAGCCTTCTGACATTTTTGTTGTCCGTGCAATATATCAAAAGACACTTTGAATAGAAAGAACACCTGTTATGCTTCCTTTACCTTGGCGTCTTCCAAACATGAAAAACAGCCCTCCTCATCATGAACCTGAAAACCGAACAATACTTGCAGTAAGCTTAAAGTTAATGCTTTCGTGTTTGAGTCCCTGGAGTTATTCCATTTTCCAAATTGCTTATTATCATTATTTTTTGTAAAGAGCTTTCCCATGCTCCATTTGTCTATTTAATACAGCACATCTGGTAAATCTATTCTCCTCTCTGGCTCTCCATGTGAAAAACACTCGGTCGACATGGTGGCGATGGAGGGGTGGGCGGTGTGGAGTCCTGCCCGCCCCTCGGGTGAGAGGCACTACAGCTTTATGAGTGATGGACTGCCTCAGTGCTGGACAAGCTGGCTGAGCCGAGAGCCAGCGGAGCACATTGTTATGGCAACATCACAGTGAGTGTGTTTAGACTCGGCTGTGTTGTACATAAGGTAATGCCTGTGATGTAACTTCAAGAAAGCCAAAGGCAGAGGAGAGGGGACTGCCTACTGTAGGGGACGACGGTGGGATTGGCACTAATGTTTGCCAGACCACAGCACACAGTGTTATGTAGGAAACAGAAACTGACGAGGAGAGGCTAGCCGCCCAGTAACAGAGCTGTTCCAAAGAACCTCTTTTCTTTGACTTGTTTTTTTGTGACGTTTTACATCACAAAGTGGGATGGCAAAAAGCTTCGTCCACTGCAAACCAAGTCCAGGTGTCATGTGACTAAACGTATCCTACAATTGTGTAGTATCTTAGAAAAAGTTATTTCACTTGTATTTGTCGTACAAATGTCCAGCAACACAAGCAATCTGTGCTCTTGTGCAAGCCTCTGTGGTGGTTTGGCTCCAAACATACTAGGTTTAATGAAAAGAAAGTTACTCGAGTGGTGTTACTTTGGTTTGGAAGTCACGTGACAAAAAAAGTCAAAGTTGGGTTACACTAACTATTGAAGTGATGTTATTTGAGAAAAGAAATTACATGATGGGTCGTCATTGACTTTCGGTTTCACACGTGAAACAAACACCCATCAAGGCCGCACCCTCATCCTTCCTTTAAACTACATCACCTGTCCTGGCTCACGTACACGTGGATTACATATACATATTTTCTTACAGTGTTCTGTCATACACATGACATAAACAATCCCATTCAAAGTATTACTTTATGAACAAGGTTGAAATTGAAATGAAAGAAAAAATTTACAAGTGAAACAAAGGGATTGTCATAGAGAGTACAACGTCTCATTGCTCAATTACCACACTTGTGTTTTAAAATTGTAATGAGACAAAATAGTTGATTCAAAGATGATAATCAAAGACATGACTCAGACATCCCACTGAAGTATGAAAGCGTGGGTTTCAGCTTCTGTGACTGAATCAAAGATTGAGGGCTGAGGCTGCAGCACAATACCAGTGAGAGAATATCAAATACATCAGTTGATCAGTTTGATCACTTTACAGCAGATTGATCACTTTACTGCAGTGTGATCACTTTAGAGCAGTTCTCAGCAACAGCAATTCAACCATAACCTCTTTCTGGCTTTTAATTACCCAGGCGGGTTTTCTGAGTGACTGGTAGGAGGTGAAAAAATGCCTCTCCCCAACTCCAACAGGTCCATTAAACTGGCTTCATCGTCCAGGCCTGCTCAGGCTCCTGGTTTGTCCCTGAGCTGCAGAACATTTGAACTGGAGCTGCCCCTCCTGAAGCCTGTGCTGCCTGCTAATTTACTGTTCCCCGAAACGCAGACAGCACGAAAATGACCATGATGCTTTTGCAACAAAAGACAAAAATGTGTTTCGCTGCCATCCTATGCCAAACATAGCAATTGTGCTCGTTGTTGTTTTCGGTGCTGCTATTTAAACTTTGCTTTCTTTCCCCCCTCACTGGCTTTCATGATAAACCATATAGTTGTTTCTTCCATCATCACAGCGCTGGTGGGATCATGCAGCCAATTCCAGAAACAAAATTGCTCAGGAGAGCTTTGCTATTTGTCGTCGGAGCAACCCGGAGCTTTTCAATGGGTGTGCCCTCTCTATTTTGCTCCACTCGGGGACTCGGCTGTAATTGCTTGTTTAAGGATAATAACAGGGAACGACTCTCGGAGGAGCCCCGCACCGCAATCACCAGCCCTGAGGCAGGCATCACAAACCGCATTGCAACGCGGGCGAAGGAGTGGAAGATGAAGGAGGAGGGAGAGGAACGGAGGAAGAGCGAGCCAGACTGGTAATTAAGGGCTTATTTTTCCTGTAGACTGAAGAGCATCTGCACAGCTCTCACCTGCTCAGAAGGGATTGTTCCGCTGTTTGTGTGTCTGTGTGTGCGCTCACACGCCCGCGTCGGCCTGCTTCATCTCTGAAAGGCTGGCCTGTGCCGACGGCACCTTTTCCCCAGTGGTGTATGTTTAATATAATGCGGGGATGGGAGCCAGCACAGGCAGCGGGGTCTGTCAGACACAGGGAGGTAATTAAATTAGGGGTGGCACTCCGGCAACCTGGAGGCTGAACAAGGCATGGGGGATTTTAGCCTGATCCCTGGCACTTATTGTTTCCCCTCTCTCGCTAACCCAGAGTAAATCTGCTCTACCCACCGGGGCCCACAACACAAGACAGATCCTCATGTGTACACATGATCGTTATCACATTGAAATTCATACGCCATCTGCTCACGGTTGGAATAACAAGCATTTTCAGGTAAAGGGTGCAACTTTCGCAGTGTTCAGAGACCCAGTGTATTGTCTGAGATGAGCCTTCAGAACAACACTGTCACAGGTGTTGATGTCCATCACACAGGGCTATTGTAAGACACTTGAACAAAGAAAGTCAAGTTTTTTCTGAGAGTCAACCTGAAAGATCATCACAGGTGTAGTTGTAGCACCTGAATATTTAATAATCTGCTGTTGTAACAAGACCAAGGCCACAAAGCCACCAGAGGGCCTCAGAATGAGCGTGAAAGTCAAGGAAAAAAATGCAGTTGCATTTTGAACCATCAAACTCATGGTCATTGCAGCCAAGAGCAGACAAATAATATTAGTAGTAATAGTACAAATACAATTGAATTCAACTGAGTGTATTTTGTATAGCTCGTATTCACAAATTGGCCTCAGAGGGCTTTACAATGCATACATTTGACATCCTTTGTCCCAGGACCTCATCCCCCATTTCAAAAGGAAGAAACCTGAAGGAGAGCAACAGAGGAGGGATAATTTGGTGAAACAGTTTGCTTAATTATAATAGACCAACGCTATTTTAGCAATAATGCTAATGCTTCTCACTGTCTTCGTGCACCACATAGTTTAATAGGGTTTGTGTTTGGGGATAAATCAAGAGCTACTTTTGCTGAACAATTAAATTAACTTTATGTTGTATTAAAGAAGACTTGAAACTAGATGTTTACAATGTTTACTAAGGTAACAAATGAGAAGCAAAGTCATTTTTTCATTGACTTTTATACAATCACCACTTCCTTTTGCAACCGGAGGAGTCGCTCCCTGCTGGACAGTCCTCCATGAAGTGATATATTAGTATGTTATATTATCAGTCCTCTGAATTTGGGGTCAGTTATAGTTGACTAACAAATTACTTGCACAAATAATCATGAAAACAAACCTAACCGCGCAAGCATGGGTAACTTACTGTATTGTTTCTTTCCTGTGTTTGGTCACCTCAGCCTGTGGTGCTGTAGCAACACTGCTCTCCTTTTCCAGCAGTAGGGCTTTACAGTGCAGTGTTTAACTCACATGACTAATGAAAATTAGAGAGAACTCGGATGTGTTGGTTTTAACTGGGAGTAGGTGGCAGCTCGTCATTTTTAGTCGCACTGATCATCACAGATGATAACAGCATTATTATTATAATACATGTTACAGATGTTATTCTGTTAGCAATATGTTTACATGACATATTTGAACGTGTCCGTTATCTGTTTCATATTATATGATGATATAATTAATACTACTGTATAAATTATTAAACTAAGTTGTTAGTCTAAATGTTGTGGTACTGTTGCACCTGCTTCACATCAATTGGTGTAAGGTAAATATACGGTGCAGGTGAGTACCGAATAGTTAGTCATAGTCTTATTTTGGTTCTTACCCACAGACTGTATGTAAGGAGTGGACGTAGTCGTCGTGACGTCACACATTGGTTTATGGACTGCAGTTTTGAAGCCTTGAGTTTGTAATTTTAGCAGTCGTTATTTTGGTGGTTGGCCGATGCCATCTTGGATTTTGGACTTTGTTACGGTCTGTTTGAAAAATGGACCATAATTTACAAAATCAACATCATGCTGTATTGAACAATACTTAAAACTAGAAATTGAGACATAAACTGATATTTACAAATGTTTATTGAGGGAATGAATCGAGAGAAGTAAACATTTTTATAGACTTCTATACAACCTGAAAAGTCGACCCCTGGTGGATGTTTATCAAACTTTTGCTTTTGTGTCTAAAAAGCTATAGTTTTATTAAAAATCTCAGAAAATAGTACTTATTACATATAACAATATCTCATTACAGTTTGAAAACATATAAAACCAAAATAACTAATTGCAAAAAACAATAAAATCAAACAAATGCCACATATGTGTAAAGGCCTTCAAGGGCGCCCTTTGGGGTAACTGAATATGTTTGGAGTTAAGAGGTGAGAGCAAAAATGTGGTGTACGATGACGTGCTCAGCCCAGCATTGTTCACTGTGTGCCAGACTGGAGGCCATCTGAGCAAGACCTCCGAGTAGATACCTCCACAACAACACGCACACGCACACGCACACACACACACACGCACACACGCACACACGCACACACACACACACACACACACACACACACACACACTCAAAGGCCATGTTATCAAAACATCCCAGCGGGGTGGGGGGATCCAGCCGCTCCTGTCACTAGCCAGTCAAGCAGGTGTATTCTTGCACTTGTCTGCGCCGCCTTGATCTATGTATTCCCCACTGCCGCGATCCCCCTCCCCACTCAGCATTTCTGAATACATACAGAGGTCCTATTAATCCCATTATGCAAATATGGGTCATAAATCGCTGAGGGTTTACTCTTTTTCTCCCCCTCTCCTCTGTCTCCCCTCATTCCTCCACGTTTCTCACCACGCCACCAACACCACACACGGCTTTCCCGCTACTTAATTAAGCGAAAGCAGCAGGGTCTGCTACAGCAGGCATAGGAAGAATCCATGACAAATGGGATTTTTTTTTGTGGGGGCTTGAGGGGGTGTGCAAAAAGAGGCGTGGGGCTGGGTCGTTTCAGCTGGCACTGACAGATTGGCATCCAGCATGGTGGTGACCCGGACAGAGAGGGTGTGAGGCCAAACAAGCATTGGGTAGGTAGATGGATGGATGGGGGTGCTGGTGGAGCAGCAACAGAGTTGGACGGCGCTCAAACACATCTCTGTTGCCGCCATCTGCACATTAGTCACGCTGATGTTCCGTATAAAAAGGAAGTTTGGACTTTTTACAGAATCACCATTTCTCATCAGCGTGCAGCGGCGCTGTACGTGCAGACATTTCTTTGACAGGAGGAATCTATTCAGAATTAATCATTTATTTCCTCATGCAAATCCTTTCTGTTCTCCCTGAACTTCTGTCTCCATGCAATCTGAACCCGGTCCAGAGGTCAGCTGATCAGTCAGTGATTCAATCAAACATAAGCAAAGGCTATTTGTTCTAATTAAAAGCACACATGCTAAGAGGTATGAACACTCACCAGGCTGCATAATATATCAATTACACAAATACCACAGGAGACTTAATGTTTGAGTGGTAAACACATATCCAGATTCTTCTCAGTGAGAATCATCAATCTAGTCAAATATTTTATAAATGTAGAAGTAATGGCCTTGATATTGAATATTTGTTGACCAGGCGTTTTGGCGATAGAATTTCACCTAATCTAAATCTAATCGGCTTGTCGAATACAAACAATTTAAACCCCCACATTTAATTGAATTAGTTTAGGCAAGTAATTACATAAAATACTGACAAACCTTAGATTCAATAAGTTTATTATTTGCACACTTTCCTATTAATGTTCACTACCTGAAACAGAAATGGGCAGCGTAAGACATATATTGTCACATTTAAATAATAATAAGTGTACTGTAGTTTACTCACTTTGCATTCTTATTTTCAACAAGCCAAATTGTGTAGTTGCTGTGCAGAGCTACCATGTTTATCAGTTCTTAATGATAGTATGATGGAATCAAAGTCTAACTGGAGGATTCTGTAAAACATTTTTACATATTGTTCTTCACATTGTCTATCATTTTCTACTCTGTATTTAATAACATTTAAAATTAATGATGTAAAAATCAATCCAAAGTGAATTCAGTGGTTGAAACAATTTACAAAATTGGGGCATCTTTCAAATTATTCTGTTTGTTGAAGTTTCTTTTAACAATCCTGATGAAAGATTCAATCTTTTTTTAATAGTTTTTTGCAGATTGCTATTGAATTTTCTTCACACATTTTTTGCTTTCATTTAATACAATTGAAGCATATTTTGTCATGAGAAAGAACATCTAATCATGGTGGATGAAACTAATTAAATCAGAAAAAATTCAAAATGGAATTAATGCATTTAATGTAAGCAAAGCGCTTCAATATATTTTTGTAAAATAAAACGCAATTTAGCTGTTACTGTCCACAATTCCTCAGCTTTTTAGATGACTTCTTCCACGTGACGTGTCCATGTGTTCTCGTTCATCTTTGTGAGAATTAATTGGAGCTTTAGACCTTCAGAGTTATTCAAAACGAGAACATTTTGGAAGTCCTTCGATCTTCAAAGGCCGATTTGAGGGTTCAGACTTGGTTTTTAAGGCTCAAGTGAGAGTTAGGTTTCAGATTAGTCGGGTCGAGCGTTTAGTTGTGATGATGAAAGTGAAGGAAAAGGACTGGGAATGCATTATGTCAACCAGTGTTCTCACAAAGCTAGAAGTATATGAATGTGTGTGTGTGTGTGTGTGTAAGTGTGTAAGTGTATGTGTGTGTGTGTGTGTGTGTGTGTGTGTGTGTGTGTGTGTGTGTGTGTGTGTGTGTGTAACCTTGCCTTTACCGATTCTGAGAGCAGAGGAGAGAAACAACATGCCCATAAAAGAAACCCAGGTTTAGGAGCTGAGAAACACATGTTTATAACGGTATAAGACACCCTGTTTTTGAATTTTTGATTATATCCACATTTTGGCGTTTTACAATTGATTCTATCTTTAATATGAATTCTGTTTGGTTTTCCGCAGCCCTACATTAACCAGTCTATGTGTTGTTTTCAGCCCTGAGGGCTAAGTCAGAAATTCTTAAAAATAATCGACACATGGCTTTAATATAGGTGTGAAAACAACCAGGTGGTCATGTTTTTCACTGTCCAGCAACATGTCTTAACATCTGTCGATAAACAAAATAAACTCAAGGAAAATATAAACTATGATGTCTCCTGTATATTGTTCTGTAGTCAGAAGTTGATTTAACTCTTTGAATTAAAACCTAATGAATAGAACTATGCACTCAAATGAACACTGCCGTTCTCTAATACTGCATAGCCATTGTACTTACCACTTTATTATTGTAAAACATAAAAGTACAGTTTGTTTTCCGCAAGTAAAATTGGCTTGGCTACAAACAGCAACATAATCTTCTACACAGTCACATCTGGAATAACAAGGCCTCCTTCACTTGTGACTGTTGGCTCTCAGAGCAGTGTTAGCTCCTCCCTCTTGTCCCCAGACTAGAGGCTGGTCCCTGTGGGTGCAGTGCTGGCAGGCCGGACAGAAACAAACTAACCTTGTGATTCATGATGTTGTTGGGTTGCAGCTCTGTGCCCAAATAAGCCGCCACACTCTGTTTGACGCTTCAGTTGGTTGCAGTGATTGAAGTGGAAAAGTGGCAGAACTCGCCCTATTCACATGTTGCCTTGTGTACCAGCCATCTCACCAGTTATTCCTATTTATTTATTATTTATGTAAGCATGACATACTGTGTAAGTAGTGCTTTTATTGTTATATTATTATACATCTTCTATAATAGGCCTATGATAATCTAATAATATTACCATTGAAACATAATAGAATTATGATGGTCTGTTTGTGTATTTAACCGAAATGTTAATACCTGTAGCATCACTCTATGATATATTTTGGAATTTTTTTGGGCAGCCCTGGCGGAGGCCAACACCCACCGGGAACGTGTCCGACTTAATACCAAGGACACAACTCCTACTGCAGGCGTACAGAGACCGGATAGCCCGTGTCAACGGATCTGGCACCCTATACTCCCGCAGCACCCCTCACAAACCCCCCCCCCCCGAGGGACCCGGTCGAAAGCCTTCTCCGAGTCCACAAAGCACATGTAGACTGGTTGGGCAAACTCCCAAGACCCCTCCAGTAGTCCCGCAAGGGTAAAGAGCTGGTCCACTGTTCCACGACCGGGACGGAATCCGCACTCCTCCTCTTGAATCCGAGGTTCGACAAGCGGTCGGAGCCTCCTTTCCAGCACTGGCATAAGCTTTTCCCGGGAGGCTGAGCAGTGTGATACCACAATAGTTCGAGCACACTCTCCGGTCCCCCTTCTTGAAGATGGGAACCACCACCCTGGTCTGCCAGTCCATGGGCACTGTTCCCGACCACCATGCGACACTGAAATGGCGTGTCAGCCAAGACAGCCCAGCAATGTCCAGCGCTTTCAGCATCTCAGGGCGGATTTCATCCCCCCCCGCCCAGGCGCCTTGCCACCAAGAAGCTCTTTAACTACCTTAGTGACCTCTGCCAGGGATATGGGTGCACCCACCCCAAGGTCTTCAGGCGCTGCCCCCTCCCCAGGGGACATGTTGGCTGGGTTTAGGAGTTCCTCAAAGTGCTCTTTCCACCGTCCGACGATGTCCCCAGTCCGAGTCAGCAGTTCCCCTCCCCCGCTGAGAACAGCCTGGGGTAGGCCCCGCTTTCCCTTTCTGATCCACCGGGTGGTTTGCCAGAACCTCTTTGAGGCCAACTGAAAGTCCTTCTCCATGGCCTCCCCGAACTCTTCCTATGCCCAAGTTTTAGAGTTTTAGCATCCGCAACCGCCGCAGCTGCAGCCCTTTTAGCCTGCCGGTACCCGTCAGCTGCTTCAGGAGACCCCTGGGCCAACCAGGCCCGAAAGGCCTCCTTCTTCAGCTTGACGGCTTCCCTCACCCCCGGTGTCCACCACCGGGTTCTCGGGTTACCGCCGCGACAGGCACCGACGACCTTCCGACCACAACTCCTGGCGGCCGCTTCGACAATAGAGGCTTTGAACAAGGTCCACTCGGATTCCATGTCCCCAACCTCCCTCGGGATGCGTGAAAAGTTCTTCCGGAGGTGTGAGTTAAAGACCTTCCGGACAGGATCCTCAGCCAGACGTTCTCAGTTCACCCTCAACGCGTTTGGGCTTGCGAGGTCTTTCCTGCCGTCTCCCCCGCCATCTGATCCAACTCACCACGAGGTGGTGATCAGTGATATTTATTATCAACACAAATTCCAATTAAATCTGAATATTGAATTCTGGTTTGATAATTTTCTCACAAAAAAGACAGTGAATCGATAAATTGCAGCCCCCTCGTTCTCACTCCCAAATTCTGAAGAAATGTTTTTAAACCTGGACTTGGATTTGCCAGTTGTCCTAAATCCAAACATCCAAATCTGACTTTCAGAGACATAGCTGTTAGAAAATTGTAGTACTTCTTCATCTCAGATAAAAACAGGTCATACAGACTTGTGGCTCTGACAGGAGCATACACCACCATTTCATGATTTCAAAACTTGTGGACAACATAATAATTGAAACCTTCCATTCAGAATAATAATGTAATTTCATTTCTGCATCCTTGCTGAGGTCTGTTTGAAGACTTTTATTAATAGAGTTCAATACAGAGGGAGACTCTTTGGAGCCAGACTCCATTAGTATAATTCTTTATCAGGCTTACTTACAAGCACTTAGGTTATGCATAACAATGTCCCAAACTAGCAATACTTCCAAATAAGTAAATAAATTACAGAGTTTGGACCCCTGAAGGACCTGGCCTGGTCTAAAGAGGTTTGCTGCCTGTATAGGTGACTGAATCAATGAAAGCATGTGCTTGTTGTGGGGATAGCAGCTGAAATAGAGCAGCCTGTGCTGCAGCTGTGAGGCTGGGGGACGCAACCAGGGAGGACACTGAACCGTGGAGCCAACATTTCTGTCCATAGCAGGCATGAATTACAATGTATACACAGCCAAGTGCTTGCACGCTGACAGAGTGTTTGGCATACTCTCTCTCGCACAACACACACACACACTTTCTGACCACCCACCATCATTGTACTGGATCTTGTGGTTGTATGATCCTCAGACATCATCAGACATAGTTAATACAATTTTGGTTGTTTAAAATGTAGGCTTTGTCTTTGTTGATTTGACCATCGTATGTTAAAGAGGAGGCATAAGAGGAGGCAAGTTGGTGTTACCATAGGACCACATTGGAGATATTGCTTCCAATTGATTGAGTTAAACTACGTAAGTTGGATGACTTTCTGACTCTGCTCTGCCCATGCTATTGTAACTCTACATTTTAGAATCAAGTTGATGTCATCAGAGCCAATGGCGATTCAACCGAGGCTGAAGTCCTGGGCCCCGCAAACCAGGCTCCTAATAATACGAAATTTAAGAAATGCAATATCAGTGTTTTCCCTGGTATTATACAGCTGGATGAGCAGGGGCCCAGGGAGGGGGAGCACAAGGTTGTTGTAATTTATTGATGCAATGTTCACGTTCAGCAAAAGAACAATTCAATGTTCAGACAAGGGCGAGGTGAATGTCTAAATAATTTCAGCTTTTTACACATTATCGACTATAATGGTCCACAATAATGGTATTGCATATTTTTATGTCATAATATTTTATGGGGAAAAAAAACAAACCCCTACCCCAAATTTGTACCAGTTTCTATTTAAAAAGAATGATCTTGTTGCAAGGTGCACACAGGCCAAACTAGCTTTGTCTTGAATTATTGTTGTCTTATTGTCTAAAAAAATTGAATTGTGAGTTTCATATCTTATTTATTTTTATTTAGATTTCCTTTTTTTTTTTTTTACCATGGAAGTGAACGGGAGGAATTATTGTCAGGCTTACTCTGTAATATGTGCATAATTTCAGCTAGACTTTCTTTCAACTTTAATATGAGTTTGAATGGACTTTTAATTATTATTTTCAGCCTTTAAATAATCAAAGTCGAGGTTTTCTTTACTTTTTCTGAGTTTATAATGAATATTTGTTGCACTGCTTGAAATTACATGTACCCCATTGGTTTGTGGATTGCTGTTTTGAATCCTATAGTTTGACGATTTCATTATCATCAAACTTCAGGCTTGTTTTATTGCCGTTATGGCCATGTTGTTTTTTGGCAAAAATGAACGGAAACAACCATATTTAAAATGTGAGTGACAAAGAGACTTGAAACTGGTGAGTGAGACCATCTACTCATGTTTACCATCTTTACTGAGGTAATAAATCAAGTGACAAGTCGTGTCATTTTCTCATAGACTTCTATCCAATCTGTCTTCTTTTTAAAAACAGGGAAGTCCCCTGCTGGTCAGTAGAGAGAATGTACATTTTAAGACACTTCCTCATTGTCTTCACTCAGCAAAACCGTAAAATCTGTTAACTGCTTGATTTGTACATCTTAATTTGGCTGACCTTTTAATTCAATGTTGTCTTTGACAAAAAGGGTGAAGCAAGTAAAACAGAACCTGGGACAGATCATTAACCTATTGAGCTCCTTAGCTCCCAAGCGCCTGATTTTTGGTTGCGGTGATAAACTATTTATCACCGCAACCACAACGTTTATTAATTTCATTTAAAGTGCTGCAATACAGCTTTTTGTTGCATATCTGCATTCCTTAGGTCCTAATCTTTCTAAAAAGTTGTTATTAGTATGAAATGAAAGAGTGTGGGAAAGAGTGTGGGATGTTAGTAAGGCCCTAACCATGGAGTTGGAAAAACTAGGGGACCGCTCGAGGAGGGATTTTTGGCTAATCTTTCTCAGAATCATGCTGTATGTATTATATATATATATATATATATATATATATATATATATATATATATATATATATATATATATATATATATCATTTTAATTTGGAAAAAATATGAAATATGAAATAACACAAGTATTAGAACTCATTTTGGGTTCTTATGACCACTTGAACACGAGGAACAAGAGGTAACGTGTGCCATATATGGGTCCTTGATTTTCCTTTGTGTAGCCTTTCACTAAAATTATTATAAACTTCTCCTCGGTATATTTACCGTAGTACAATAGACTGATATTTATAGAGGAAAGAAAAATATATATGTCAACTGCGATAGGGTGTTCTCAGGCACATGGCAGCGTTACAAAGGTTATACTATTCCTATCTCGAAGCACAATTGTTGCTCCCTGGAAAATAGGCGCTTCTGCAATGCTCTGCACCGTTTTCTTGATTAGTTAAGTATAACAGCAATCCACATCTAGTATCAGTGAAGTAACATGTCTCCTCATGTAGATGAATGTAGCCGTAAATGTCTCTTGTCTAATAGTCAAGTGTTAGTGACTGGAAGTGAAAGAGTGGACTGGGAGTGATCAGAGGAAAAGAACCATCGATTTACAATCTACTACGGTAAAGAATTTATTGGAATGCCAGCATGTTATACCCAATCAATACGTCATGATTTGCATTTGTGTTCATAGCCCATCGTTATCAATGGATCTGTGTTGAAGCATTGAAGTGTGTCGCCTGGTGTGCTTCCCAGACACCCATACAGAGGGCCATTACTCCACCTCCAAGTGTCTGGCCATACTTATTGATCAAGATAACACATCTTCCTTTAAGTGTTCACAGTATAAAAGAAGATTGAATTTTTTGAAGATGAAGAGAAAACTGACTCTTGAAAGTCTCAATGACTCAGTTTAAGGCAGAGAGAAAATACATTATGCACACTACAGTGACAATCTTTGACTTTATAAATATTGTTGTATTGGATACTGCATTAAAGAAATAGTGCACCCCCAAATTGAAAATACATATTTGTACTTTTACCTTTATAGTAGTGAAAATCATCTAATTAGGTGAAGTCTTAAGTTGCTCATTATTGTTTAAACCTCTGGAGTCGGTGGTCATTTTCTCGATTTTACATAATTTCACCTTTTAAATGCACTTGCATATGAGATATATACCCATGTGTTCCATGGAAAATTGCAGAACAATCTCAGCTCTCTATATAATGAGGCACCATTCTTCATATCTCATGTGAAAACTAGTGCTGTCATATTATTGCGTTATTAACGGTGTTAACGCAAACCAATTTTAACGGCGACAATTTTATTAAAGATGTTAATGCATTTTAATTTTTCAACGCCGGATGTATTTCAACCGTATGTAGCTCATCCGGAAGCAAAACAATAGGCACGCCGTTTGTGCTTGGAAGCTAGGCTAATGTTACAGTTTGAAATCATGAATGGTCAGCGCGATACGGCAACATGAATGATACGACGCTAATGAATGGAAAGTTGACTTTCAAAAAGTTGTCAGATGGTTCCCTTGACAAGATGTTAGGTGCCATTTGTCATTGTGAACTGAGCTATCATCGTAGCTATCAAGTCTGAAATGCCACTCGATGCCCAAGCACACAGCTGATGCTAACTCTGCGCCCCCTCGTCATAGCCACAAACGGATGACTTCAGACAGAAACACATGGACACCACAACGAAGAACGAGGTTACTGCAGCTAAAGCTAAATGGATGCGACTGCGTGTAGCCTGTTAGCGTTGTGGAGGACGAGGATTTAGCTGATATAATACACATCACATTTAACGACAGGACCTACGAAGCCTGACTGCTATGTTCACCTCTGTCTCTCTCTCTCTCTCTCTCTCTCTCTCTCTCTCTCTCTCTCTCTCTCAGCTTTATTGGCATAAATGTTGCAACAACAATATTGCAAAGCATTAAAACACATCAGACAAAACATAGAAATATACAACTTATACAGATAACAAAAATAACAATAATAATAATAATAATGATAATAATAATAATAATAAAGCAATCAGTAATTAAAATAATCTCTCTCTTTACCTCTCTCTCGCCCTTGTTTACCTGAAATGTGCATTTTATAATTTTATTTTGAACCACCCTGCTTGGCAGTTGTTTTTCAATAAAATAAAACATTTGCATAAAGCAAGCCAATCCACTTTTTCATGTTAAGAGCATTAAAATGAAAAAAAGTGATTAATTGCAAGTTAACTATGATATAAATGTCATTAATCGCGATTAAATATTTTAATCGCTTGACAGCACGAGTGAAAACATAATGTTACTCATGTGGACGAACTGTTTTGGTGATGAACATTGGTTTACTAAAGGTCTTAGGTTCATAAAAGCAGTGAAATATATGAATACAATGATTTGAAAATGAAAATAATGTTTATTACCAACCTTTTTGTTTTTATTCTTAATATATCGTTTTTTGAGTAGAATTGTTGTCTGTCACTATTTTCATCAATATGAGAGAGCGACTGAAATAAAATGGAACTGAGTATTAATTAATCTGTATTATTAATGGGACTTAATACTACAGACCAATATTACAATAGTTTTTGTTTTCAAACAAAATAATAACTAAATATTTGAGTCAAAATATGTTCTACAGAAAACTAACTATTTACAATGATAACACAATGTGCATGTTTCAGTTTTTGTTTTGTTTTTTCAAGAACAGTTTTCAGAAAAAAAAATAACATATGTACTCTGTATGTGTGTGTGCTATGTACTGTTTACCAGCGCATGTTCGAACGCCTCAGGCTGTGTGCTCCTATGAGAGGCACATATGATCATACAGAGAAGGGGGGGCGGAAGCTCAAGATTTTGGCGAATCTAGCAGCATTTGAATCTTTTTTCTAATCCATTTTTTTCACGGAGCTATTAATAGAAATATCCAGTAAACATTATATTACGGGTGCCCGTGCGCATGGACCTTTGAAGGTTTAACCAAACGGCAACCTCTGGTGGTAGGAGATGTAGCCAGAGCTGAAGCGCTGATAACAGTTCCTCAAAGAGACACTTTAGGCTGGCTCCAAAAGCGAGAAGTCAATACCTTTATGATTTGTTTATACCAAAAGCGTTGTGAATTTTTCATGTGAGTAGATTGCACGCAAAGTCAATGCACAGACGTTAATGGTTGCGAACAATGCAAATTTCCACCAGGCGCCGCAAATGATGCGAAAAACGCGGCGCAAATCATTTGCCGTCCTGCCGTTGCTGAATCAAACTGCTGCTGGTCAGCCTGACGTAGATCTGGAAGCATCAGTCATTGAGACGCTCATCCTGGAAAAGTCGGAGCTGTGTGCGACTACGAATAATATTCTGAATTTGACATTTGACATTGAATTTGAATTTGCATTTGACGTTCCGACGTTTGTGGGACTTCCACAACCAGTACAAAGCATAATTAGTGATTATTTCAATGGCGAAAAATAGTAACTATTTTTACAGAGATAAGCCGCGAATTAAGCAAATGACAAAAATTAACCACATAAAGTCGATTGAGTAAACTCATAAAAAAAGTGTTGCGAAAATTCTCTTTTCAAAGGCACAACTTATCAGCTAACATATACATGTTTACAGTCTAGGGCAAACAAAAAGTATCCCATAAAGGGTGTGATTACTTTAAGTGACAAGTATGTGCCGTCACAGGCGACTAGTTTTTAGCAACCATGTCTTCATTTGTCTCGCCTCAGCTCCACCTCTTTGTCTAAATCCTGGCTAATTAAAAAATGGGCAGAGTCTGCAGTGCCAAGCTGGCAACGACTGGAGCCACCCACACAATGAGTTTCACATTGACTCTCCAGAAACCTATGGGTGATGTCACAGAGGTTAAGTTGATATGTTATACAGTCTATAACTAAAACAACAAAACAGACTTGTGGCATGGATGGCTGTACCTCAGGGTGGTCATCCTGTTAGCACAATATAGCCAGTTTGATCTCCAGTTCCCCCCATAGTTCCCAAGTTGAAATGTCCCTGAGCGAAACACTTAACCCCTGCTCCCTGGTGCCTCACAGGACAGCCCACTGCTCCTTAATCAGGGATGGGTCAAATGCAGAGAAGAATTTCCCCAATAGGATTAATAAAGGATCATTTCTTTCTTTCTTTTCTTCAATGTTCTTGGATCCCGACTGAAATACTGCAACAACTGTTGGATGGATTGCGTGGAGATCTTAGAAAGACTTCTGTCTAAAGCAATGGTTTCTTAAACTTTTTTTTTTTACGCCCCACTTTGGAGGAAGAAAAATATTCATTTGGCTGCAATCAACCTGCAAAACAAAACAGAATTAGTGCAGATATGTGAGCTATGACATTTTATCAGTATTAGCGGCTTCAATGAGCCTTGTTTTTGTTTAACCCATCCATCACCTCTGTTTTTTATACTAATTATTACACCAAGTAACCTTAAATAACATTTTAATAGGATGTAACTTTCATTGTTGGCCACTCCATATATATTACATCACTTTCTGCGTGTGACTTGTTCACTGTCCACATTCAACGGATCTGTAATTTGCAGAAAAAGAATTCTGCTGACTGAGCTGCAAATAGGCTTTCTTAAATAGTTAAAACACATGACACACTAATCTATTGTTTTGATGAAAGTGCTAAACGAACTGCAGAAGGGTAAAATCTTACAGTAATGTAGGAAATTAGAAATAGCTGGATGTATTTTTTTTCCATCTTATCAGACAGTAAAACTGCACTGTAGTTGAACAGCCATGTCAACTACAGTGGACGCAGGCTACAGTAGTGAAGGCAGTGCTGTGATTCTCTCTGACCGTCCAACCTTTCTAAGTGCTGTCAGTCAAGGGGAGATGATACTTTGGCAGACAAACTGGCCAGGGAAGAGGCTGCATGCTGGGCTGTGAGTCACGTCAATCTGGACTGCAGCGAGACTCCGTCACTCCGAAGCAGAACAGAATGAGGATCCAGACTTCAGGATGACAAGACAACCCCTCACGAAGAGCGAGAGAGACACAGCTGGTCTGCCAGGCATGTCTGGCTGATTCACGCACTGTCACCGGGGATGCTGACGCACACTCATCCTCGGCTCTCAGCAGCAATGATTGGAAGCGAAGCTGCTGATCAATCTTATTATCTGCTTGTCTTTATTTTGTACCATTTCCATGCCAAAGAAATTCTACAAAATGACAACACTGTTGTGCCAGAATTAATTTTGAGAGAAAAGCCTTGGAAACAGCATGTAGACCACAGCACGCTGATCTTGTCACTGAAACTCATTATTACTCCCTCTCAAGGAAACCTGAGAGAAGGACAAAGACGAGGTGTAGCCTTGCTGAGTGGAATTTTGAATGGTATAGATAGAGACTGCTGATAAAAGACTGGGAGTGACAGCAGTGTATGGAAGATCTGTCTACTGGCGGAGACATGGAGACATCGAATGTACATCTATTTTAGAGTATATGGCCTTTAAAAATTGCAACAGGCATGTCTTCACTATGAACACCGCAGTCAAACCTTAGTCAAGTCTCTTAATAACATATATCAGTGTACCGGTGCAATGTCATTTACCTTCGGACAATGATCAGGCCTTAATTCATTTTAGTTTGAATTCCAGTAAATTCCAAACGTTTGTCATGTCATCCCCATTTCCCAGGAGTCTGACTAGTAAGCTTATAAAGATAATACTATAGTCAAAGTCACAAACTGTATAGAGTAATATATGTACATATATATACACACATCAAATATTTGCACATATCACATATATCACATATTTCTTGAAATGCCACTTACTATATCTATCGGTATTATATATTTTCTCGTCCGCTGGATCATAGTGGATCATCACACTGCACCTTGATTGAAACGTTTTAATAGTTAAAATAAATTATTTGTATTGTTGCTCAAGTTATATGCAGTCCTATACAGGCCGATTAAACTGGAAATATGCATGAGGTGTCATGGAACTTAACTGCCAGCAAATCAGAAATGAATTATCCCACTCAGCCTCTGTGATGGAACTACTTTTGACTGCTTGGGATATTTATGATGCAAAAGCCAAATAAATTGGACTCAAAATTGACACAAAAACAGAGTCAGAGTGCCAGACAGCCATGTGGACGGAACCCCAGCATGTCGTCAAATAAAAGAGCAGGTGGTGATTCACCCATCTCAGGTTCTCAGCATAATAATGAGGTATTGTGAACCTCTGTGGCATGGCTGCCGCTGCTTTCCTCTGCTTTCTGTCCTCCTCTGAGGGCAGCACGATGATGAGTTTGTTTTCTGCAGCTTGGCACAGCATGACACATTCACCTCCCCAGATGGTCCTCACTGTGATTCAGTTAGTCGCCTTGTCTGTTGCTGGGCAGCATGCGCGGGCCAATGAAACATCACACACACTTCGGAGTTCAGTTTCACGTGGTGATAACCAGCAGCCACCAACACAGGACATGATTCCCCCCAAGGACGCTCATGAGTTAGTTTTCAGGCCTCTCTCTGTCTACCATTCTGAGCTTTGGCGCCAGAGAAGTGGGCGTGGGAGGAAAGGAAAAATTACAATAAAAATCTCTCCAGTTGTTATTGTTATAATCAATTCATATTTAGTGTATTGCTAATGTTGGTTAACATATTCTTAGAGGCAAAACATACAGTTTAAATTGTGCAAAAGTCAACTGACTTACTGAGCTTAAAATTACATATTGGATGCAAAAGAAAAACAAAGCTAAAGTGCATTCTGCCAAAAGTTTGTCTGAGTATCTAAACATGAAAATAAAAACAAACATTTTGAAGACAGTAGCTTATTATTGGAAACCCTTTTATTTGATTAAACTACATGTAACAAGGGAACTTCGAAAGCCTGGGAGAAATCTTGCATCTAGTTAGTAATACATCCAGGTATTAGGAGACAAGAACATGACCTACTCCAATCCAAATAGGGTCAATTTCCAGTGATGCACCAATTGCAATTTTCTTGGAGATTCCAATTTAGATTTGTCTTTAATCTGCCTTATTAATAACTATAATATAGCGTCATACAAAAACTTATTTGTAACGTTTCATCGAAAAGTGATTTTTGGTTATTTAACATGTTACAGAAGAAAACTTGTGTAACATATCTAAACAATAACTGACCTGTAATTTACATACAAACTTTCTATGAAAGCCAATCAGCATCGAACAACGCGTAAAAATATGCATTAATCGACCACCTAAACTCAATCTATGACGCCCTAGGTTTCCCCATGGCATCAGACGCCATGGGGCCCTGACAGAGAATTGATATTTGAAGAGTTGGAAGTGAAACCTGTTGTCAAATCACTATTCCACACTACATTAGTGGGGCTGTGATGTTTCTGTGCTGCTGTCTGCGCAACACAAAACCATCATGCAATGCGTGTGTTCGAATGGCAAAAAAACCCTCTATATGAGAAAAAACATCCTTGATACTGACTGACCTAAGTACCGATGTAATGGTAACATGCTCGTGAGCAAACAAAGAAATGAAGAACATAAGCAAAACAGATTAGTCCATGGCTCTTTAAGATAATGTCCCTTTCCAAACTCTACTCTCAAACCTCAATTGAATAGATTCTTTAAAACACTATTTGAGCAGATCATCTCAGGGTCTCACAAGCTGCCACTCCTGCATGCTTCTGTGATTAGCACACTGTGCCGTCACCATGGAGACGCCATAAACTCTAGCTGGCCTGGATAATATTCCACCTGGTCGCGTTAACCTGACTCCACACGCCACACATTATTCTTCCTGGAATAGTTTCAATTAGAGCTCCAGACGTGTGACTCAGTACATTCGTCACCTCTGGATGAAACTCGCATTGTTGAAACTACTATCGCTCTGAAGGTGAAATTAAGAAAAAAAAGTTACAAAATAAACAAAAAACAAGCACCTGTCTTTTCAACAGCAACACAGAATCAGCTGTAGGAAACACCGCCCTGATTTTACGACCTTGTTGTCATCAAAATACATACCAGTGTTTCAAGTGATCGTGCCAGACTGCACTTACTGTTCATACCAAGAACATTTCTGTCTCTGAGAAGTTGAGGAAGGACATCGTGTCCCTGGAGTTTTTCAGACATTGTGAACTGAACTGTGATGTCAGAAGAGCCATAAATCATGAAGTCATTTTATTAGTTTTTGGATATGTCCAACAAATTCATTTACATGATTGATGGATAAATAAATAGACAAAAGAAACATGTCACTATACAATACGTATTAGATTTAAAATAGAAGAGTATTTTACCTGCACATGTGTAATGCGTAATGTGTAATAGGCAAGTAGTGCAAAATAAAATACATCCAGTAAAGTTGTACAGAATTGCTTTTGTGGATCAGATTATTGAAATATATTTGGAGCAAGATCGCACTTGACTGTGCGACAACAGACTGATAAAATTCTGCAACATGTTGTCACACAATATAAGTTTTAAAGTTCTTCAAGAAGGAGATTCTTTCCTTTTATCTAAACAGCTCAGTGTTACGTTTCCAATCCAGTCTGTTATCGGATTGTTATCTGTTGCTTGATTAGAGGCCAGAGTTTTATCTGCCACGTTAGGTGGTTTCACAGGTTGACAGTTGGCACATCATTCTGAAAACAGATGATACAGTATAATATATCTAAGAGCTGTGAAAGCGAGCTGTTTTCATGTTTGAGTCTGTGTTTGTGTGTCATCATCGAAAAATGTGGTTCTGGAGAATACTACTGGAGCAGGAAGTAACACAGAAGTAGTTATTTGCCAAATTTTGCATCACAACGGTGACACAGTCTCTTTTTCCTGATTTCACGGAGATGAGGAAGTGGGTTTTAAAAAACACAAATAAAACTCTTCTATCTCATTATCCACAGTTCCAATCTAATTCATTTTCAGTACTGTAACCCTTGTGAGAAGATATGTGACCGTTTATTATTATGATTGTTAATGATCCTCAACATGACTAAGTGGTTATAACGTTTCACAAAATCACAAATTTACTACCCCTAACAACGACAGATCTCACTCAAAGTACTTGTTGTATGAATCAGTAGTAGTGAGAGCACTGTGTGTTTTATATTGGAATCCCACACCATTATTTTTAATAAACTGGGACATATACTGTGACCGAGAGAGCTCAACACACAGCAACTTAAACACAAACACAGGCGAAAAAGAAGAAAACTACTACTTGCAGCGTTTCTGTATTCAGGAGTGTTTACAGATTTGGGTTGTTTGGAGTATTTTGGTTGTTTTCTTTTTTTCCAACATTTTTCTATTTTTGGTTATGTTTCCTGTATTTCTGTTAATTCCTAAGACACAAAGATAATTATATACATGGTGCAATATCATCCCGCCTCCATTACTGCAATGTCTTTTTTAATTATCTGAAAAACCTTGTTCAAAATTCAACGGCCAGACTACTGACCAGAATAAAGTGTTCTCTACACTCGTTACTAGCACCAATCTTACCTTCAAGTCTCTTTCAGAATCCATTTTAAAGTAAAATTCATAACATACACAGCTTTTAATGGAGTGGAGTATATTAATATAATTTCTTATTGTCAGGACTCTCAGGTCTGCCCGTTTAGGACACAATCATTTGCACCCATTTGTATCAATTTTTATGTGAATATTAGAGTACAACTTTATGAATGCCTTTATAAGAGACTGTTTATTAAATTCAGATTAAACTAACTGTTTACGACATAGCTCTTTTCTAGCACAACCCGACCAATGCTACCACCAAAAGAAGCTCCAGCGTGAATTCAGACAATCCCCTTCCGCTGGGCTCGTAGGCCTCTCACTTGTACTGTTCTCTCCAGTCACAGCTGTGACTGAATTCCTGCCTTGTAACCTCAGCCCACCATGCTCTGTGCCCAGCTCATGCCCACCCTCCGCTCGGCTTTGTGAGCGGCTGTCTAGGACAGATTACGCTGGCAGGTGCCCAGGCTGATGCCAGGCCCTTGTCAACAGAGCAGCCTTTGTGCTGAGACCACAAATCACTGAGTCAAGCCAACATCTGCAGGATGAAGAGTTGGAGGGTTGAGAAGGTTGGTTGAGGGGAGGAAAGGCCAGAGTGGATCAGAAGGGCAGGAGACAAGACGGAAGGAAAATATTACGTAACTCAGCTGGACAAACTCAATAGCTCCCTCCAGAAATTAGTTTAAGAAAAGAGTATGTTTTGGATACTCTGATTTACCAATCATAAAAGCGTCTTAGTCTGATGTTCCCTTTTTTACGATACCATCACTAAAGTTGCACAATGCAACTTCAACGTTTCACAGATCTAAATGATACCAGGGAGTAGCTGTGAAATATTGTATATATTGGAGGCACAATTTGCCCTATCGATCCAATGCATTAAACGTTAGAAAGGTCCCAGATTACTGACCAACTGGAAGCGACATGAATACGACATCATTCCACTTCTGCTACTCTACGCTCTAAATAGATTCTTTACAGCATCAAAGATGGCTTTTTGGACAAAGGGGACAACTGCCCTTGAGTAATGAACTGCTGCTCAGTCAATTCCACTTCTGCCCCGAGAAGGTTTTGTTAGAAATAAATTAACTGAAGGGGTCGCTATTAAGTGATGAATGGGTAGCACATTTCTTCCAAAAGCTCCTATGAATTGACATTTGGAACTAAATGTACACTCAGAGAGAAACGTGACGCTTCAGAGGAAAGGACGTCTAATTTCTCTTAAAACATTTTTCCTCATTTGCTCTTTCCTCACATGGTCTCCTTGTGTCTCTCCATAAATCCCTGGCGAAAAGGATTAATGTATTGAGCTTTTCAGTTTGCCTTCGATTGTGCAACAACACTTTGCGTCAGCCAAGAGTCTAGACATACTAGTGGTGAAAATGCTCACAATGTTAATGTTAAAACGCTGATAGTATAATTTGACATGGTGGATGTGGTATTTTAGCTGGTTTGTATGCTAATATTTGATAATCAGTGAACACAAAGAACAGCTAAGGTCGATGGGAATGTGGTTTTGCAGGTATTTTTATTCTTAGTCAATTTATTTTATTTATAAGAACATAAATGTCAATACCCAATCTCATGTCAAGCCATTCTTTGTTTGAAAAGATATTTCACCATGAGCGAAAAATATTAACATATTGGTGGTGCACTTATTATTTTCAGATAGGTAAAGTTAATAGGCTAGTCCTCTGGGTACCTTAAATATGTCATAGCAAACAATCAGATACCAGGCTTGAAAAAGTCTGGGTATCAACAAAGTAAATGGGAATCCTTTTCCGGGACCATGATGATCTGTACACATTTCATGACAATTTCATCAAAACTTCAGACAAATGGTGGGCCAAAATAATCAACTGGCAAACTGATATGCGTGATATTCCCACTACAGCAGTTTTTTTAATGTATTATTTACATTATTAAGTCCAAACCTTTGATCTTGTCACTCTTAGCTTTACCACATTTTGGTATGCCTATATATGAAACTTGTTTCACTCACTTTTACTGTAGTAACTGTTTAATGCATGTTGGACTATAATCATCACAAGATACTGCATTTGTATTTCAGTCATTTGAATTGGCAATAGAATGACTCGCATTATGGAAGGTTTGAGATCCTCCAGCAGTTGTCAAGCACGTAAATTAATTTCACACTACATTTAATTTAATGTTTCCCATAAACATACTGTTTAGTAATTTGCAACTTGGAAGTGCTCTTTGTCATTGCATTGGACGTAGCCCTGATTGACCTCAGTAAAACAATTGCTCAGGGATGTTTACTCACTTCAAGAACAAGGCTGTTGCAACAGAGGCGAGAAAACCATCTAGGGCCAATGTACATACGGTGCCAACCTACATGTATGTGTTTACCTTTCATATTTCATAGTTGACATAGAGTAAAACCAGCATTACTTTTGTGAGGCACATACAACAACTCTCGATGTGACACACACCAGCTCTACCAAGACCCTTTGCTTCATCATTTCTGCATTATATTAATCATCATAAATCAGGGTGTCACTCTTATTGAAGTCCCCTCCTACTGAGATCCTGCAATATATGTTTCCAAAGTTTAACTAGCTGGCTTCAACTATGAGGGCATGAGCTCAGAGGACCACACCCGGTCATGAGCGGAGCAGACGAATGCGTCACAACCTCAGAGTCGAGCTTCGTCTAAGAACACTTTTGGTAAATGTTTTTTGACTCGGAGCAAAGAAAGGTTTTCTACTTATCGACCCGGAATAATAAGCACTGCACACGCTGCTACAATACTACTAACACTACCGTCTGACTACTGCTACAGCCTGTAGTATAAAGTACTACCTCTTATGCAAATACATAGCACACTTTAGCAACTGTTGAGTGCACCCAGAATCAGCATAGAAACCAATCCAAACACCTTCGCAACCGCAATGAAACATCCTTGCCAATGACCTAATTACAAATTAGTAACTTCAGAGGAACGCCATTAAAACTAAACGCAACACCAAAGCAACCACATAGTGATTTTCCGATGACGCCCCTGGAAAACATTATCAAAGACCAAGCAACCAACCACCCTAGCATAGCCCGTTAATCAGACTGAATTACCATGTCATTTACTTCAATCATGCAGCCTGACATCATCTTAATATAAGATGATTTAATTTGAAAGTGGGGGTTTATTTAGTTTGCAGGTTTTGCTTGTTGAGGTTTTTCAACTCTGAAATTTCTTCTTCATCTCAAACTGTCAACCGACACCGATACAGACCTAATAAATCACCCATACAAAGCTGTGGAGAGCTGTTATATTGCTGTTTTGATGTGCTTCTTTGTGTGTCCCCTGTCAGTGTCTATGCTGTGTGGTGCTGTATCATTTTATTTATATCAGAGCAAAGACACAAACAGACACAGAAAGATGAGACAGGCCACAGCGAAGTTAAGCCTGCCTTGGGCTGAATTTGTTTTTTAAAAAAAAGCGGCACCTTCAAGCGTGTGAGGAGGTGTGAATGTGCTTATTCGTTCTGTTGAACATATGTACAGCTGCTGTGATCCAATCAGAAAATAATCACTGATGGTTCCGATTTACTGCATATCTGTTGCATGAGAGACACACTTAAATAAAAAGTCTGATGCACGCAGACCAGACAGAGGAATAGCCAATTGTGGGTTGTATTTAATCAATCAAACATTACAGTTGTGTCCATTGCATTTCATAACTATGCAGGGTCAGAGCCAAGATCTGATTTTAAGATAAATATTGGATGCCACTGAATGCAGGATTGGAAGCATAGTATACAGTGCTGCATTATGCAATATATAATATATAATATGGTGGACTTTTGTGAGTGTTCTTAATATTTCAGAAAGACAAAAGATAATTACCAAAGGTTTGACAGGAGTGCAATAATAGAAATATTCTAATAACATTAATAAATTGTACAAATTGTCAATAGTTGTGTTTTTGAGATGTGGAATATACCCAGTAATATTTGTAAAATATAGGATACCTGTACAAACTATATGTTTTTTGTCCACTCCGCTCGTGCACCTCTCGACTGCCCCTGTGCACGTCTCTAGTGTGCTGTGCACGTGCTGGGGCCAAATCCATTTTGCCCAAGAGAGACGTGTCTAATAAGCAGTTTAGCCAATTACTGAATGAAGATATAAATAAGTGACATACAATGTCACTTATTTACAATCAGCGTCCTTGATGTCTCCTGATGTGGCATTTTAAAAACATAACAGCGGCGAGTGCAAGCACGAGCTTGTCAAAGAAAACAAAACACTAACTCGATAATATCTCTTCTGCAACGCCCGTTTGAGAGAAGAAACACCTGGTCCAAGATCAATCGGACCTCTCCATATGACAACAGCCTGGCTGTTATGGGGAGGGGGGGGGGGGTGATATGAAGGACCCAAACACACGCTCACGAAGCAACTTCAATTTCAAGAGCGAACTTTATTTTTTCAAAGGTGCAAAACCAAGAGTAGAAACAACTAAAAACCACTATCGTTCATGTCCAGTGGAAAACAAGGGATCCTTCTCACCTGCTTCAGTGTCGGGATCGCAACTCTACTCTCCATTTGTATTTATTGTCCAGACTACCCCCACCTAATCTAAGTCGACTCAAAATGGAACCTGTTTACTGAGTCCAATTTTCTTCCTGCTCATGAGTTTCCTCAGACTAGCTGACTGCATGTACGGTTCATGATTAGGCAACAGTAAGACCTAGCTTGCTACTAATTATCACCAAGGACCTGTGAGAACAAACACTTCAATTTCGCTGCATGGCACCAAGTCGTCTGATATCAGAAGAGGGTCCAGCAATCCGGTATTGTGAAGCACTTGGTTCAGCCTATTTTGCTATAAGTGCCAATGTGGCATGCATGTGATACATGTGGTAAATTGTTGCTGTGGGTAGCCGCAGCCAATTGCAAATGTTTGCGTGTGAAACTGCTGCAAGCACAACATTAGGCATCTCCTTCTGTTAACATTGAGCCAGTGCTCTTAGGTAAATCCAGTTGATATTTTGTTAAATTTGAAAACATTTTACTTTAGTCATTGTGAGAACAGTCATCAAAATAAAACATTCCCTAAGCTTAACTATATCTGATCCCTACACTAACCTAAACATCTTGCTAAACTGAACCTTAAAAACAATTATCATCCCTCAAACATGTCCTCACTTTAAAAGTACACACACACACACACACACACACACACGTCCACTCTTTATGTGTGAACCAAGTGATATTGCATATGTGAGAACAGGTGTAGCAGCCGTATACCCAGGAAGAGGGGCTTAGCTTCATGGAAGCCGCTTGCCATAGATACCCCAGATACCCCTAACCCTTTAAAGCTTATGGGGCTAAAATCCTGCCACCGCATACATATTCTCACCCAGCAGCACTCACATGGTAACAAAATAAATATTTCACTAGAGCAGTCACGCACCAGCAAGAACAGCGGTGTTGGCTCAGGGAAAACAGCTGAGGAGGACGGGTTGTATCCATCATGTGTAAAGTGTGTGTGTGCGTGTGTGTGTGTGTGTAGAAGTCAGACTGTATAACATTGTATAATGACTGTTAATATGTATATGTGTACATTATAATTTTTTACCATATGGTGTGCTCTTTTTTGGCAAGTCAGCAGAAGCATATTGAGAACAAATGTGCAATTTAGTGTGTGAAAGACGACACATAAATATAAATGTGTAAACTCATGAGTACAACGGTGCAGATTAATTTTGAATGGAGATCATTTGGCAAGACAAAGCTTCTTTGGTAAAAAAAAAAGCTTGATGTTCCTGGTTTATGCCAACGTTGAACTTTCAAATCAGTCTCTTTAACGCATTGCTCAACTAGAGACTGAAGAGGACCTGTCAAGATTTGTTGCTAAAACGGAATGGAAACAATTATACAATTTTACAAAACAACCTGCATAGCAGAACATGTCTAAAGTCTTGCGGGTGGACCCTTGCTATTGGGACAGTGAAATGCATAATTCATGTAATTGTTGTGAACACTGTCAGAGGAGAAACACACGCACATAACTGTCCCGCTAAGGTGCAGACAGACACAGATAATGTTCAGCCGGAGAACCCAGAGGGAACCCACGCTGCCACGAGGAGAACCTGCAAACTCCACACAGAAGTGGCTGGACCTACTTTTTTTGTGGTCATCTCCGCCCCTTTAACAATGCAGAACCAACGGCATTGCCAGAGGAAAGGAAAGATGTTTGTCATACTGTAAATGCTCGAAATATATATTTGCTTCAAAATAACAGATTTACAGCCAATGGCCATTCATGTAAAACATACATTAAATGAATGCCAGGAGGGAGCCCTCTGCATGTCATAATATCCCACCTTAAATTGAGTCCATGTTTTTAATAAATGGCATCAACACTCTGCAGGAAAGCAAGATATGTGTCTGCATGAAAATACTATTAAAAATGGAGAGCTGTAAAATCTTTTCTGTCAGGTGGAACTTGCTCCAGTTACCCAGAGCTTCATGATGATCAACACACATCCAGTCAGAGCCCTGAGGAAATGCCAGGGAAAATCGATAAACCAAAAGTACCATAAAATTGTAGATAATGCGATTTATTTTCTGTACCTTAATTGTGGGAATTGACTAACACTTGGTCTGATAGATTCCCAATAAATTATAATCTCAATCCAGCCTTGGATAAGTGGTTGATTCATCTAGCTTCTGCCAATAATAAAACAATACTAACTTGTATAAAGTTAATAGTGTAAAATACTCAAGTGTTGATGACGTGATTCGTCTAATAGGACTGGAAAGGCACATCTGAAAAGATAGGCGTAGACTAATTTATTTCGAGGACAGGATCTGTATTTTAGCTGAATTGACAGTTCCCTACATTTCTTTTTATTCTGCTTAGTCCCTATATTTTTTAGTCTTTTTATGATCTGGACAGAGGGAAAGGAAAGACCGAGAATTAATTGTTGTTGGACGGTTCTGTCTGTTATTCCAGATCACTCTGTTGAAATGTCCCCCTCCCAGGTTCAGCTGGAGAGAAGCATATATCTACAGTATGTGATTACACTGTCTTTTTTACCTCAACTTAGTGTGCGCTGACTTCATTTTTGTTGGATGTGAGACATTGCTCTCGGGGGTACAAAGGAATGCTGGGAGAAAAGATGGATATTATGCTTGAAGGAAACAGTACCTGGTCCCACGCTCCTGACCTCCAGGGCCATTTTAATTGGGTTGCCAGTCAAAAGGGACCCCATGGTTTGCCTGAAAAGCAAAGAGGTGTGAGAAAAAATTGTGTAAAAAAGAGCAGGAAGGGATACTGTGTAGTGGATAGGCAGCATTTTTTTAAAAAGAAGTATTTTTACAGTTAGAGTGCATTTTGATAGTCAAAGCTAACAATGTGCTTGTAAGAACAGCTTGTCAAACCACTATAGAGGGGAGGCGGGATCTGAATGCGACAATATGGGGACGTCTTTAATACGACATAAAACAATTGATAGGATGATAAACGATCAACATTTTAGTTTCTTTTTGACTGGAGCCACATCAACAGTCTCCTTTACTTCAGACAATATCTCATACTCAATAGTTAAAATGTATTGAATAAAATATTGAAGTAATCATTTCTAAAATGTTTTTATCTCACGAAACTTTCTGCTTTAATTCCTATTTTTGAGCATTTAGTCTTTAAAATGACAACATTTTCACTGCTGTCAAAAAAATGTTGGCTTAATCACTTATTGTATACAAAGGAAGCACATATTTCTAAAACTGATGATTTATTAATTTAGACTTCTTCTTCGTGAAAGACACATTTAGCAAAAGACCAGACCAATATATACAAAGTATTTTTTAAGTCATAGAAAAGATCAGTGTCTAATAAACAATGATGATCTAGGATTATAAAAGAAGCCTGAGCCTAATTTACCAAACATGTACTTCAAAGCATGTTTAATTTCCATTGGCATTGAATGTAAGTTTAATTAAGTTCCACTGTCCAAATCTTGACAAAAAAAATGCAGACAAAGCAGCCAGCTGGTAAAATTCAGAGATCTATTGCTAAAGTTATCTCTGAGAGACCAACTTTCACGGTTTCGCCGTGTGACACACGCTTTTGCATGTTTTCATACGCTCTCACGCCACACAACCAATTTATCACGGCACCATTTTTTTCAGATTTTGGGCCGAGGCGCGTTTGTTCCTTTTCAAACTCCCCAATGATAGATGCCGCTGAGGAGTACATCTGTAAACCTATTGGCTGCATAGACATCCTATGTACTCTAAAGAGTCCCGAAGTCAGCAACAGGAGACACAGCCACGGGAGAAACTCAGGTGGAGCAGAGAGACTAAGGTATCAGGACTCTTAAGTGTCACGCAGTGAGCGTGACACTTAACACACGCTCTCCCGCTCCACAGCTGTCCGGCGGTGCGTATTTCTCGTCGTCGTGAACCGCGAACAGGTACGCATGCCAGAAGGGAGCACGAGTGCATGGTAATATAATACTTCAAAGTATATATAAGTTACCTAGGACCTCTGTTGACACAGACTTAGCTAACGTTAGCTACAGTTTGATGAATTGAATCATTGAACACAGCAGGAGAAAATGCAACGTTAGCCAGCTTGCTAGAGCTCCGGTTGAAAATTATTAGCTAACGCTACCATTTTTGAGGAGATAGATTTTGAGGTGAGGAGACTAGGGTGACCAGACGACCGGATTTAGGCTGGACAGTCCAGATTTTCAATGCCCTGTTCGGCGTCTGGCGCAGCATCAAGCTGGACGCGTATTTGTCCTCCTTTTTGGAGCCGTGCGACCACGCCAGCGTTTCTGAGATTGGACTGTGAGACGCGAAGAAAAGTTGATGTTATCATCTTCATAAATAGAACATCTTTGACGTGACATGTCGAGTTTTGGGCAATCAGAGTTCCATCAACCTCCCCTTCCACCAACCCGCACTTGTGTGCTTCGTCTCACAGTTTAAACTAACTCAGTCGAGCATCTAATTGTTAGTTCGTCCTTTCTGTTGAGTTAAAAGACAAAAAAAAAATAAATGAAGTGCATACTTTTCGATCGCAAAGCCAAAGCAAATGATACTAAAGGTGCTTGCTACTTTTTTTTATTTTTTTCACTGAATCTAAATGGGATGGCCACTTATTGAAAACACAATATGGGTGAATTTTTTATATTCCCATTATGTCAGCTATATACACTAATAGAAAGGGCTTGGAGATGTGGAAACAGGGAAAGGCTTAAAGACAAAACTAAAAAGGTTTTTATTCGACATTATAAATAACTACTTTAGGGGTTTGCTTTCTTTTGTAGGAAGCCTAGAGTGTTACAGACACTAAGACGGTGAGACGCGTAAGAGTGAGACAGAATGCGTTAGATATTGACACATAAAGTTGATCCTGCAGCCACTACAGAGAACCCATCAAATAAACCAACTCATTAAAACATCCTCTGTGTGCTCTCATCTTTTAATTGAACTTCTTTATTTTATGTGAATCTTTGAACATGTCATATCCACCGTCTGTTTCATGTGTTGGGTCTAATCAATACACGTGTGATTAAAGCTTATGCGCTGAATGGAATTCCAGCTTTCAGGGCATTGCAGTCTCGTTATCTCTTGCTCCTTCTATACATTCAAGCGCACAAATTCACAGCGGGATCAAAGATCTTGAGTCGGCCAGAAGACAGGATTACGATGCTGCTGTCTCTGGCAATTTTATCAGTAAACTGTCTCCTAATCCCGCTGGGGGTAAAAAGAAACACCCATCCCTTTTTACACCACTGTTCCTGCTATCAGATGCAGATGCGCTTCTTGTTATGCTAAAAGGAGACTGAAATGTCTCTACACCGACGCAGCCCGAGAGGCATCAAAAGACAGTCACAAATGATTTCTAAAGAGCTCGAAATTATCTCGGAAATGCATGCTCTTTGAATTTCTAAATAGTCGTAGTGTAATCTTGTAAGAACTCTTCTTTGCCGTTACTCTCAACAAACCGAACAGATAACAGTTCCCATCCATCTCAGCAAACAGGGAAGAATGCTTAACTTTCCCATAATGCATTTCACACATGCTTAGTTCTCTCAGGGTGGGAGAAAATTAGGTGATTTCTCTACTTGTGTTTTCTTTGCTCAGACCTTTAAGGAAACCTAACTGGAAATGTCAGCTTTACTTTTGAGGAAATACATCAAGACCAATACCGTCATATTAAATAAATGATATCTATGCCTGGGCCATTTGCAGAGCTGTCATCGTGTCCAGTTTTTTGGAAAGACCCACCTCGGAATGAAGTGTGTGAGGGATTATTATTGTAGAGGGAGGCATGCAGCCAGGATCCAGCACACTGCTTGGCTCTAGGAGGTGGATTCTTTGGACGGGCTGAGGAAAGGCGTGGGGTTACGCTCCCGCCTACGGTGATGTCATATCATGTTCAGATTTTTCACTCTTAATACCAAAGAGTTTGCACTGTAGGAGATACACTTTTTTTTACCCTTAACCTAAAAGTCTTAAAGGATCATTTTCTGAATACTTAGCGAGATACTTCCCAATGGCACAAGTAAGAACATTACTGGTTAGATTATGTTCCATTACTCAGCACCATCAAAGCAGCTCCACCCACACATTGCATCTTGTTTGAGCAACATGTTCACCAAACAAGAACATTGATGTTGGACGATTCTGCAAACCACCTGATTATATTATACCTTAATTATGACGTCTACGACAGAACGCCAACCCCGCTCTCCTGCATGAAAGTTGAATGAACTACTCACAGTTTTACTGTTGTAACAGCCAGACTTGTTCGAAGATAAGCCACACCCCCTTTGTGTTGCTGCATTTAGTCATGCTGCTTTTGGTGGGAACACCCTTTTTTTGAAGCGTGTCAAGATTTCTCTCGACGCGCATCGAGAAATTTCATACCACAATCAGTGTTAACACAGCATTAGCATTAACACACATCTCCATGGCAAAATTAGTATGAGGGGTAACCCTCATACTAATTTTGCCATGGAGATGTGTGTTTGTGAGGTTTTGTGTGAATGCATGCACTAATTGATGCATGCACATATGCACAGAAAGTTAAATTTAATTTAATCACAAATGTCATTTTTCTGTATTTCACACCGAGAATAAAGTGTTAATTGAATCAACCTACAAAAGTACATGATCAACTACCAAGGTGGCATTCTCTTTTTTTTAAACAAATAATCAAAAAATGTAAAAATATCATCTTATCCCAGCTCTTGTGAAAAGCAAAAAAGAGCAGGTGTTAAGAGATGGTTTTATAATTGTGGATTACGTGGGTTACCAAAAGTGCTGCATAGAGCCCTACTCTCTGAAGGAGGACGTACAGAATTGGTAAGCATGGGGGTGTTTTTTTAACATATGTAACTCCAAAGGAAAGAAATTGCCTTTGAAACACAGCCTCAGCGGCTTTGTGTGTCTCTCGCATAATGGGGTTGCCTGTCACAAGGCTGTCTGATGCCATTAATTTGCTACTCCCACAACATTCTTTGGGGCTACCGCCTCTACACCGAACGATGAGCTTTTCGATGCTACCACATCTTTCTCTGTCTCACTCTCTCTTCAGAGCTGCGACGCTGCTGGAAAGGTTTTTTTTTTATTTTTTTTTTTACAGAAAACAGAGCAATGTGGGGGGCGAACGAAGGATTTGAACCTGTATAGTCTCTCCAAACATACGAGAGGGACGAGCCCTGAGTGTGAATAACGACAGCACAGCTCAAGCTGATTTCTGAAGAAACTTACCCCTTAGACCTGTCTTGGGGAGAGAAATACAAAAAAGGCTTGGGTAAAAGTGGAGAAAGAGAGAGAAAGGAGGTATTAGGAGCGCCCCCCGTCAGCCACCTGGAGTTCCTGCAGCCTTCCAGTGCATTCCAGAGATCCTGAAAATGAGGGTGAGGGGGGTGGAAGAAAGAGAAGGGTTGTTATTAAGGAGGAGGCCCAGATGATACAGGCTACCCCCCGCTAGCCCTGCTCTTTTCACTGAATACACAAGACGACAGGGACGGCCTCTCCATCAGAAACAACCCCCGGAGGGCCATGAAGGAGCGCTTCTCTCGTCTTCACTGGTCCATTGGACATGCAGCATATTTGGAAGGGCAGCAACACATACAAGAAACAAAACAGGGCTCTGACTGACACAAGATAAAGAAACCGAGACAGTCAAAGAGCTGAGAGGCCGCATATTAACAGCAAGAGGAGGGGACGGATGGCAAGGGAATGCCACTCATCTAGGGATGGGTATCATTTGTTTGTTTTCCGATAAAACAATATTTTTAAAACGATACCGATACTAAAACAATACTTTTTTATTGCCAAGGAAATTTTTTTTCTACACATTGAACAATATATTAACCGTTTAAAGTATACTATAAATATTAATTAATAAATAAATACAAAACACGTCAAACTCATATTCAAACTACAGTTTCAAACTGTTTAACTTCAAACTATGAACAATATATTTTAAAAAAAACAGACAAAACACAGAATTGGATTCGACAAACTGCTGCTTTACTGGACTAAGTGTTGTCATTAATATCAACTGGGAGAGCTTTTCTGAAGTAGACGGAGCTGCTCTTGAATTCGGCAAACACCAAATGAACTGATGGACAAACACGTCTCCTCCTCAGAAAAAGAAGAAGGAGAAGAAGAAGAAGAAGAAATTATTATCCTCGGGCAAATTGGTCTCTACTTCCTTAGTAACTAAGGAGCAGTGTGCTGCTGTGAGGCGCCCAGGGAGCTACTGGGGTTCAGTGTCCTGGGATGGACAGCATTGCGTTGTATCACGAGTCTTTCGGTTTAGTTGAATGTATCAATTTCTAGGAATTCTGTTTTATATCCTGAGTGTATATGCTTTGTCTCACAATATTACCTTCCTTTTTTTCCTACTTTTTACTACCAGGCTTTATGTTTTCCACACATTTGGTCAGAAAATCAGAAGGTACAGACAGTCTATCAACCCTGTGTTGCTGTTTGTTTTAAAGTCTAATGGTCCCTACTATTCAATAATTCCACAATGCAGCTTTAAAATTGAAGCAAAGCAAGAGCAAAACTTGAAGATCACAGTTTCCTAGAGTTACAAGATATTACATGTCTGATTATTGATATAAAGTAAGTTTAGATGATTTTCCCCATAGAGAAAAAAGCAAGTGAGAGACAGAAAAAAAGCAAAACATAATATCACACTTTGATTACTATACCTTTTCTTGCTGACAAGATTTTATCACAATCATGCCTATTCCAAAAAACATAAACTATCGAGTCACATATGTTAACCGTTTCACAATCCATGGCTTTATCTCCCCTTCTGAGCCCCAGACTCATATTTAAATCAGACGGAAAGAAAGCATTTACTCAATACCGTTTTCTTCTGAGGAACCAGACACACACACACACGTTATCACGTTATTTCATAAAATATATATAAAACCTCATAACAAATCATTAAAATATATGGTTGTACACTTGTTTGTGTTTGCATGCTCTCACACACACTTCATTTCAAGTACACTCCTACATGCTTATGTACTGCTGGAGGACTCTCACACACACACTCCACCAGCCAAGAGCCCTGTCTTTTGTCTGAACGGTTCCCTCACAGAGCTTTACAATCCCCTCCATATGTTTGCAAGTGAGCCTCCTCCATCAACAACTACACACGGAGCGCGCGCACACACACACACACACACACACACACACACACACACACACACACACACACACACACACACACATGACATCATGGTGGAGGTATTCCAGTTGAACCTATGGGGATTAAAGTGGAGAGAGCTCAAACTTCTCCAGTAAAACCTCTGCAGTTCCCAGCTTCATATGCAGCTACTTTCACTCCCCCTCCTCATCCCTGCACCTGCTTCTAGTTATTACCATCCCATCCAACGCCCCCCACCATTCCTCTATTCCCCACTGGGAAGCAGAGCCTGAGCTTTCAAACTTCCTATTCAGAAAGGGAAGCATTGGGGAAAAAAATGATGCGATGCAAGTCTCCTCATTCGGGCCATTGTGGGCTTTTATGTTTTGACTCGGTCAGGCTCTGTGTTTAAAAGAGACAGCGGAGGCTTTGCTTACTGGTTTACCTTATGGCCCAGATATATCACCTCACCACAAGAGCTGCCTTTGCTTCACTGAGACCACCTAGAGGAGCAAATGCTTAGAAACTGCTGAGAATGAAAATAAAACAACCATGTGTACCCAGAATAGTAATTAACCCACCAGTGGCTGCCCTGTAGTGGCTGTCAGGTTCGGTCTTTACTTAAAAAAGAAAAGAAAACTCATGGTGCCATGGTGGTTATGAATGGCTTTTTTAGTTTCACTATGGTACTTCCCAAGCACAATCATTAGACTATGATACTGACCATAGTAATGTTGTACACTATGGTACTGACCATGGTACTGTTGTGTACACTATGCTACTGGCCATGGTAATATTTTGTACACTATGGTACTGGCCATGGTAATGTTGTACAGTATGGTACAGGCCATGTTAATATTGTACACTACGATACTGACCATGGTCATGTTGTACACCATGGTACTGGTCATGGTAGATTGGCGTGATAAGAAAAAGTGTACATAACAATTGCCGTGGCACAGTTTTACGGCGTATTAAGAAACTCCTAGGGCTCATTGTATAAGTTATTTTCTGCTCATGATTGTGTTGTTTGCTTTGTTTTTTTGGTGATGGTTGTATGCTTTTCTAATGAATGCAGGCTATTGTATCCTGATGATGGGCTCTTTGCTAATCCACAATGCTGCATAATTTTGATTTTGCTGACCAATGTGTCTGTTGCTCTAATTGTAGACAGAGATTGACTGCTCTGCTATTGACGTTCATCAGCTGGTCATCTTGCCTGACTAGTACAACTTTTCATCTCCAAAACATCTGAGCAAATTTCCAAGCAGGCATTATTATGATAAACCAACAACATACAACAAATACAAATGTACAGATATGTCTTGCCGACACTGTAACATTTCTAAAACAGAAATTCTAAATTAATGCTGGGATATTTATAGCCTTAGTTTACACTAGTAACCTGCTGTATTATCCTAAAATATGGCCAGAGCTAGAACATTTCCAGGTATTCAGTCAGTATATGGGCTGGATGACAAGTATGTCAAAGCAAGAGGGCAGATTGAGAAAAGCCTATTGATTATTGTATGAATTCTCTCAACTCTATTTGTGTGTGACAAAAAAACACAGCCGTTAGATTCCTTGATTCTTTGCATTTCAGTGTCACAAGGACACCCATTCACATTCAATATCAAGGTTTTACAATGGCATGTCCTTGCTATTTGTGCTGCACTGGCTTGGTCTTGGTTCCTATTTGTCAGATAAGTAGGAAAAAAAAGGTTTTCACCACATTTGACAGCAAAATAGCAACTAAAGAATTTCACAATACAGCTTCTCTTTGCAAATCGATATTGCCAAGCAACATGAGTCAAAACTGTGTCCCTGACCACACCGGGTGAGAGTTAAAGTCTGGATCTCCTTGAAGACCTCACACGGAATAGGCCTCTTTCCCTTTCTTCTGCTCTCTTTTCCTCATTGTCTAATTCAAGTGTCAGTTTTCCACTGGCGCCGACATTGACCCTTTCTTCTGCCATTGTCTCTGCTCGGTGGGGCGGGATTCCTCCTACTTAATTGTTGATCCAATTAATTTGGAAGACCTTTCTCCGCTTCTTTACAAGAATGAATGCCACTGAATAAAAATGTACAACAAAAGAAGTAAGTTAACACAGAGAGTGTCATTGATTGACACCGGTGCCAAAATGCCTGTGTGTTGCCATTATGTCTGATCGAGTTATGGAACCTTAGTAGAGAAAGGTGGCCTTGATGAAAGAGTATGAACATGTCTAATTAACTTGTGTCAAATAAGGGTTTCTTGCTTCACAGAAGTGATTCAACCACCCCAGAGTTCTTTATGGTTTTGCCTCCTGGTCAGGCTTTTTAAATAGCAGGAGCTTAATAAACTGATGTCATTTTATCTTTTTTTTCCTGCAGCACACACCTGGCATCTCTATGCACCATTCTCTATTGGGCGCACAAGGGAAACACTTGGCTGGGCTACAGTAGGTTTCAAACTGCCATGCACTGCAGGGAGGAGGTACTAAATGCAGCAAGAAGAGGTATTTCAACACTTGTCTGAATGTAACTATGCATGTCTTTGTTCAATTTGGGTTGACTTAACCTTTTTGCCTAATTGGTCATACTCCCAATGGTTCTCAAAATGTGCACACTGTGAGTGGTTATTGTGAAAAGACCAAATCCATAATAATTAGGATAAGACCATAATTAGCTGTCTGTAAAGTTGCACAGCTGTATACATAGAATGGTGGAGTGGAGAATCACAGACGGAGCGTTCTCTCTGTAATTCTTGGCTTCATTATTTGATCAAGCTGGCTAATTGGGAGCCAGAGTTGAATACCTCACATGGGTCAGAAAACACATACGAGCAGACTGGACTAAATCAATGGAGAACCACATATTTCAGTTCTTCCAAGGGATTAACAGATAGTGTGTGTTTTAATACACATTGCGTCTGGACATGAATAAATCATCGGGTGTTCTGAGTCAAGGGAGATGCCTTCAAATACGTCAAAGAGGAATCCGGACCGAGATGACATGGCACTCACATGCATTCAGGTGGTACTTCTGGGAAATAAGAAATGCATGTATGATGAAGTGATGGTCCTCTTTCTTTGTGCATGTGGACGATTGGAACACCAGATATGATATTTTTCTTTTGTCCTTTTTATGAACACAGGCTCACATTAACAGGAACAATGAAGCCTTTTGGCGGACTTCATCCTTGTAGTTTTCTGAATAGCTGAAGTTACTTACTTGTCCTGTATTCATATGGAGTGTGTAGCACTGGTTGCTGTTCTCAAAGGTTAAATCACATGGACTATGGTGATCCCTGGACTATTCCTATAGAGCCATCAGTACGATGACGTTGGGTAAGAATTGAAATTTCTCCAACATGTTTGAAAGGATTGCCAAACAATTTAAAGATACATTAATGATCCCTAAGGATGTTCCACAAAGGTCAAATTGTAATTCATTTGGTATTTCCTTGACCCTTTATATTACGCCACCATTGGGTCAAATTTAATCCGATGATTGGTCAGTGGCTCTACGCACAAACTATGATGATCCAAGTACAGTGTCTGGTTAGGGCTTGACAGTTTCCTCTTATAAAAAAAAAACTACCATGTTCACCAGAAATGTACAGTTTTCACCCATAGTGTGCATAGTGTCTTTTCTAAATAAACTTCCAACATAGATTTACTTAGTTTGTTGTTTTATAGGCAACAAAAACACTAGGTTTGCTTTGGGAAAATGTTGTGTTTTGTGTTAAAATAAGAATGTTTGTTACGTAACTGGGTTTAAAACTCAAGTTTAATATTTCTGTAATGAAGGTTGGTTTTACACAACCCACGAATAGTGGTCTCCTGGTGGAAAGTCAGTGTTTCTTTGACCCGTCCATCTTCAACTTCCAGAAGCCCTATGTGTACTTTCTCACTATTTATGCTTCCATCATAATACTTATGTGGAAAGGTTTTCAAATTGGAGGTGGTTGAAAGCTAGATAAGTCCCCTACTCTGAAGGATGCCTTTGTGCGTTAGTATCAGACTCCTTCATGTGTAGAGCCGCAACAAGGGCATTCCCGTTGTTAAGAACACTATCCATTTTCCATATACACAAAAGCATATTTTATAGGCATAACTATAAATATAAAATGAGTCTATTTAATATTGTAGACAACGCCATAATTACTGAATAAAGGGTTTATGGCTGTTAAGTGCTTCTCATCACTAAGCAGGGGAGACAGTTCACAACATTCTTCATAGACTGCCCTAGGGAGTCTAGAGGCGACCCTGACTGTCAATAACAGTAAAATAATCCAGTGACACCCACATTCATGAAAAGCCCTTTGTCTTGAACTGCATGAGTCTGAAGATAATTTGAATTTGGGAGTTAATGAGCCTTTTTCAAGCTGAGTTCTTTTGGTCTCCATTTTGACAACCAGGGGCATGTCTACAGCTGATGAGTGGCAGTCTGTTGTGAGACAAGCATAGCAGCATCAGTTTGGCTCCATCTGCACAACACATTTCATCCATCTTTTTGCATTGTTTAACCACCATCTTTCACTTGGTTTGGTATGAAATATGAGCTAACATATATTAAATATTTAATTTAATGTCAGCTCATATGTATTGTATGAATTTTAAATTATTAAAACCAGTTTGCTCTTCTTTCTCATGCAGATTACACACACACACACACACACACACACACACACATATATATATATATATATATATATATATATATATATATATATATATATATATATATATATATATATATATATATATATATATATAAAGTAAGGCTTCACTATTTAATTAATTTTATTGAGCTTATTTCAAAGGCAGCTCTAACCACAGGTGCACACTAGTTTTCGACCTCCATCATTAGCATCCACGACTACTTCTTGTGGTTTGAGTAGACGACACAAGGTAGCCTAAGGTTCATCTGGTCTGGCTGTGGGACCCACCATCATCCCTGAATGATTAGAACATTTTCAACTTCTGAAATTGATTTAATAAAAAGATGTTTGAACCTGACATAGTACAGAATATCACAGTATGCGAACACAAAAACACTAGTTTAAAATATTCTATTTACAGTCAATTAAAAACCCAAAAGTGCATCATAAGGAAGAAATACACTAGTCCAACTACTGAGAAGCAGTTTCAAAAAGACTCAAATTGAATCAAACTCAACGCTGAGAATACTAACTGAATCCGCGACAACCAACACTGCACTATGGAAAATATTGTGTCATGAGGAGCAGCTTCTATCCATGTATAGTATACTATATAGTAACTATAAAAAATTACCGTTTCTTCTGACCAAGTTATCAGTAGGTAAATGCTGGAAAACTTTGTGCTTTGAAGGAAATGAAACAGCATTCACTTCAACCTAAGGTACTGGTTTTGTTCTTAAAGGGTATTAAAAGTCAAATGAATGTAAATAGAATATCATGAAACAATACATGAGAAGATATAGAAGGGCTGCTGATTTTCCAGCAAAAATGAGATCACAGCGGTTGAACTGAGTCGGGAGAAATTAATAATGGGAGCAACTGACAAGAATCTTAAAGTCTGGAGTTATGGTAGACAATGCCCATCTGAGGTCATAGTAGTGTAGTAGGGAGTAGTGAGGTCATGCTCAATGTCCAGTCCATCCCTGTGTTTGGTCTTCAGCTGAACCAGAGCTGATAAGCCACACTTAGAGACGGGGTGCTGAATGCAAGGCAAGGATATTCACTCATCACGTTGCTTACAAAGTCAGTGCATAGGTGCATATGGATGCGAGTAACACGCATTTAAGCCTGCCTGTGAATGACGCAAATATAGGCACAAAAAAGACGCGAACATTTCGCCTTGCCACTCCTCTACGGCGCGTCGAGCACGGATGAAACGAACAAACAGTCAGGCAAGTAAACTCAGGCTAGTAAAGTAAATGCAGCATTAAGGAGTGTGAACAGACAACACTCAGCTGCGTGAAAAAAATCCGCTTCAAAATTAATGGACAAGATTTTTTCTTAATTTTTTTTTTGCCCATGCAGCAGTCCATAACTTACCAGTTGAGAACCACTGGCTAAGGGATGCCAAGTTGCATCATGTTGGTTTGTTTTTGGCAGTTTACGATCTGCTTTAGGGGGGCTACTCTTTTTTTGAGAAAATCTGACATTTCTTTTTACTACGATTTCAATGTGCATGCAAGACCAGCCTCAGGTAGCCAGCCGGAAGCAGAAGGGTTGGTGAGAATCCAGTAAAAGATTTATTGTATTCAAAATTAAATTAATGATCCAAATGTCATGTATGAAATCTTTTTAAAATGAAGACTACTTGATCTCTATCTGCAAATGATCGAAGCAGCATTTGTATATGAATGATTCCATCTGTATGACCATGGAAAATAGTTTAAGTGATGATAGCTAGTATTTTTGTGTGAGACCTGCTGTGAAATCCACAGGGAAACAGGATATATCTAATAATGAGTGCATCCTGTCTCCCCTCTCCTAGCCACGTGTCCCTGCGACTTCCCTCTAAGTGGCTGCAGGTGAGGGTGCACAATTACTCCCGTCTTTGCCATTTTGGTTTGAGTGGGCGGATAAACAAGCGGCGTACAGTGCGACTAATTGTACCATTACACAAAATGGAAAGTGCAGGAGGGGTAATCAAGCAGCTTTGTTGAAAATACCATGCCACAGAAATGTCACTGTTCGGTCTGATGATGTTTTGACATCTGAAAGGCTGCCACCCCACCAACACCACCTGCACTGTTCGGCGGAATAAAAACATAAAGGACGTTTTTGCAGTGGATACCATTTAATTGGTAGTAATAATAGAAATTGTAGATGGCAACTATTTATCTTTATTTTTTAGTTAGAATTACCAGCCAACAGATCCATAATATAATTTTTTACAGATATCTATTATTATATTTTGTTATGTCAGATGGCACATTCCTGATGCCATTTTGATCGATGCAATTCTGATTAATGAAATATACAAAACTTATTTTATGAGATGAAATCGTAATTCAAAACTATAATTTAAATTGTTGATAATCTATTAGTAACAATTTTTATTTTAGATATTAAAAAAATATTAAAAAAGGTTTTATATACTGGATTTAAAGCTTTAATATAGCATAAAAAAACATTTTCTTTGCTAAGTTACAATGACGTAATGTCTACCTGAGTAGAGAATCACTGTGTCTGTGTTGTAATCTCTGCTTTGTTGACACAACCACATGTGAATTTTAGTGCATGTGTTAGCGCTGTGTTACAACCCGGCTCCAAGGCTGCGACAAAGAGGGAGACACACGAGCAGCTGCTAACAAAGAGCAATTTATTTTTTAACAATAACACAAGTGAAACTAACTAAAGCGAAAGTATAACAACAAAGATACAAATCAAAAGCTAAATGGCGTCAGTATCAGCGACCGGATGTCCTTCCACAGCGAGCGTGAGCCAAAGGCAGATGGCCTTTTAAAGCCCCCCTCACTCCTATAAAAACAAGGTTACCCTCAGGGAACTTGACACTTCTCCAATCCTCCTGTGACCTGTCGGCTGTCGAAGACTACAAAAGTGCTTATTACCATTTTCTTTTATTACTAGTCCAAATTTAATTTTAGATATAAAGAAAAACATTTCCAGCAGTTATTAAATGTCATTGTCAATATCTTCTTGCATACGTAGACATCTGAAATCAACACAATCTCACTGGGGTCAACATACCTACACATTTACAATTAGCAATCTTTTAGACCATGTCAGCAACTTTATTTCTAAAAAGTGACTAGTGACAACTTTTGTGATTGATTCAGATCATAAAAGAAAACGCAATAAATATATTACGATGTAACATACTCACTGGACTGAGCTGAGAGTAAACGCTACACAATGAGCAGCAACTCAGTCGGTGTAGGTATTGTCAGGGGGAAAATGATTTCCACCACAGGTATCAGGCCGGATGGCGCTGCTTGCTGCAAGAGTGGGTCCATCGTTTATGACCCCTGCCTGCTCTGTAGAGCCAGCCAGCTCTCATTTCTGGATCCCCTTTCCCTTATTTCTTCCAACGTCAGCCAGCAACATCCGATTGAGCCATAACACTGTCATAAAAAGACAAGCCATGGCTGTCCAAGAATCAACATTTGGCCCCTGGTTATGATACCTAACAGGTTCAGTTATAATAAGTTTAAATTTGTTGTCTTCTATACATAATACACACACCTGTATATACACACACCTTTACAATCTTTGTAATAGATAGACATAAAAAATGTTGTCAATGGAGAATTGCGTGCATATTCGCAAAGTATTCCCATTTGGTAAGTATTCTTGAGTCTATCTAAAATTCTCCCAATGGTTTTTATGTTACCTTGATGATGATGACCAAGCACAGCGTGCAGTTAAAGTTTAACATTGTTAGCATACCCTCCCATTACTGAGGGTGAATTGCCTGGTGTGCTTGTGTAATAACTATATGAAACATGGTAATTGGTCCGCCTTTCTTGTCCTCAGACCAACCAACCCGCTTTAACAATACATGTCATTCAACAAGTTACACCAATTTGTACACTAATGGCAGAGACTATGCAAGGTGCCACTTGCTCATAGCCATAAACATGTGGAGTTAAGTGACTTTCCCAAGGACATCAACAAGCAGACTAGATGAGCCAGGGTTGGAACTGATTACCAGTAGACCCGTTCTATCATTGAGCCGCTGCCGCTCCCATGTAGGGTTCAACCATGGCTGATTTCAATGAACAATTTGTTAAACCTGCTTCGTTTTTAATAGCAGAGAATTTTGATTACTTTTTAAACCTGTTTTATGGCTATTCTTTTCACATACAGTTTTTCTTTACCCAGATTACCTGATGCCAAAACAGGTAAAAGATTGTGTCGTCTTGACTGTGCCAGTTTTATTCCAACATTTGTTGGATATACATATAAATGGTTTACATACTACAGTTTTAATAAAACACATTATTTTTCTCATACTGTGTGTTTATACCAGTATTCAACCTATGTCTGAAAGGATTTTGCGCCTGTCTCTTTGCTTCTCCTTCCACTTCCCTCTCATGGGCTGAAGTGCTTTGGGCGACTGTGACTGGGTCTTCCTTCAATCAAAGGATCGGCGGTTTGATCCCCAGCTCTGCTAGTCCATGTCGATGTGTTCTTGGGCAAGACACTTCACCCTGATTTCCCCCTGCAGGCTGTTCCTGCGGTGTGTAAATGAGTATGAATGTTGGATAGTCCTGATGGCAGGTGGAACCTTGTAGCCCCTGTTATCAGTGAATGGATGTGAATGAGTGAAGGATGACAAGTAGTGTAAAAGTGCGAGTCGTCGGAAGATGAGAAAAGCGCTATAAAAAGTACAGGTCCACTTACCATTCAGTCCCATTCCTATGATTAGGGGGAAATGACAATGCTGTATTGTCAGTTACACGAACAGGCATAGGGCAAATTCACTAAGTCTAGATGTATCCCAGTGAGAGGTACAGTGTTCATATTGTACATCACGCTGCATTTAGTCCCTCTCTTTTCTAGCATTGGGTCTCCAGCAGTGACACTGTGTGAGATTATTACACAAGATGGTAGTGCCCCGGCAAAAGAGGGCTTTCTCGCCTAGTCTAGTACCTCATTTACTTAGTGCACACCCTTGGAAAATGTGATTACATTAGCGGGCTGTATTGCAAGCATTGTACTGTAGGTATGGGAAATATTTCAATCTGATGGAGGCTGCGGGTTGCCTTATAAGAAAAAGAAAGCCATGCTACTAATACTGTGTTCACACCAAACGCGTTGTGAATATTCGCGCAGCGTTTACCACGTCAGTTTACTAGCTCGACAATAAAGCTGTGTTCACACGCGTTGTGAATGTTACTGGCTTATCTCCATAAAAATAGTTAACGTTTCTGTTATCCACCATGGAAATAACTTCTAGTTCTAGTATATAACTAGTTGTGTAAATTCTACATACGTCGGAACATAAAACTCCTTTGTGTTCATAATATCATTCGTTATCCTACAACTGCGTCTGAATGACGGCCGCTACTTCGGGCGGACCAGCAACAGTTTGATTCAGCAATGTCAGAACGGCGGTGATGACTCAGCGTCAAGCAAATCTTTCACCAGAGAAAATTTCAACTGGCGCGAATTCGTGCTGCGTCAAACGCGCTATTTGTGCCACGTCAAATGCGTCATTTGTGCCCTCCGCCATGAAATTAGCTTTTCCGCAACCTCTGTGCATTGACTTTGCGTGTAATCTATTTGCGCGTTAAATTTGCAACGCGTTTGGTGTGAACGCAGCATAAGAGGTACAAAAGCAACAAAAAGTGTCCTGTAGGCTACATTGTCGGCGAGTCGCAAATGAAGTGTTATTCAAATGCTCGTTTTTGAAGTTATATTGTTAAAAGTGACGAGAACAGGCTTATAGCATTTATTTTTTTGGAGGATGAACAAGTTGAAACAAAACCATGATTGGTTGACACTTCACTGCTTCATTTGGAGCGTTGAAAAATAAAGACCCGCTCAATTTTGGTTAGGAAGCGTGTCACACCTGCCAAGAAGAGATAAGATGAGGATTCTGTGTCTGACTGACAACAGACATCTGTTGGTTATTTGATAATGGATTTACATAGTTGGACAAGGTTCAGAGATTAGATGGACAATAGATTGAAAGATTGATGTTGGCCTAAAGGTGAATGAAACAATATTAAAGTTCCTGATCTAGGGACCATGACTATCAAGTTTCATGTTGATCTCTTACTCTAATTACCCTCGACCAACGTGTTGGACAAACAAAAATAACTTTTCTTTTTCACAGGCTGCTGCTGACGGAAAATAGAGCTATTCCCTGTGGTCATCCTGATACCCTAGAGCAGCACAGGAAGGAGTCAGTAGACTGTAGATACAGCAAAGAAGGTCTCACGACCCGTTGGGGTGGCCATGATAGGTACTCTGTATGATGAGCAGAAGAAGTGAAGGGAGGAGTGATCGGGGCTGCGCGAATGGAGAAATGATAGAGAGCTTGCTGCTGGGACCACAGAACAGCATGAGTGAAGCATTACATCCCCCTGTCTTTCCTTCCTCTCCATCAAGCTGAGATGTGCCTCAGATCATTTGACCTCTCAGCATGGGCCAAGCAGCAGCTAACTAATTAGTAGCAGTCTGTCTGTCTCTCGCTTTCTGAATCTCCCTGAAACAAGTTGGAACATGAACTAAAATAAGTCCGGAGTTACAGAATACAAATCTGATTAACCCTTGTATGGTTTTCATTTTTTTGTTAGCAGGTGGTGTGGATCTGTTGGACCCGCTGTATTTTTGGGTTTTCAATTCAACACAATCAAAAAAGATTATGTTCAAATACTCAACAGATGTTTTCTTCATCCCAATTGGGAGCAATATAAACAGCAAATATGGTTAATATTTGCCCTTTAACTTTATTATAACACATTTACAAATTAAAGTGCTACACGTTTTGTTGTTGATAAAATCAAGACAATCAGTTATAATGAAGATATGAGTGGATGAAATTTAACAAATTTACAAATAAAGCAAGGTTGTTCATAACCATTGACTTTTATTCATTTGAATTTCGTTCGTAATGAAGTCATTTTACATAGCACAACATACAGTTTACATTGAACACATTACATTGTTGAACACTTTGCCTTTTCCTACCAGCCGATACTACACCAGCCTATTCAACACATGAGTGGTAGAGTTTTATTGTGTGTGTGTGTTGCATATGTACTTCTTGCACATTATGCATGTATATTGCGTCTTTCTGTTCATCTTGGGTCCACACACTTCGCAGCGTTTGTTTTTGTTGCTGCCGGCCAATAAGTCTCAGTTTAAAAAAATAATGAATCATATTATTTTTGTTTTGATGAAAAATGAAAACGGGTCCCACAGACCCGAACACCATACAAGGGTTAAATCTACGCACATGGAAATCTGAGTGTAAATGCACCAACAATGCATTCATGTAATGGATTAAAAATCTGACTGCTGAGACATTTTCTGTTCTGCTACATCTCATCTGTCTAAACCTAGGCTCGAGGACAACACGTTTCTAATAGGAAACCTGTGATACTAGAAATGTAAAGTAAAAGTGATCTAAGCTTGGTAGGGTCTAACGGAAAATGTTTCAACAGGATGTGGCATCAAAGCTCAATTGAAACATCTTAAGCAGCCTATATGTATCTTTGAAATAAGTATATTGATATTTTGTACATGAGCACATGTGGTTTTGCACATGAGAGTCAATATGGTTTTTGAGGTACAGTTTGACTGATTTTGAAAGTAATTTTGGTCCCTTCACTTTTCAGTTTTAAACATGTTTCTTTCCTTCTTTTTTTGTAACTTAACTACACTTTAGTTCCAAGCAATTTGCACTTCAGAGGTTCAGAAACTCTGAAGCTTCTCAGGTACTGTACAGCAAGGTGGAATGCGCCACAGGTATATTAACACAGAGGATCACAGAGCAATACATCATGCTAGAGAAGAGAACTCTACCTTTTCCTCATTCCTATGCAGAAAATTGACCGGATAATGATACAAAAAATAGATACATTTTAAACTTTAAAATGCAATCAGTCAATAATAATCATTATACTGCAATCTCTTATTAGGCCTGTAGTTAAAAAGGGAACGTACAGTTGCCAGTGTTTCACAAGAAAAACACAAACATGAGAGGTCAATCGTCAGAAAACTAAACATAATGTGTAAAATATTTTTTCTACTTTAATATTCCTGTAACAATCCTGTAACCTCTGAGATTAATTTGACACCAGGATTGGGAACCACTAATTTAGATCATGCTGGGAAGTAAAATACAGGAGGATTATTAAACCAGCATGCGGGCACAAAAAAGAAATGAGTGAAAAGGAACAGGTAGAGTCGGTCACACCGGGGCATAAAAGAGCAGCAACAATATGTATTTATAGAAAAATAGACTGCACATAGTAGTCCCTGTGAGATAGAACCCTACTCTGAGCTCAAATTGCTGGATTTCAGCTTTAATTATGCTTTGTTTTACAAGCGACTCATCATCTCATGAGGGGGTGGACTCACGACAAAATTGATTGGCTTTATTGACCCAGAAATCAGGATTTAATATTAAGAAAAAAAGCTTTACGAACCAATATTACTCATGTCTGCATGTCACCCACTCATAATAAAACCAGCCAAAGACGACACATTAAGCTGGAGGGAAGGGAAAGAAATGAAAAGCAACAAGAGAACACTCGCCCACCACCAATTTCCGGGTGTCATCCTTGCAGTTCTTTGATGTCTCAAGTTTGCCAAATAAACATTTTGTCTGTTCACTCTTTGAAATGATTTATGTCTGCAACGTGATGAAAAGGGTTTAGAGGAGTCTACCACACTGTGTGGGCTACTGCTGCCCACCTCTGTAGCTGAATGTTCTGGTAAAGCTCTGTGCTTGAGATTTATTCAAAAATCCTGTTGACCTGACATGAAAGCGGCTTTATATTCAATTTTCTTTAGTAGATATTTGCGCATACGTGTTTAAAGTCAAAATAAACTTCTGTCTTCACAAAAAAAACAACTTGTTTAGCTTTAGGCTACATTAGTACTTTAACGTACATTACTTTAGTACTTAAACGTACATCAGTACGTTTCAGTTTGAGAAAGGGGTTTAAAATTATTTTTGCTTTAAAAAGTTTTTATTTTAAAAAGGTTTTAAAAGGAAAACGATCTCTTTCCATATGGGCATTGTAGCATCGTAGAAATGATTTCCTTCAATACGAACACGCCTGAATATAAATATCACAGGACTATTCACGTGCACTGTGTAACCGGGAAGTAGACTAGTTGCTTAGTTAAAGAAACTATAAGTATTATGGTACTCTTTAATAATAACAGGTTGTGCTTGATACTTAAGATCTTCCTCTGTATACTATTACATTTTATTTTGTTTTAATCAAACTTAGTTACAAAGATGCAGGTATTATTCTAACTCTGTCTCTGTCTCTCTCTCTCTCTCTCTCTCTCTCTCTCTCTCTCTCTCTCTCTCTTTCTCTCTCTCTCTCTCTCTCTCACACACACACACAAACATACACCCACACACCTACAAACCAACACACACACACACCCACCCACACACACACACACACACACACACACACACACACACACACACACACACACACACACACACACACACACACACACTTAAAATGAGCACTTACAAATCAAACTTTATTAGTTTATGGGTCAATACATTTGGTCAATACACATTTCAATTGTTTCGTCTAGGCGTCATTGTCAGTTGTACCACTTGTAGCTCATACTGGAGAGTCTTTATGCTTTTGTTTGTTTTCAGTTCCTTTGTGAACTTCACAATAGTTGTGCAGAACAAAAGAATGGTTTATAAGAAAAGGAAAGTCCTCCATTTTGTGTCTATCGCCCCTCTAATGTTGCAAATCGGGACTTCAAACATCTGCTCCAATAAAAACGTGATTCCTCCTATAGTAAGTATCTATCTATCTATCTATCTATCTATCTATCTATCTATCTATCTATCTATCTATCTATCTATCTATCTATCTATATGTCTATCCATCTATAGGCAGGAGTAGTATTAACATGCAGAATTATACTGCAAACATCTGCTGGCATCGACAAAAAGGTTAAAAAAAAAAAAAAAAGACACCTGTAATCTGTTATCCATGTTGAATTATCCTGGTGTAGCGCCCTGAAATACGTTGTAAAATGTTGTTGTTACAGACAGTATTGATTGGCGCTTCATAAAAGAGTGCTGTCTCTTTAAGAGAGTGAAGAAGAAGACGTACGGTTACGGCTGAACAAAAACGTATGCTTGTTGTTGTGACTGGGACTTTGAAAGAATAAACGTTGCAAAACGGAAAGAAGGACGTGTGTCTGGACATTTCATATCAAGGGGTGCAACACTGGCAGTTGATCGGGGCCCTATTTTTCATTCCCTGTTCAACAAAGTCGATCAAATGTCCTATTATCACATTTCTATGAATTATGATGTATTAACTTATCGAGATGATTGACGTCAGACTATGTCTGTTCCGCAAATGCGCAACCGCCCTCAAACGGTCCCGTTCATTCTAAGCAGACGTCAGTCCTCAGGATAATTGTGCTAAGCTAGGGGGCAATAGTGGAGCCCTGAAACCATGTTGTTCTAACGCTACAACATGACAAATAAGCACATAGGATAAGCCTTTTTTTCTCCGCTGAAGTGCAGGAGATGATCATGATCGCATTTGAGGAAGTCAAGTCCATAATCCTGGCAAAGTCTAATTCTGCATTCACAGTAAACTGTTGCAAATATTCACAACGCGTTTGCTGTGAATGCAGCAGAACACCACCTCAGCAGCAAGACATAAGCATCACAAAATATCTGCATCAGTGTTGTGAAAATGTATCGGCTAATTTTTTAATTCAGAAATTCAATCAATTGAAGCAGTGAAACTAAATTGTGTCATTCTCTGTATTCTTATCATGAGTCCATCTTAGTAATTTTCTAAAATAATGATATGTGTACTAATAACATTGTTGTGTGTAACTAATATCGCTCCTTCATCAATCAGTAAGGGAACTGACTTTTTTGTTCGGTGGCAATCAGCCAAGTTATCCAGTAAACTTTCACTAAATCTGCTCTGAACCAGGTTAAGAGATTTTGATGTGTTGCTATGGTGATTTTTCGAAACTTGCTTTCAGGAACCAAAAAGCTTGATCCACCTCATCTTATCCTGAAAATTATCCAGTCAAATCAGAAAGCCATGTACGAGGAATAGGGCCCAGGAATCAAGGCTGTTGTTTGTTTTCTTCCAGGAAAGGACACATTGTGTCTGTTAAGACCCAAACAAGGAGTGACCGTGGATGTCTACGTCATTGTCTTTAAAAGGTCACCAGAGAGCACAGACCTGCCACACAACCTCAGAGTTTAAAAAAATCTTTGTTTTAGGTGCTTATAAACTCCGGAGCAGTTTGGATGCTCAGTGTAAATGTAGCCAAAATATATTCGTTTCAAAACGAAAACGTAGTCATGTGGATGTAGCATGAGAAAAATATCAAGCTTTCGGTTAAAATAACTATGGAAGTGCCGTTACTTAAGTATGCTATGTGACACCTAAGTCAAAGTGACTTATGGTTCCACATAAGAGCACAAGTGAGACACAGCCATGCTCCATCGCAGCAAGCAGGACCGGCTCAAGACAGCCCCGATCCATGGACACATGAGTCGAGAAAGCATAGAAGGTCCCGGAAAGAAGTAGAATTAGTAATATGCATTGAAGAGACAATCATTTATCCAGAAGGAAAAGAAGAAAAGGAGAAGAGGAGAGAAGAGAGGAGCTCAGTGTATCCTAAGATGTCCCCAGCAGTCTAGGTCTACAGCAGCATATCAAGGGGCTGGACTAGGGCAAACCTGAGCCAGTCCTAACTATAAGCGCTATCATGAGGAAAGTATCGTTTAGTATCGTTTATCGTTTACATATACAAACTGAGATCAATCTGATCATTCAACCTTTCGTTTTGTTATTGAAACAGTTTTGAATAAAACGAGCAAATAGATTATTTGAAATGACACCTCATCTCGTGAAGAAAGAGGCCTGAAGATGTTACAGTACAAGGAATAAAGTGTGAAATAAATACCCACAATTGTACACAATATATTTAGTCATGGTCACGTGGTATGTTGCAGCAAAGTGATTTTCTCATTCATATTTACACTATTTCAAGCCCTCACAGCCTCTCACACGCAACCATTTCCCAGGTGATGTCAGTTAGTTATTGAGGGTTCAGGGTTTGAGGGTTTAGAGGGGACATTGGGATTGGGTCATAAAGGCAGAAGATGTTGCTCTGACCAAAATCTCAGGATCATTCATGAAATATTTATTCTTCTTTCGAAAATTGCAAAATTTACACAGTCAGCAGTTTACTGACAGTCTTCTAATGACACATATTACACACATGGTCTCTATCATGCAGTTATTTCTTTTTAAGAAGTGTTGTAATCCATTGTTGTACTGCTTCATTTCCCATGGAACATGAAAAAGTAGAGATAAGTAGCACGCTACTGTAGGAATAATGATAATAATATTAAATAAGGCTTGTTTGGGATGCTTTCCAGACAATTTTATGGTTTACATGGAATTGACTCACTGCTAGATGCCACTAGTTTCTTTAAAACTGTTATAATGTTGTTATCTATCAAAAAAGCATTGGGAATGATTAGAGAATGTGTTAATAATGTCGCCATTAGGCTACATTTGGTGCATATTTGACGTTGACAGGATAATGGTCCATAGACTGAAAATCCAATGAATTATTACAGATAATGTCATATTTTGTTTTTGTACCTAATGAGGAAATAAAACATAGCCTGTTTAACTTTTAGTTTGCATACCCTGATTGTTCTTTTAACCTGCCATGAGGGACTATGTGATGAATGGGAGCCTGCACATTTTATCCAGGATGCACCCTGGCACCTCTCTGTCTGACCAACAAGGACGCAGCAGTATTTAATCAAATTAGCCATGAATCTACTACAGTGTATGCAAGGTCTCTACTTCGTCGGCCAACTGAAGACTCATAAAACCTAGGCAGGGGAAAGGGCAGAATGGAGGTAACCTCACTGGGGCTGCAAAGTGTCTTTAAGTGGTATAAAAATAAAATCCCATGCCCCATTAATTTTCAAATTAAGCACTGCCTGCCAACACCCATTTTGTCCTTTGTCATAAAGGGATTGACGTGGAGGTTATTGCCGCCTGTCTTTATGTGTCCAACCCTTCGGGGCTTGTCTCGATCTGCTCCCTCGGGCTGCTTTTGTCTTTGTATGTCCTGTGCTCCAACCAATTAGCATGCTGTGTTAGCAAGCATGCACCATGCAGGGCTGAATATGCCCAAACCTGCCTCTCAGATTTCCATAATTGCACTGTGGCCTCATTATTTCATCTAGCTAACCAAGTGCTTGTGCAAAAGGCCATGTGTATTAGCGCTTCTGTGCGCATGCAGTGTATGTGCTTGCTTTTGCTTATGCTGTGCATTAAATTACATCAGCTGCTGAAGTCACCGCTGCTGCTCTGCAGGGAGGACGTACAGCTTTCCGAAAAGTACTCTGACCTTCCATCCAGTAAAAATGGAGAGTTGGTTTGCAGCACTGAGTGCAAACTGGCTGGCAGCAGTGTGCTTATGATTCATTTTGGATGCAGAGAGGTGGGCAAATGGCACTGATTGTCTCTTAGCGGTTCATTAAGCAGCAATAAGGTCGGCCATTAGCCCCCAGCCATATGATATTCATGGCTGCTGATACCACTTAGCTCAACATCTGCCTCTGCTGCTCATGTCAAAGTCGATCTTTTAACAAGCCAAATCAATATGCCAAAGATTATCACATAGCACTATAATCATACCTGACTTTGTGTGGGCCTTACACACAAAGGCCAATCCAAGGGTTACTGTGGGTGAATGTTTGGCTGAGTATCTATTCCAAATGTAAAATGTGTAAATGTACAACACCAAGCCTATAGAACATGGCAAGAGAAGATCAGACCACATGTCATCATTAAATCATGAGAAGAGTAACGGCAGACTATGATGAGAGCACAGGGTTAGACAGAAAACATATACATGTCTAGCTAACCAGATTGAGCTTGATTTATTCAACGCGCATGATTTCTTTCCTCAGAAATGAGTTTTCAGAATCAATGAACCATTATTGTGCTTGATATTTGTGCAGAAGTACTGTAAATTCAAATGAAACAATGTTCGCTATTTTGAGATAGAAAATCCAGTATGTTGCAAAGTGTTAGACATTTTGTAAAATACAGCTGTTCAATTTGTTTCAACGTGAGATATGTGTTCAGGGCATGGAAGAAGTTTACTCAGCCGATGATCTTTCCAGCATTGATTTGCTCCTGCAGAAGACAACAAAACACAAACATTGTCTTCTGGTCTCTCTGTCTTCACATCAGCTTCCTTGGGAAAAAAAATGGGAAGGTACAGAAGAGGTAAAATGCAATTTCCGCAGGAAACCGATTTAACTCTTCAAAATAAAATTCACACTAACTCAACAGGATCGTTGAATAACAAAAATAAGATACAATACATTGAAAATAAGAAATGACGGTGTATTTCTAACTTCTTCAAAACCAATCCAAGTTTCTTGGGGAGTGTTTATTTTTTCTATTCCCTTGTAAACATTTTTTGTCATGATTTGTAGTTTTCTGTTTCCTGTTTTATTGTGGTTACATGTGGTTACCCCCGCTTCACAGAGGGTAACCAAATGTTACAACATTACCACAATTCCACATCTATAACCACGTAATACAGCATTACCACAGTTTTACTGCGGTAACCTTGTGTTACGACATTACCCCTGCTTGACAGCAGTAACCAAATGTTACAGAATTACAATCGTTTCACAGCGGTAACCACGTGTTACAGTGATAACCACGTGTTACAGCGGTAACCATGTGTTACAGTATTATTCATGCCTCACTGCAGTAACCACGTGTTACAGCGTTACCAATGCACCACGTGTTACGCCATTACAACTGCTTTCCACCGTTAACCACGTGCCACTACTTTAACTGCCATCATTTCACAACATTAACCATGTTTCACAATCAACAGCCACCACTTCACAATAGTAACCACCTATTGCATCAAGTCACTAAGACAAAGGCTTATTGCTCTGTTGCTCCTCTCCAGCCACATCTCCTTTTCCTTAGCTCCCTTCATCATCATCTTTCATCCATCCATCAGGTGTCTTCTCGTGGGCCGCAGCGACTCCTCTTCGTGATGCAGTGAATACATGTGTTCAATAGTAGCAGACGATTTACAGTTTTAAAAAATCATCATGAAAGATGTGTAGCTAAGGTTTTTTTGGGGAGCGCTTTTCTTGACACGATAACTTGTGCCAATGTACCAAAAATGTAAAAGGTAATTGGATGTGGTCATGTTGGCACAAGCAAAGAAAAAAACAAACATGTATCTTTAATCCAGTTTAAATTCCAAGGCCCTTTCACCTAATTCACTCTGAAATTGAATCCTGAACTCTGATGGGAGGAAATGTGCTCTTGAAGGAGAGGCGTGTTTCACAGCAAAAAGTAAAAAGAGACAAGGAGGGAGAAAACACACTCCATTAAATCAATTAAGTCTGTATGCTGCAGCAGCCTGGGCAGGAGGATAATTACTTAGGGAGAGTGATCAGAGACTAATCTAATGATGATGCCCTTTGCTACCCACTACCAGACTTGATGAAGCAGCACTCCCGCGGGGTTGGGCCTTGGCTGTGAAACTGAGGAAACACATACACATGATGGGCCAGTAAGAGGAGGACTAATAATTAAACAAGTTAAAATTAGTGGGAATTAATTTAAAAATGTTAAGTAAATTGCATCTACACAGCCCAATTCCACAAATCACAAACCCTCTGTCCATAGCCTCAATTCAAGTTCAAGAAAAATCTCATTTAACACTGAAAATATCGAAGAAATCTCAGAAACAGTAGAGGGATCCCTCTCCCGGCATGCACATCCATGCAGTAGATGCTGTGTGTACAGAATACATCAACATAATAAAATTACAGTTGAAAATGTTTAAAGATATCTTAACTTATAATGTACCTCCTCCATGAGGATGATGAGTAACTTCAGGTGTCACCAAACAGACCTAAGTCATATATGACCTCCTCTCCATCAAACCTGGGCCCTGCACTATGAAGCGAATTTAACGTACCAGAGGTATTGGTTAACTGACCTAACTAACTGTGATCCCGCTAAGCGGTCGCACATCAACGGTTATAAAGTCTGTAAATCAACCAAAAGTTTCTCAATCTGGCTACGAGCATGGTCACATAAAAGGGCCGGTGTTTGTAGCATGTGGTGAATCACAAATTGTTTAACACTATTTCCCTGAGTCATAGTTGGTGATGAACAGAATAAAGCATAGAGCCAGAAAAAGCAGGAAAGAAGAATGTTGCAAGCTTGTGAATGTAGATGTAAACAAAGCAGATTCAATCCCCTTGATTGTTTGAGTTTGATTGCATGAGTTATAAAAATTAGATTGACCTAAAATTGACTTGATGAGAAACATTTTTAAAAGAATGGAAGGAAGAAAATGCATCAACACAAGTGTTAGACGTCAAGAATGCACACAGAGCATTTTGTTGGTGTTTAATAATGTAAACAGGGATTGTTGGATTACGGAATACTCTACGGGGCACCGTAAGGTTGTGTTGCTCGAGACACACAACAACACGTATATAGTTTTTCCATTGACACTTACAGCCGTGGCCAAGTCAAACCATTCCACCATGCCTTCGATTACCAGTTACTGAATTAATAGAGCTTTTGTTAGCGTCAAGTCGTAAATTAGACTTAAATCCACGCACCCCTGTGACGATGCAAATCCATGCTGTGCACATTCAAGCCAAGTCAGCAAATATGTAAGAAAAAGATAATGACAGACAACTGAAATTAGAATTTAAATGCTGTAGCCAAAGGTGGTCAGTGGTTTCCAAAATAGTAAATGTATTATAGGGAAAAAGAAAGATGAAAGGTGTCCATTGAGGTGACTTTAATATCTCCATAAAATGCTTAGTGTGCTTGTGAGAGTGCAAGAGCATGTAAATATAAATATTGAAGTGTGCTGACTCTTCTATCCAAACTGTCCACTTTGTACTCTTACCTGAACTTCTGCCTGCAGTTTGTCCTGTTGGCCTTACATGTTTGATCATTGTTTCTGAAGACGCGATGATTACATTTTTCTTCACTGTGGAAATCATGACATTCGCTGTAGTTTGCCCTGGGCCTAGTGTGAATGCTTTTAGACGGGAAATGGGTTTCACTTTACAAAACATTACCTCTAATGTCTGTCAATAAATGTGACATAATTTATATAGTGTTAGGCCTGATATTTTTAAAGTGTTTCATGCTGCTGTGAACCACAATGTCACTTTAATTGAGGTCAGGTGTTAAAATTCAACACAGAAATTATGGTAAAAGTACAAATCTTTTCATATAGTATTTTTTCCTATAGAGATGTGAATGACATAGCGGTATGGACATAGCTTACAGTGGAGTAATAAGAGGTATGTCTTGTTGGAATCTCGTAAAAAAAAAAGTGTTTTGCAGGTCACGCACTTTCATGATTTCTGCTGTAGACATGTGATTTCATGGCTGGCATATCTTAGAAAAAGTGCATATTTATCAGATAGATGATGCAATTGAGAATGATCACATGGTGTCCAGCACTTGAACTGAGCATTTTATCTTCTGGAAATGGAAAACAGGAGAGGAAGCCTTTTGATGCACTAAATTCCTCATTGAAGCTGTCTGTCTCTCTACATTGACTTTGCCTGCCTGTGAACTGCCTTGTTGTTTGTACTCTTCCTGCCTGGTGAATGGCTAATACTCCCTCTCTCCTCTTTTTCGCTCTGTTTCAGCCAGTATGGAAAAGGCAAGGATTATCCCTCCAGAGGATTTCCACTTGACAGAGAGTGGGGTGCTTTTTGAACTTTCACTGACTGAAGCCTCTTCTCACTCCCAAGCTGTTCACGAGGCACGAGTGGCTCAGACATATGAACGAAGAGGGTGATGTCAGAGATATAGAAAAGAGAAGGCTCAGTAAGCGAGGCGGGACATAAACAAGAAGAGGGCTTCTGCTTTGGAAGCAGTCATCTGATCCACTGAGGTTTGATGACATTGAAATGAGAGATGCCTTCAGCATTTAGTCCATGTCTTCCTTTCTATTCATGATGAATCCAGAAAAGAGCATGGACTGTATTCACAGTTCATATCAATGGCGGCTTTAAAGTGGCAGTTTAGATCAAAACTGCTTCCAAGACGGAAGTGTACAAACAGTGCATGGTAATAAATTGATGTTATTTGACAAAAACTTCCTCACAGTTCTTAAACTTATATTGAATGCATGGTGCAAAGGATCCAGCAGAGACCCGAAACATCAGCACATCATGACTGCTCATTGCAAATATTTGGATCGGCAAATATCCATGTGTAGTTTGTTATGGTTGGGGTGTGATTGATTACACACCTTTCAGGATTGGTGCATTCAGCAAAGATGACAGTTCCAAACAGACAAACCTCCATAAAATGTTTTAGCCAGATACAATAAATACAACTTCCTCAACATAAACAGCGGTTTTGTAAGGTTTCATGAATTGTAAAAAGGCTTAAACATACAAATTCATTCTAGGTTTGGCTTTATCATTTGACACAAGAGACTAAGAATGTTCATGATTATCCTTTCTTTCTCTACCCCTCTGTTTTAGTTGCTGTCTGTACTTATTGTGTGTATCAACTGTGTGTGTGGAGGCGGGTGCCATCATGAGCGTTACATGTGTGGGTGCTGTAAAACACTAATGAGGATTGGAATCTATGTGTATCATGTAGTTTGAGCAAACAAAGATTTTCATTTTTATCTTTTATTTTCTTGCACATCCTCCCTCTTTCCTCTGAAGATAATCTAAACGACCACCTGATGAATACACACAAGGGCAAATATTTATAGATACTGAGTCTAGTCTGATTATTTCTATACAACTCATGAGCCGAACAAAGCGCTTTACAAACATGCAGGCGAATTAAAGCAGGTCAACACAGCACACAATAAATACATGCAGAGATCAAAGTCAACAATGAGTTATCCAGAAACGAATAAATAGTCCCGCCCAAAAAAACAAAAGTCAAACAAAAGAGGTGAAGTTACAGTCTTCAAGACGAGCATTATTAAAAGCATAGATTCATTTTTGTGCTGCCGTGGAATTCATCGAGACTCCAAAGACACTTTGGCTTTTTAGCGGGAGGTATAGCTGGTTATCGTCCACGAAACAATAGGAGAAGCCATATTTCCTAATGAGGGCACCCACGGGGTATACAGAGAGAGAGAGAGAGAGAGAGAGAGAGAGATAGAGAGAGAGAGAGAGAGAGAGAGAGAGAGAGAGAGAGAGAGAGAGAGAGAGAGAGAGAAGGAGCCTCTCGTGCCTTTAATGGACCTCTATGAAATATTGATCAGGCTGTGATCCTGGATCCTGAGCGCAGTAATCATCTGAGGCGTGATGACGGCAAGGAGAAGGAAGAGGAGGCTGAAGAGAAGGGCTGGGAGGGTTGAGGTTAAAATATCATCAACCTGACAGCCTGTATCTACAGCAGCATTTGAAAAGACGTTAATGACAGTGATCAAACAGCCTGCGAGCCCTCGGCGTGCTGCTCTGCACCATTCTGCTGCCGTCTGCAACTGCTCTCACTTATCTCATGTTGAGGTACGACCTGCAAAGTTTCTTTATAAGGAAGTGTTACGTGAACTGCCTACTTATATCATATTATATTATTGCTGTCTCCCAAACCAGTAGTTTTGGTGACACGAAGAAATGATTGTTCTAATTTCTGCTCTGTCTTTGTGAAAGTGACTATTTATGAAATAATAAACTCTGACTTTGAATAGCATTCTATTCCTCAACTTTAGTTTCATGCCATACTACCCGTACTCATCTGTTTATGGCTTACTATAAAAACTATAATCGTTTTCTGGTATACTATTCTCTGATTTAGTATGACACTTTATTGCCCTCTTCACTCTTGACATTTTTGTATACTACATCGTACCATATACATATAATATACTTTATTATGATTTTTTGTCAGAGACATTTTCATGAAATAATACACTTTAAATGTGCATGACTGTATATTATACTATGCAGGTTGTACTGTCGCCTCACAGCAAGAGGGGCCGGGGTTCGATTCCCTATAGGGGCCCTTCTGTGGGTAGTTTGCACGTTCTCCCCATGGCAGCGTGGCTTCCTCCCACAGTTTGAAGACATGCAGCTCAGGTTAATTGGAGACTCTAAATTGCCTGTTGGTGGGAATGTGAGTGTGGATGGATGGACTCTATATGAGCTCTACGATGAACTGGACACCTGTCCAGGTGAACCCGGCCTTCACCCAATGTCAGCTGGGATCGGGTCCAGCAGCCCGGGACCCTGAATAGGTGACTCAGTCGGCGAATGCTTGGTGTTTTACCGCATTTGTACTTACATCACATTCTATACTCTGACTTTTTATTTGATTTGTCAGATGTACACTCTGCGGGAAGACGTTGTCGTTTCACCAGCACAACCAGCCTTAACATCTTAAAGCGCAGCATGTTGGTCGGCGAGGGGAGTTCAAGAGGAATGTGTCAAACCAGCCTCACTGAACAACAAAGACCCCTCACTAAGTCTGCCTGTGACAAGCTGAGAAGTTGCGGAATGGATTGCAAAAAGCTGTCGACCAATTAATATTGTTGAGGATGAGGGGTTCCACCAAAGTGTTGCGAGTGGCAATGGGGGACCTGAGCGTCAAAGCACCGCAAAGACACACAATCATGACAAAAATCCACGCACTGTATAAAGCTGGAAAGAACAAAACGGGAAATGACTTGGCTGCTACGGATCATGTGGCACCGACAGGGAACCACTGGACTTTAGTGAGTAATGAGAATTACCTGGGTGACCAGACGTCCTCTTTTTCCCGGACATGTCCTCTTTTCCAGACCTAAAAACTGCGCCCGGCAGGGATTCCAAAACGTCCGGGACTTAGCCTCGTTGGATATTTGTGCTTCTCTGGGTCTTTCACAAACTAGTTATTAAGCCTTCTCTAGTCCATGTTTAGTCTGTTGCTTAGCTTAAAGATGTTAAAGACCAGCAGTTGATTCACTTTATACAAAAGCAATAAATGCTTTTCATGTTTTCAGTTCAGTACAGTTCAGTTCAGTATTAATCGCATATTTGCGCATGTGCGATTAATGTTCAATCCGGGGACGCTGAGTTTGCAGTGTGAGCTGCCGTTGACCGCTTGTGAAGCTTTGAGAGGCGACTCGCTCGCGCGGTGCCCGTTAAGGACAGAAACTACAGAACAATACGTGCTTTCGGGTCTGGCTCAAGTCGGCAAATAGTCCGGTAATGCTACGGAAGCGCAAGAGCAACGTAAATTATCGCCTTCAAAGTAAAAGCCCCCAAATTTGATTATTTTTAAAAAATAAAAAATGCAGTTAATGCATGATCAAATAATTAAAGCTGTTAATTGATTGAAAAGTTAATGCGATATTAACGCGTTAACTTGCCCAGCCCTAATATATATATATATATATATATATATATATATATATATATATATATATATATATATATATATATATATATAAATAAATAAATATTACTGTTTTTACATTCTAAACTTTGTGTAGTCTGCAATAGTAATGAATTTGATAAAGATTCTCAGGTTGGATAACTCATTAGTCCACCATGATAAAAATGTTTTCTTGAGTTCTTATGTCTATTCCTGTAGCTTAATTTGCTCTGCCAATTGTTGTATGCTGCTTTGAATACCCGCATATCCCACTTCCTGTTGACAAACCAGCCCACTGGCTCTGAACTCCACAAGGAGTTGTGATATCCCAGTGCTGCGAGAACTTACCCTCCTAGACTAATTGAGATGTCTGCAAATCCTGATAGAGTCGCATCTTCCTCCAAAAACTCATAGGGTCCTTAAGGAAAATCCTTTAAGTGTATTACAGCAACCAAGCAGCCTTTTAAGTTGCAGACTAACAGAGCCAGTGGCACTCTAGGAATTTTCTTTTTGATTTTCAAAGCAGCCAGCCGCAGGCTCTCACGGCAATTGGCCCATTGAAATTATCTGGTATCCCTGAAATAAGCCCCTGAGGGAGAGGGAAAAAGGGAGACCGCGAGAGAGAGAGAAAGAGAGAGAGAGAGAGAGAGAGAGAGAGAGAGACCTTGATACAATGAGGTAAAAATAGTCACAACATGTATACTTTTCATATCCAAACATCAAAATAAATAAGTAGCAGTTTGGAGCCCTTTTTTCTAGATTCAGATTGCCTACCTTACCAAACAGTAATGTCTGGATTGTGGACTGTGAATCACGGTCACAAAAGACTTCACAACTTTACCTTTGTCCCCAGAATATCACTAAGGAAAAATATATATATATATATATATATATATATATATATATATATATATATATATATATATATATATATATATATATTTATAAACTATATATGTATGTATGTTAACTTGCTGTTGCTCCAGAGTGCTGTTATATTGTTCTGATAACATTACTTTAAATTAAAAGCTGCAATACATTTTTTACTTCATTATTGAATTTGGCACATAATGCGATTAATCAGAAAAAATCATGCGATTAATCAGTTAATTTTTTTCAGTTGTGTCCAGCCCTATAATATATATATATATATACATATACATACATATATATATATATATATATATATATATATATATATGTATATGTATATATATATATATGTATATGTATATATATATATATATATATATATATATATATATATATATATATATATAGAGAGAGAGAGAGAGAGAGAGAGAGAGAGAGAGAGAGAGAGAGAGATATGATGAAAACATGTCATAACTTCTCTCGCTTCACACTGACCAATCACAGCACATATTAATGATCACGCTGGGCCACTAAATCACATGTCCACGCCATTTCGCAGGTTGTACACATCAAAGAACACACCCAGCTTGTCAAACTAAAGATCTGATTTGTTGAAGTCCATGACAATCAACCACAACGTCCACTCCCTGTGTACTTTAATCTGCAAAGGCCTTAAACTGCTTTGCTGACATAGAGACACCAGAGGAACAAATGTGATTGGATGAAAGCTTCTCCTTCAAACCAGCTGCACTGCTGCTGGTTTTACCCAAAGCAGGTAAAACCAAAAAAAATTGGATTACAGGACATGAGCTGCGTGCAATGAGAAAATAAACTGATCAGAAAAAATAATTATAATACGTATAGTGTATTTGTAAAAAAAAACTATTTAATTATAAAATAGCTATAACTTTTTGATTCTGTTTAGGCCTGCAGTGAAGGCTGAGAAGACCCTGACGGCCCACCACTGGGTTTGATATATATTTTACACAAGGAATAATATAACAATTAACACAAGGACAAAGTGCATACACTTGAAAAAATCAAATAAAAATGTTAATAACCATATCAGCTGAACAGCTATATAAAGGTTTTATTTTTCGGAGGGGTGATTGAACGCAGCCGCCTGCATGTGAGTCAGAGAGACTGTGACTAAAGGGCTCTGTGCCCGAGGCACCACTATCTCCCCTCAGCGTCCAGGTAGCTGAAAGTGGCAGCTCCTCCGCCCCCGAGCACCAGGCCGTCTGATCAGCTTCCAGACTCCCACTCGCCCTCCAGGAGCAACGAGTCAGCCTCCGCCACCGAGCTCGATTTAGCGGTTAGAGGGGGAGAGCTGACAGTCCCCCGGAGCTTTCAAAGGCTTTCTCCATCAAAGGCTGAATGACAACCTGAAAGCCACTGAGTGAAGGCAGAGAAAGCGAGCATGTGTAGTGCAGATAGTGGGAGAGGAGTGATGCATGTATGGGTGGAGGAGCGGGAGATGAGTGTGGAGGACAAGAGACTGTGGGCGATGGAGACAGAGACAATGACGATATGAGAGCAAAAGTTTGGCTGATGTCGGTTTTTGAGGCACACAAGCAGAAAATTTAAGTTTTAAATAACACATTGAAGGCTGAAATCCTCCCTCAAATTTGCAAATAGTGCTGTTGTCAGGCAGTGTGAATGTTGTTAACAAAAACCATGACTAAATGTGTTCGTCAACGACCTTTATTTCCATGACTAAGTGATTAAACACAGTGACTATACCAACAATTAATATCACTGACGAAAAGAAGAAGACTAAACTGTAGTTTAAAAAAACTTTTCAAAAAGTTTCAAACTTTCCCCAAACCTTTCCATTTTAATTTAACAAAAAAAAAGATTGGACAAAATATTATAGATGACGGCACACAATGAGCACACTCAATAGGACTCCGCAACTTCTTTACTTAAGTTAAAGCAAGAACATGGCTTTGAAGACAGAAACCAACTATGAAAAATCACTCAATTTTTTTTTGTTTTACCTCTGAATCTAAATAAAATAAATTATATTTTAGAAGAAAGAGTGGCTTTGTTACATCTAACAATACTGTTACAGAGATGTTTCATTCAACAGTAGGATTCAGTTGATGAATGACCAGCTGTGAGGAGGTGAGACAGGAATGTATAACCCAAGTCTACACTATGAATACCTTCAAAGAAAGACTGGCCATAAGAGCGTAGATATGCCCATTTGTGCATATATTGTATCTTCACCCTACTAAACACTTTTGACAACATCATCATACAAATTTATTTCAAACATACTGACACCTGAAGTCAAAGCTGAAGTCAGAAAGACCACCGATGTGTGGAATTGTTATTGGCAATGCAATGTATCGTTCTCACCCGATCTACATATCTGACACATACAGCCACCAATTCTGTCTGGATTCTGTTTAAAAGCGAAACACAGACAATACCATTTTAGCCTGAGTACATCCTGCTCTGCGAGATGTGTTCAGAACAGAATGGGGCCAAAAAAGGATTAAAGTCAGGAAGCTATACAACAGCCACGCCTGAACAGCTAAAAGAAGATGGCACTACAGACATGCTAAGTGGTTTCATGAAGGGGATATTGTCACTGTCTTTTAGTCACCAACAAACACGACTAGAGCGTAGGACCGTAGGTTGGCAAGCATTCAAACCAGGTTCCATTCTCTCCTGACACACACATTTGTTCACCACCTCTCATGGATTTAGAGATTTAGAAGCATTGAATTAGTTTGAGTGTGGGCATGAAAGAATACACCAACCCAGTGATTTTTGCGAATCCATTATGAACATACTGAAGGGATTTTGTCAGGTATCCAGTTTGGATGGTTGTATCATTTTGGCGTGCAGGCAAGGTATGGCATCACCCATGAGGGCGTCTGGATGGCAGTTTCTTTGATGTCCTTGGCTATCTCCAGTAGGCTGGCAGACCATGTTGGAGACACATCAGGAAGCCGGATGCCAGCTGATATCTGTAGGACTCTGCAGCTTTCACCTGGAAAAACAATTCAATGCACACATACAAATACTTCTCAATGGATCATTCTGGTTTGTTACAACCTAGGTCTTATATTTGTAGTTTTGTTATCGGTTGGGATGGTTGAGATCTAGAACCTGATGGCTTTCTACAAACATATGATGGGTCAAGAAAGCCAGGTCATTACACAGTTGGTTAAACATCTATACTAGATGTTTTGAAGTGGAAACTAGCAAACCAAAACATGTGGCGTTAATCTCTGTATTTCAGAGGATAACTGAAATAATTGGGGACAGCTCATTGTTCCAAAACCCCAATAGTCCGAGATAAGTCCCACTGGACCAAAAGACCATTTGTCAAACAGCCTGTTATCTCCAAAACAAACATCAATAGTTCCGAAAGGTCTATTGGAAGTACAGATTCTCCCTGCAGCATACAGAAGTATTTGGAGAATTATTGTGCAAACAGGTTGGCATTGAAAATTTCAGATTTCTTTTTTTCTGACTGCCAACCCTATACACTCTGCCTCTTAGTACTAGTTTACCATCTTCGTTTAGGTTAGATTTAGGCTTTTTTAGGTTTAGGTTAAGAATATCAGGGTAAGCCAACTAGAGGTAGAGAGGGGTGAGCCATGCCTTCACCATAATAGGAAAATCAATATTGTGCCATTTTGCATAGTAATAATGTTCCTCTGTTCTTTATAGAGAAAGTTTGTATTTTTTGAGAAATGGGCTTTTGCAACAATGGGGGTTTGTTTTCAGGGATTAACTGTGGGGCAAATGGGCTTTTGGAAGAAAAAAGACAAATCAAGTTTTGGAATAATGGTTTGTCCAATCAATGACAGGTTCGAACAATTTGGAAAACATTTTACCAGCTTGTTTTTTTTGTATTCCCAATAAATCAATTTTACCTGTAAGGTTAGTTGACAAAATGTCTGATCGTCTGCTCATGGTTGTTGACCAGTTTGATTAGATTTTTACAAATGTTCCCAGATCAGACTTTATGTTCAGAAGTTGCTTGTTTTTTCACTAGTTTCCATTTCCGCTCATCACTTCCCAATGGGTTTCTCTTTTGTCTGTCACCTGTTGTCTTCTTCTCTTCCTCTGTCTACAGTTGCGCTCCAGCACAAAATGGGGAGCCCTGGATGACCTCCAAGATGTCACCTCCCTCTGCCATCTTTAATGCGCCACCTGTCATATACAAAAAGATTTCAATGTCTAATCAAGACCATTCACTTTCTCCCCATGCCTCACACTGAAAAAAACACTGTTTCAAAACCCCTTTTCTATACCAACTGTGAATTTTCATACAACTCCGCACACTCATTAACAGCCCTTGAGTGCAAGCTGGAAACTCAGCGGATCGTGTCAAAGCGTTTCGAGCAGAGAAGACAGCTCTTTCTTGCTCCCCCTCGCTGGTTTTCAGTCTGGGTGCCCTCAAGGTTAGCAGATTAGCATACAACATTAGACGTGGGGTATTCAGAGGGATTCAGGAGGCTGCTCAGGTCCCAGCTCATGCATACCCTGTACAGTGTGTTTTCTGTAAGTGCTATTAGCATGCATGCCAGTTATCTGCCTGACAGAATGGGTCATGTTGTGTCATGTCATGTCATCTTGTGTATGAAGTTATCACATCATGATACATTGTGTAGCTGTCAATGAGAATCACAGTCTGCCGAGTGTCACTCTGCGTGATCTCGAAAAATGTCTGTCCAACAGCGATATCTCCAAGTGGTAAGCTTAAATTACATCAAGTGTTACTACATGTGACAGAGTACTTACAAACAGTGGCAAGAGATTCATCTTTGCGTTGGCAAAGGAACTGAATATAATATTCATAAAAATGGCTGTATTTTGTTAGCTTAGAATGACAACAAAGTCTACACTGGGAGCGAAGTCCTCCATTTTTCATGTTTCTAAGGGGAAAGTGAGCGAAGGGGTTTTGAGTTACAATCTGCAATCTCACTGCTAAATGCCGCTAAATTCTACATCCTACAATATTACACTGACATCATTAACCAACTCCACTTGAATTACAATCGTGCCTTATAATGTTACGAATGGATAAATCTGGAAAAAGAAGCAAACGCCAAAGATGTTACTGATGATTTTTAAAACGACACATAACAAGTTGGAGTTGGAGTTGAACTCATTGAGATAAATGTCTCCAGCCAGTCAGCCAATCATGTTGCTTAGCAAGAAGCTTTTTCCAGACTGAAGTACTCTAGTACAATGCACCCTCAAAACCAAACAGACTATCACCCAGTAGACATGTTCATGTCTTGCATAATACCGAACTAACAATGACTTCTTTTGTAGATTTGCACGTTACTAACGTCCATTATTGAACACATTCCTGCTGTTTACCTTCTGTAACTAGGAGAGGTTTTTATTCTTCCGAAAACCATAATCTTTTCATAAACTCACCTTTCTTTTGATGCCTAACTTCTCCAAGTAGTTTTTGTGTGAAAAAAATTCTGCACATCTGTATCATGAAGTGTTGCTGCTTTTACCTGCATTTCCATGGCCCTTTCTCAATACCAAGTATGCCAAGTACAGACTTGTGTACCTTGGAGTCCAGACTCCGACGGATGAGTGGATGCAGTCCGGTAATTCTGTGATTGGCAGCTTACTTGATGATGTCAACACCTCAGCTGCTTTTACTGATAAGTTAACTCCGGTTCTTCACTGCGGGCTGTCGAGTTCAAGGCTTTCTCTACTGGCCTAAACAGAATCACAAAGTTAGAGCTATTTTATAATTTAAAAGAAAAAATAAATAAATTAAAAGTTATATTTATTTTAAAATGTAATTTTTTTTCACAAATATACTGCTTATATTAAAATTATTTTTCCCTATTAGCTTATTTTCTCATTGAGCAGCTCCTCTCTCCTGTCTGTTCCTCAAGGCTTGCTTTCTGCTGGTTGTTCAGGCCAGCGAGCTGGCACTGGCTTTGAATGCTGCTTTAACACTCTTTATCCAATCAGATCTCACCTCTGTCTCTCTGTATGTATCTCTCTTATTTCTCTCTTCTCTCTCCGCCAGTTGAACAGTGACGGCCAGCAGCCTGGCCAGTGTGTGATCCCTGTGCTGTGTGATTCATAGAACCTCCACAGTGCACACATACTCCGGTACTTTAGGTGGCGCTGTAGGCATCTAGTCAAGTTGGTTGCACTACTTTAACTTGTTGAAGAAGAACACTTGTAGAGAAGAAGAAAAAATCTGCAGCTGAAGACTATTCCATGTGGACTCCGTGTAGCACCTACTCACTCTGTTTGTGAGGCACGCGCGATGAAAACTGGAAAGTTCTGCAAAGGTCGCTGTTAGCTCACAAGCTAACGAGCAAATTTCAACTTTCAATTGTGTGTTTTCTCCTCCATTGTTCCCTGCTAGTGCGAAAATGCATTCTGGGATATTTCACTGTCCCAATAAGGACAAGTCACCTCCGATGCATCCTCAGTAAAATGGCATTTGCTTTGCTCGACTCTGCAACGTATGACGTTTCACAAGTCCACGACAACAAAACGGATACTGAGAAAGACCCAGTGTGTCAGAACAGCACACCTTCACATATTCACATAAGATGACAACTGTAGTTAATCAGACAAACAGCTGTATTACACAGCACAGGCCAACACTGGCGAATATCCAGGATATAATGAAATGTCACGACCAGTCTGGCTACACACACACACTCCATATCAGCGGTGAGGGATGACAGAGCAGCATGAAAAGTCCAGAGTTGATAAACCTGCCAGCTCTGCAGCAACTTTGTCATGAGTGGTGAGAACAGGTGCAGTATAACGTTAGGACTCATGATGAGCAATGATGATGGACCCGGAGGTGGAGGCTGTAAAACAATGGGGGCAGACAAAATGAGAGTGGAGATCAATAACCAGGGCAGGGTTGGGAGGGGAGGGCGGGACCGGGGGGGTCTCCTGGCTGACAGCGGTCGTTAACCGTGAAGTGCCAACAGATGCCACAGCTGCCGAATGCCTAATCTGTGCAATTTACACCCCTGTCAGGTCTGTGCAGGTTCCAACGAATAAGGCGGTGCAGAACTACCCACCTGACACCTTCTCTGTGCACATGTGACCCAACTAGCACAGACACACACTCATGCACTGGGACAAATTAACATACTGCTGTCAAGCATACGCTCGTTCAGTCAAACTCTGTAGAACACTGTATTGCCCATGTGGGCTCCCAGGCATGTACTTTATGCATACCCACAACGAACACAGCCCCTGATAGTACGTATCCTCAGCGGGGAATAATCTCAGCTCATGTTTTCTAAACTGAGCGCAACCATACGGATCCATACGTTCATCCATATGTGTGGAAGGGACCTAACTCAGCATGCATAAGGCAGGAGGCAGGGGAGCACCAGTCTATTGCAGGGCTTACACCAAATCATTGAGTTTCTGAAGACAGACACGATATTTTGAGGCAATTTTGACTGATATCTTATCAGTCAAGACTTGAAACTGGAGATTGAGACATAAACTCTTGTTTACAATGTTTACTGAGGGAATAAAGCAACAGAGAAGTAGAGTCATTTATATAGACTTACAAGCAGAGGAGTTACCCGAGCTGGTCGTTAGAAGGTATGCAGGCACTTTTGCACTGCTTCCCCTTTTCAGAACTGGAGGTTGCTGTCTATGACAAACATTTCTTCACTTCGCATCATATTATCAAAATGTGTGTATCATCGCAGTTCAAATTGGCTAAAGTTCAAGTGAAGTCCAAGTCAGTGCTGTTTAAGTAAAGCTGTGTTACGACTGCATTTGGCCTGTGTGGAGCATTGATATGGAACTAATCTCCAAAGGATTGCAGGATACGTAAACACATAGAAGGAAATGAGCCCTCCAGACACATCGCAGCATGGATTTTAGCCTCTGCATTATTTGCACAAATATGACAACTGGACTTGTATGTGCACTGTGTGTTTATTTACCTCACCCGCTGTGTTTATGTTAGTTAGTTACATATATACTTGGCGTGTCCACACATTTGCGCAACAGCTTGTGTTTTTTTGTCACAGCTCGGCCTCACGGAATTCAAGTCTTTCTCCTTTTTGCCTCATGTCAACATGTGTATGCTCATGGAGTGGAATCATAAGGCCATTATGGTTGCTCCAAAAATGTAAATTTATGAACTCAAATGGACACTTTTTGTAGCTTTTTTTTCAGAAATTTGTGTATATTTGTGCACATTTGCATCTTCTTACCACCTTTGTCTGCACTGTGTCTAACGTTTGCTTTTATTCCCGTCTGAGCACACCTGCATCTGTTCTGTTGGAATGTGATCCGTGAAGGCATATGATGTCATGCACATTGTTTTATCCTCATCAAACCAATCATTTAATCTGCATTCATGCTTCTTTCTCATCTATTTAGGTTTTTGCCTTATATTCTCAACTGTCTCGGACAGATCATAATAAATAGAAGTAAAGTATATGTTGTCTAACCCTATTCCATCAAAACTAGTTCCTACAACCTGCCAAACAGATGTCACATCAGCGTACATCCCAGAGCCCCTGCTCCATCCTCCTCCTGTTTAACACCCTGCCCCTCTGTACTCAGGGGGCCTTACCTGTCAGCATTAGATTCAATAGAAACTTATAGTTGTCCCTGGATGTTAAAGTCAATCCTGGGCCTGGTTGCCAAATGCAACCAGGCATTCTGATCTCCTTCGCCTCCTCCTCCTCCGCCTCCCCCCTTCTTCCTCCTCCTCCTATCTCCTCCTCCTTCCTCCTCCTCCCCCCTAAGGACCATCAATAATGCAACTTGGAGCTCCGCAAGCAGTGTATGCACACAAACACAAAGTCCATGACGACACACCAACAGACCCAAGCACACGCTCTTGAAAATACACACACCCACACACGCACGCACACACACACGCACGCACGCACGCACACACACACACACACGCGCACACACACACACACACACACACACACACACACACACACACACAGACGGAAGGTTCAATTCCCCTGAGTGATTTATAGACGGCCACTGTGAGGGGCTCCTCCAGTGGAGACCATTATCATGCAGGCAGACACATCTGCAGACATCAATAAGTGAGGCAGAGGGTCGATGGGGGGTAGTCAGGAGGATCCCCATCAGGCTGTCAAAGCCTTTCACGAGGGGCTCTGGCAACAAGCAGCGCCTCCTCGCCGTTGTTTGGCTGTTGTTTGGCCGTTGTTGTCCATCAGTCTGTGGGGTTGAAGAAAAGAGCAAGGGGCCTTTTTAGGACACGAGGGAGGCCAAAGAGCACCTGGAGACATCTGCTCAGATGCCATGTTCTGGAGAAGAGCTGCCGAGGACTGCTCTGATGTTTACTGCTTTAAAATTCACACGATTCTCAACTCGTCAAAAAAAGAAAAGCTGAACTGATCAAGTTGGAAATATGCAAAAGAGATCCAAGAAAGGTTTGTCATGGTAATAAAGAACAAACTGCAAAAACATTATTTGACAGAACTCATGGTTCACTTACTTGCTTTAAATATATCATGTGGTCTTCATCAGTAGACGATGATGTTTGAGCTCAACCTTTAAGCCAACAGGGTCAAGACATCCTAGAGGTCCTAAAGAAAAGGTCTTCCAACTCCACTTCATTGATGAATAATGATGAAGAAACTCCATTGGCTGATGAAGACCATCTGATTGTCACGGGCAGGAGGAAGTAAGGACCCAAACACCAAGCTGTTGATACAACAGTTATGGCTATTCTATTACTTTCGTACTTTTATTAGGAGTCTTTCAACCCTAAATGTTCAATTGGGGTTGAAAGTACGATATGAAACAATAGACAATTGCTTTCCTCTTCACTGGACTTTTAATGTATTTTCTCACGAATGGCTCTGTAAAGACAAACAAAAAACAATGTGAATGTGTATGGCTTACAGCGTATGTGCATAAATACTGAGCTAACATCATGTGACAGGCACATAAATAGCAAACGTCAGGAAAACCTGCAATCTTGGTTGTTGATGTTAAAACCTCCCTGATTGTTATCAAAGTCCCGCTGGAACATGTATGGTTGTAAAGTTGTAAATATTGCCCCGGTTTTATTGGCAATCTACATTACAGTGAGGATTGAAGGGTTTGGAAGAGTTAAACTTGCCAAGTTTAAACTCTCAGTAAATCAAGTCTGGACTTGGTTTTTCAAGAAAGGTCTGATCATTACAGAAAAAATATAATATAATTTCAGCTTCCATACAATAAAGTGTTGATATTATTCAGAGTAGGACAGAAACTGTAACTCAACACTCTCTTAAAATACTGCGATAAAAATTGGTGGTTAAGCCAAAAACTCTGTCTTGCTGAACCGGATGAATAATAGTTATTAATAGTTGTTCCAACAGCAGTCAAAGTGGTAGTAAAAACTAGGTATCCAGGGAGAGTACCAGACACACTTTGACATCAGCCTCCTTATCACCTGCACGCTTTCATCCTGGAGACACAGTGCAGCTCTGATCATCTTTGTCTGGTGACAAAACAAGTTGTTTAGCGCAGTCCGACACACAGAGCGAGAGGGGAAAGCGCCACACACATTGGATGCTCGTACTCATGCTGAACGCTCTTTATTTGCAGTGATTTGATTACAGATATATGGCATCATTCATTTGCATGAAGAAAACTAAAATTGGCATTTGCCAATTTATGAATATCAACACTACTTTCAAAGACATAATTCAACATTTTAAATAATGGCTTCTCTGATTCAGTCTGATGCAGAGTTTTGCCATGATAAACTGAAAATACCCTATGAAGTTCAAGGGTATTGGCAAGCTTCAACTGTGAACGCTCCGCCCTAAAGTATCTATGCATTATGGTCTGTTTGATTCTAAATAACCATCATTTACTAAATGAACATCATGCTGTATTAAAGAAGAGTTGAAACTAGAGATTGAGACATAAACTCATGTTTACAATGTTTACTGAGGAAACTAATCAAGAGAGAAGTTTTGATTTCTCTCGAGCTGTCTTCTGTCATTCTTCACATTACTGTTTAAAAATAAGTCAAACATTAGGAATGCTTTTCCATCCCACTTCTAGGAATCATTGCATCTCTCTTATGAGGGAGACTGTTCTTTTACAATATAGAAAAACAGTTGATAATTGAAAACACAATTCACTGCACTGCAGTGATTGAATTGATTGAATATGTTATAATAATAATAATAATAATAATAATAATAATAATAATAATAATAATAATAATAATAAGTAGGGCTAAACAAGTTAACGCGTTACGCATCAATCCTTTAACGGCGTTAATTATTTGATCATGTGTTAACTGCATTTTTTTTGTTACATGGCCCAATGATTTAAAGTGCAATGTTGCAGTTTAAATCTCTCCAGAGGCGTAGTTCAGACCTGGGCATCTTACGGCTACTCCAGTCCATCCAGCGTACGGTCAATCAAAAATGAAAAATAAATAAATAAAATGCCGTAGCCTCACCGAGAGGCAGTGTTGACAACTTGCAGACTTGAGCCTGACATCAAAGCACGTATTGTTACGTAATTTCTGTTCTCAGTGTGCAGCGAGTGCTGCCGCGAGCCGCTCCGCCTTCCAAAGCTCTCACAGACGGTCAGTCTCACAGGAGCCTCACGCTGCAGTCTCTAAGTCCAAATGGAAAATTAATTGTGCATGCACAAAGCTACTGACCCCGTCTGATACACTATGTCAGAGCACTTTAAGTCAGTATCACTTCTGGATCTTTACTCTTCTCTTGTAATAAGTTAATCAATTGCTGGTCTTTGACATACATCTTTAACACTGTTTGTGTTGTTTCTTAATAAAATACAAATGTTTCTTCTGGTACATGTTCAGAAAAAAAAGAAAACAGATGTATATATTTTATATGTATCTATGTTAACTTGTTGTTGCTCCAGAGTGCCTGTTATATTGTTCTGACAACAATGCAATACATTAGTTTTTACTTCATGATTGAATTTGCCGCATAATGCGATTAATCACAGAAAAATAATGTGATTTTTTTTTTCACCTTTGCCCAGCCCTAGTTAAAAGTCAAAGAGAGTGCACAATAAAGCCCAGAGGCGTTTTTCCATCGTGGAATCTCGTCCTGCTGTAACGGTCTGAACAGGAAGCTCCTTCATGGAATGATAAAATGAGAGCCCTCTTCAGTAAAACTGCTTAAGCATGCACATCACCTGTACTGTTTGTGAGCAATGTTTGTGTGTGTGTGCAAGTTCATATCTTTGACTGCTCCCATGTTAGAAACAGTGAGTGCAGTGGAAAGAAGAAGAAAGAGAATGAGCCAACGAGAAAATGCACGAAGCGAGAGGGGAGAGCGTAAAAAAGAAAGAGACTGTCAAAGTCAAACAAATTCAGAGGGATCAATGCACAGACTTCGCCTGGCATATCCAAGCGAGCGCCAGACTCAAAGCTCTTCAAGCCCACAGTTCAAAGTGGTGACACGTCCATTAGAATTTCCAATTCTGATGGCATCGACAGGCCTACGGCTACAGCACAAGCAGAGGACGGGCTGAGAGAAAACTAGGCCAATGCAGAGAGAGAGAGAGAGAGAGAGAGAGAGAGAGAGAGAGAGAAAGAGAGAGAGAGAGAGAGAGAGAGAGAGAGAGAGAAATTACTCTATACAGTTCTTTTTTATCCCTTTATTATTGAAAAGTCTTCATACTGTTTCATTTTCAGATGAGTCAAAAAATAACTTCAAGCATATCCTGGAAGAGATACTTCATCTTTGTAGTATCATTTGTGAATTCATTCACATCTTTACTCAAACAGCATGCACTATACTTTGACCAGGAGGTTTTCAAGCTTGATATTGATTTGCTGATTTTCAAACGTGTGATAGTCATCTGTTTGTATTCCAAAAGGTCTTAAAATAACTGAATATTAAATGGCATTACTTTCATATAGTAGGAATCCCTGTTTACTAGCTCTCCTGCAGAATTACAAGGAAACAACAATCCAGCAAACTTTATATGAGCTAAAAACGGACAAATGCAAGTCCTAATATTATGAAAAGTTTGTCATAGCGTGGACTACTCTTTTAAACATAAAGTGTCAGTTGACTACACAACATTTACTGATCTACTCAAACCTTAAATATCTAAATGTGGTGTCCTCCTACACCTCCTTTAGCTGTACAGACAGGAAGTAAAGGGAAGAGTTCTTATTCACGTTCAAAAGAGCATTCACAGCAAACCAATTGATAAAGATGAAAGCGCCGGTACGTTGAGGTCGTCATTACATGATCCACTTAAGTGTCATCTGCTTTATTTGTACTTCATCGACCACTTGCTGTGACAAAGGTTTCTTTGACTTTTATTCTGCGATTGTCAGACGATACAACGGTAAAGTTCTTTACTAGTTCTAAACTGGCTAGCAGAGCATGCAGAAGACGGCTGAAGGATATAACCCAAACATTTCAGATGACACAAATTAAAAATAAAACTACGAGACTAACATTTTACCAACTCCTATTGGATCTGATTTAAAACCATACAGTAGATAGGATGACATAAAACATAGATCATGATGATCTTTCAGATCAATATCTTTGACTTTCTGCTAGAAAGTTGAAAATGATCCTATGATCTCTTTCTTTCCAAAGAAAGATTTAAAACTCATTGAGAACAAAATACAGCAAACTAATGACAGTTTTGCAAAGAAACCTTGTGAGCAGGCGCGTGATGATTTTGTTTCAGCTGTGAAAATGATTTAATTTACATTAGATCACATTACATTTCATTTTTAGCTGACGCATTTATCCAAAGCGACTTACATTTTTGCTCTATACACCGTAGACACAGCAACGAGGAGCAATTCAGGGTTAAGTGTCTTGCTCAAGGACACAATGACAGGGAGTAGCGGAGCCGGGGCACGAACCACTGAGCCACAGTCACCCTAAATTTATATATGCTGTATTATGCTCCAATGTGACATTTTGTAACTTTTTCAGTTGTTGGTGTCGATGCTCATCTCTTCTTAAAGCTGATAAGTGACAAAGTGCAGGAAGAACAAATGATTACAAATTAGCACAAGACAATACCCATCGTATTTCTTCCTGAGACTGGTGTTGCTGTCTGGAAACAGGTTTTTTTCTTGTAGAAAATGTGCCGCGGTTCAAAAAAAAAACACTGACCTATGACCTAGTGGGAAAAAGAGTGGCATCTCTGAGACTTTAACTGAATACTGGTTGTTTGACCTATTTGAGAAATAGTCAAGATGCAACCACAAAAAAGCTATAAAGCACTTTTCAAAATGATCTAATCTGTTTGAACATGTTTTATGAATTCTGTCATGGAATGGGGCAAAACTTGTCTGTATGTGTGACAAGCCATATGTATATTGTTGCTCTTTCTGACAGAACCTGTCAGCCCGCTAACGGTTAGCTGTCATGCCAAAGAGAAATTCTTTTCTGATGAGCCCCAGAGGAAGTACCCATCAACAAAAATGCTGCGCACTACAAACGCTTCAGGAGCACATTTTTGGTCATGCATGGTAGAAATGTTAATCATATTTAGACAGACAGATATACAATAATAGCTGGTAGAGGATGTGTCAAGTGTCACAGTGGGGGATTTAGCCAGCAACTGGGGCTTGTGCACACTGATAATTACCTTGAGTTTAGTCTTAAAAGTTATCCGACCATCATTATATTACAGCAAAACAATATGTTGTGTGTCTTAGTATACATGTTTTTGGTGGCTTTTGGGAGGTAGAACTTTTTTTTGTCTGCTGAACTGCTGCACATAGTGTTAAAAGGGGCGCTTGGTAAGCTAACCCTAACCCTTTACCCCTAACCCTAAACCCCTAACCCTAACCCTAACCCTAACTATGTTGGAGTCATTTGTACCGATCTCATGGAAACATTGAACACCTAAATAACGCTTCTGGAGGTACAAGTGGTACTACAAGACGGGACGGGTTGTGGCTAGCTGGTTAGCATGCTCATTTCACTAGATATCTCTGCAACCCGTCTTTGACATAATGCAAGCACTGAAACCTCTTTTTTACACTCTCATGAAAATGTTAGGTAATTATTTGAATGTTATAAAGTTAAAAAAAAAGGCCTGCGGCTCCTCTTTGTTACTTATATGGCAGGAAAGTGTATAGTGTAAAACTTTTTCAATGCCTTTATGACATCAGACTTTGAAATCGACTAAATTAATTTCATCCACACAATGAGATCCAATGAGAGTTTGCTAGTGAGGAGATGGTGTATGTGTGGAGGAAGAGAGGGTTGGGGGGAATCAGGAAATCTGTGGGATTTACAGCTTAATCTTCTTAGGCACTTCCCTGTCGGCCGAGCTTCAGACTGTGGCTGAGAGGAGTACGTGCTAGCTTAGCGCAGCTGTCAGGCGCCGCCTGCCACCAAATCAATACCGGTCTCCCCCCCCTCTTCCTCTCTTCCTCTCTTAGGCCTTCTCAACCTCAGCCCTTCAGCTTCTCTGCCAGCAATAAATCAATGACTCCTGATTTGCCGGTTCAAGTGCAGGTCATTTCACACAGCCACGGAACACTTTCATTCAAGAACATACTGTAACAACACACTGCAAGAGAAGGAATGTTGTCAATGTGTGTTTCCTGATTGCTGTCAGACCTCACCTGCAATTTGATTTACTGCAGCATCATTGGTGCCAGCTACTGAGATATATCAGCTACAACTAATATACACCATCTTTTTTTTTTTTTTTACTTATGTGATCTTCTTGTTCAGCAAATCTGTTTGTATCAAAGTGTCCTGCACACCGAGGGCTGTGTGTTACCACGCTGCTTTGCACTCCAGCAAATGATCACTGGATTTATCATGAGTCAACCCCTGCTGAGTTTCACATCAATAGAAATCCAATAGCACCTCCAAGTGGACAGATGGGTACATGACGAGCTGTGTGATGACAGGTGAGAATCAGAGGCAGGGAGTCAGAGAAACCCTGTTCATCATGATCTCTTCATGCAGCAACAAACCATCTACTTTGTTTCTGAAACTTTTTCGAGCCGCAGCATATTTTCTACAATACATTTTTTTTAAGAGCTACAAAATGTCACAAATTAGCACAATACAGCATATATGGTAGATAATTATTGCGCTACCTACTGGCATGGGAGAGTATTTCATTATTAGGTCAGCAACTATATTGCAGGCCCAGACGCTTAACAATGGACAATTCTTTGCAGCAACACCTGACAATCTCTTACGGCACACTGGCGTGCACAGTGGTTGAAAACACTGCTGTAAGGTGTGAGAGTTACTCCAAAGCCTTTAGCTCATATGCACATCATAACGTGTCCCAACAGGAAGGCATGGTTGATGTAAACTTGACTAACTGCTATCAACTCACTTGACTACCGAGTGACAAACTAGTCACATTGCTCACATAACTAAATGACATTTACTTTTGGTTTCACGCGAGTCAGCTGCTCCAAAAAAACAGGGGAAACGATTAAATCACATCTCAGATCGTGATGAAGGAAATATTAAAGTAAAGTAAAGAAAATCTCTATTTTTAGATTGATATCTTCATTGTGTTTTACGTAAATACAGACAACGAAAAGCACCATAAGACCATTGAGGGCCAAAGTTTAAACACACTGACCCACCGCCAACCCGCCCACACTGGATGATAGTGCAGCTAGCATAACGTTTGCCACGTCGTCTCCAGACTCTTTCACTTCTGTCATTTCTGCTGATTGTAAACCAGCTCTGAAGAAGATAACGGGGCACCTCTCCGCTGCAAGGTGCAGGGTTCTGGGCTGCGAGCGTACGTCCCACGAGAAGACCTCGGACTCTGTTGGTCAGACATGCACACGAGTCGCCAACCGGAAGTCATATTGTAGCGAATACCAGTACTGCTGCTGGGTCGTTGCCCTTCACAACCCTGTCCGGCTCTGCTTGTGTAATGTCGTGTTCACACCAAACGCGGCGCAAATTATTCAGACGTGATAGGTTGCAAAGACACAAATGTTTCGCGGGAATGGTATGTTTGAAGGCTGCGTTATACTCAGGTTTTACGCAGAGAAGCAAGTACGCAAGACCCTCAAGGGCCCCTCGCGTAGTCCAGTGAGCCATCTTGCGTGCATCGCCCAACATTTTCTGACTATCCGACAAAGCTCCACAAGCCGTTTGCAGCCCGGAAGACAGTTATTGGTCTGCTAACCGCATCCTTTCTGAGGCATTTCCGGTTTCATAGCGTAATACCTCTACTTTTAAAAGCTGTCGCAGAAACACGAACAATGGATCCTGTTGAAGAACGTTTGGTTGAAGAGGTCCACAAATATGAGCATTTATGTAACCCGTCTTTGACGGAGTATAAGGACACGCAGATGGCGGTAAATTCCTGGAGGGAGATATCGGTGAACGTCGGTGTGCAGGTCGACTCTAAAAGGTCGTTGCGCCACCTACTGTTCTGGCGTATGGAAAAGACACGGGAACTATAAACCAAAATAAGTCTATCGATGCAACTGCGTGGCCAGCCGCAGTTGTAGTTGCAGGAGTGAATATCGCCCTTATGGCAGCGCAAATAGCGCATTCGACGCGGGACGAACAGCGTTGGACACGGTGCGAATTTGCGCAAGTTGACATTTACCACCTTTTAGAGTCCTTACACAGAGCCATTATTAAAAAAATAAATCAAATTAAAAAAGGGCACCTTGAAAAATGTGATCTAAAGGATTGTTTGGTTTCTTGTTTAGCATATCGTTGTCTCTAATGTTACATGTCTTGATAATATTTTGCGTATTGTTTACTTTGAAACAAGAGAAGATTCGGGATATTGTGGTATTTATTTTGTATTAACACACAAGCAAATAGAAACCGTTATAAAACCATTATAGTTCAACAAGAATTAAGTAAGGGTTACGTTATCAACACCATCAACACATGAGTTAGTATTTTGCAGTTCAAAACTTTAAGTCTCTTGGTTTATTCTAAGCCTCTGTACAGTAGTTTCTAGGTGATGTGCCCCATGTGGTGAACAAACTTTTACAAAACACTCTGACCGGACCACACAACACATGCCTGTCACTATGGAAACAAAGAAAGTTAGTGTGTTTGATGGAACAGGACAGAGGCTTCTCATGTCTGACAATATCTTTCAATGGCTAACGTGTGAACGTTTCTTTCAGGCTTTGCTCTTGTCTGCATCTTCTTGCTCTGCACTCTCCCCCTTGCTGCCAAATCGCCGGTTTAGCTCTGATGTCATCACTGAGCAGCATGATTTCTGTGAAAGATAAGAGGAAATGGTAAAGAACACCAAATTAGCCATGCTCGCAGCTCTATGAGGCTGTGTTTGGACATAGCGGCGTTTTCCGCTAAATACTGACACAATGTCACAATGGCAATGCTAACATGCAGATGTTTAGCAGGTATAATGTTTACTCTAGTCAGCATTGAAGTATGCTAACAAAAAAGTGCAGCTGTCATTTGTTTTGTAGGTATCTGGTCATAAACCAAAGTATTAAACAAATAAAACATTTGAACTCATGGGGGCGCTGTAGGAAACAACTAAAGTACTCATCCACTGTGTAAAACTATTCCCCACCTTGGCATCCTTAGCTTGCTTGTGGGCCCTGGATACGAGCTCCAGCAGAGCCAGCAGGAGCCCGACGCCAAGTCCCAGGCCCAGGAGAAGGAAGAGGCCTTGCAGATCTTGAGGCCGCAGGGCCTCGGAGGTGTGGGTCGTGTCGCTGGCTTTGCAGCTCCCGGTCCACCACTTCTGCCGCAGATACAATAGCTCACCAGACTCACTGAGCTTGAGGATGGCAATGTTTAGGTTTTTGATCAGCTGGGAGCCTGGTGGATCAAAGAAAGGCAGATGAACGTCTCACTCCAAAGTCATGAGTATGAACATGCTGCGGTAACGTCCTTCATAGTTTGGGTTTCAGACTTCAGAACATGGCTGCAGGGATTTGCTCTCATTTAGCTACAAGAACAAAAGTGCAGTAACGAGAGACACCAAGAAGAAAATGATGGTTCCGCCATTTGCCTCACACAGAAACTATAACCATAATAACACTATTTTATCTTACAGCCTCCTCATGTGTACTCCCTTCTCCTCTCTCTTCCTCTTTGGTGAACCGTCAGTGATGAGGACTACACTAAACCCTTTCAGATATGATCTGACGTCCTGGAATGACTATCATAGTAATATCAGAAGCGCGTAATTTAGTCTGGGGATAGGGATTGCTTCTACAGTTTCAGTTAGTTAAATACAGGCATCAATAAGAAATGTTAGAGGTTTAAATGTAATTCCTGAGCCCGGATCACTCACCCAGAGGTGCGGCAATGCTGTAGGATCTCATAGAGATGGCGTCATCGGAGCGGCTCAGTTCACAGTGGCGAGCCACCTCCAAGTCTAAGGACGCGGTCTCACCGATGAAGGCAAAGTTTCCCTCCTGGACGAGGCGAACACCCTCCTCCTGGCTAGACACAAAGCTATTCTTGCGTTCCATGTGCTCGTAGATGCGCCGGTACACAGGGTTTGGGGAATTCTGGGGAATAAAACATTGCAAAAAGAAAACACGTTACATCATATGAAACTCAGCCATTACAGAATCTGCTGTAATGACGATAAACTCCTTAGGAATGTGCCTTAAAGAACTGCTTGGTGGATCCAGCCTCGACTGTGCCGTAGCCCATCACGTCCTGGTTCGCAAGGTCCTCAAAAGTCTTGATGTGCTCTTTGCTACTGGAGTGCAACATGGAGTTGAAGTTGCCAAAGTAGCAGGCCAGAAGCAGTACAGCAAATAGCCACCAGATGGCACTGACTAGACGTCCAGATGGGGCTTTAGGGTGGGGACCAGCACCTGAGGGGACAGAGACCAGGAGTCAAGTGATAGGACTGCTGTCAAAAACTATCCTCAAGCTTCATGCTACTGATGTGAATTCATGCTCAGTTTAAAATAATGTGAACAAGGTTTACTAAAAAAGGCTGCTGCTACTGATCACCACCTTAGGTGTGTAGAGTGTAACGTCATGCCAGGATTCCTCTGACTCACACTTCACAAAACCCTTCCCACAAAATACTAATCTCCTCATTTTGAAGGAGGTCACGCATTGTTCACCAAATCATCACCACGCTGCATTATTGTTGAATTTAGAATGACGCTCTTATCCAATGATGCATGATGAAATAAAGGAGTTTCCCTTAAGACCAAACAAAGCAAAAATGAATAAATAGGTATTTGAAATGATGGAATAACAATTCAGTTGTATTGAATAAAATGTGCGACTGTCAATCTAGATAATGCATTCTAGAAGATAAATGTACAGTACTGTGAATCGAATATTTAAGAAGCTGATTGTTTCATGTCAACCACAAACTTTTACTTTGTATTCAAAACATCTTTTGGCTTTTGAGAGTTGTTAAATATTTAGCACTGCAGCTGATTCCCTCAAGAGACACAGCCAGAAGCGCGTGCGTGTGCATGTGTGTGTGTGTGTGTGTGTGTGTGTGTGTGTGTGTGTGTGTGTGGTTCAGTTTAGCAGATCACTGCGTTACCTTGCAGGGTGAGAGCTCCTGTGATGTACCAGAAGCTGTGCAGCAGCGTGAAGCTGTGCTCTTCTGTATCGGGCTCAGCCCATTCAGTGGGACTGATTCTGCAGAAGGAAACAACAACACAACCCTCAGAACCAGCAAGATTAAAGCATCACGTCAGTATATAACTCTGGTGTCTGTGGAGTTACTGGCAGAATGTTTAAAAGTTGTGCGTCAGGAGCCACTGTAGTTGTGTGTTAATGTTACTTTGCAAAATACCTGAAAGCCTTTGTATAAATGCAATTCTGCTTCGTTACAAATGGGGACAACTCCATGTGTCATTTGAAGTTATATATGGTATAGTCATTCTGAACATTGTAATATACATCACTAACTTGTAAAAGGATCCCCACTCCTCCTTCACTGACCCCTTTACGCTTGTCATTTTCAGCGTCTCATATGTCATATGTCAGATAGCTCAGTGGTGCTGAGTAAGTTACCAGCATTGAGAATAAAAGTATGTTTCCTTCTGTAGAAAGAAAATAGTTCCGAAATCAGGTCATGATTTCTGGAAAGAAACATGACTGCTGAGTTTTAATATGTATTCATGTTGTGCTTTAAGCATCGTATAGTTCCATGATACAGGAGAGAATGCAAACATAGGAAACGGGTGCTGTCCCTCTGATATTTACCAGGGGCCCATACATTCTTGGGGTTGCTGTATTTTTGTGTCATTTATCTGGAACTACAGAAAAACTCTTCTTCACACTACTGAGGACCTATGCTGGGTGCATCACTCACTTTCTACTGAACACTGTGTTGAAAAACAATGCATGTAACAACATTTATTTGAGGCATGCTCTTACCTGCCCACCAGGAAAATGCAGAGCCCTGTCAGCAGGAATGCGATGAGGAGGCCGACCCACATGTCGGTGGAAAACGGCGACAGCAGACTGAAGTTGCACTCTTTGGAGGCCGAGTCGCTGCGCAGGAGGAAGCTGATTCCCGTTTGTATGAAGGGGGTGCTCATGTCCACAACCTGCTCTCTGGGCCCGGTGAGGGTCAGCGGAGCCACCGCCAGGTCAGCCTCCTGATGCAGAGACAGAACCTCAACATGCACTTGTACAATCGGTCCATTTCACTCATGTCAGATCCTGTATGTTGTGTCGGGACTAAAACTCCAAGAAACAAAATATCTGATAGAACTGCGTGCAGCTATTGGGTCTGGAAGACATGACTGCGAAACCTTCAAACAAAAACCTTAACTGAATTTATTGAATTATTTGGTTTGTTCAGAAATTGCACCCCATATATAACAATGTGGATATCTATTTCATAAAGTGTTATATGTTTATATAATATTGTTTTATAAGTATTCACTTTGGGTTTTCATATCAGGTTTTATTGAGTGCATCTTTGTTTTATCAAACCTAACATTCATCAAAATGGGGCTCATACTGTGAGGAGAGCCAGGCGGTCCACTCTTACCCCTCTGATGACTTCACCTATCATGCCGCTCCAGGAGCCGTTGGAGTTCACGGCTCCGTAGCGGTTATCCTTCACCAGGCTCAGTTTGTACTGGAAGCCCATTAACTTGGAGATTTCAGAGATCAGGTCGATGCAGTAGCCCTCCAGTTTAGAGCCGCGGCTCATGACGTACGGATCTAGCTGCGGAGAACAGAACAAGCAGTTCTTGTTTTAATAGAGAAGTGATCGTTGTGGGGGAACAGCTAAAGGTGATACCACACTTTGAAGATGAGAAGGATTGGTTCTTCTTGCGGTTGTTTTCAAGAGGAAACCAACTGAGAGTTTAAATTACTGCTTGGGTAAACATGTGTTGGGGATTTGTATTCATGCAAAGCTTTGATGTAAGAGTGGGGAAATATTGTTCAACAATCACAGTGTAACATTCAGAATGTGAGTCCATTTCAGGTAATTATTAAAGTACAAAGTTTACGTGCTTTCAAAATGAAAGTAATTTCTGGTTTGTGTTGAACTATTCTTCAAGGGTAACATATCCACTGCTGCAAAGCTTAAACATGAACAACTTTGGAATATTTTAAGGTAACGAATGTTTTCCCAGTGAGCCAATCGGGTCACATCTATGTTAGCCCATCATTTTAATAGTAGGCTAGCATGGCTAACAACGAGTCATTTTTCGAGGTTTCAGGACATATAATTAAAAGATTTGTAAACGATTACAACGTACCCAACAAGGTGGACGCTCGATTATTATACTCCTTGACATTATCTGATGAAATATTTTATTTAATATCATATGGCCACCACTTGGGGAAGAAATGCCATCCTGTATTGCTGATCGCGTAGTCCTGTTTTAATAGTTCCAAATTAGTCTAATTTGTTTGTGCTGTAAAAAATAGTTCTACTCATTCCCAATGCAATTCACTTAATTTCCGAAATCTTTTTAAGAGCCAGATAATCTCTTGGACAATTCGAAAATTGGATTGTCTCACTGCTCGTGTTTCTCAGCCCTTTGGATATTCAGACACTTTTGAATGATCGTAGCAATTCACGTTTATTATCACTTGTAGACCTCATGGCCAAACTACACAAAGAAGAATATCCCTGTGATGAACCAGAACTGTTTAAAGTGTGGGTTAAGTTAATGTGTCACAGCGGCACTAGGCCATTGCCGCCTCGTTATTCTGGTGTTCAAAGAGAGAATACCTTTATAGTGGTGATGGATAACTCCTTGGCATCTGGAGTGGGGGGAAAAGAAAACAAGCACCACAATAAATTTCTGGTTTTCTGAAGGAGGCAAGTCAAATGTAATGGAGCATGAGTTTCAGCACAAAGATGAGAGAATTTGGTGGGAGGCCAGTTAGGTTTTCATGGGCTCTGACAGCCTAATGAAGCCCATTGTGGCTTTGAGTTCCCTTCATTTGTTTTTCTCTCACAGCAGTAAATCCGCCGAACAGCCACCGGAGGACAATGAGCACCTTGTTGTTGGTTGCTTTTTCTAAGCCTCAGAGAGAAGTAAGAAGGGGACTGCTGCAAGGTACTATGAGGAAGGGTGGCTGAGCTTCTGACGGATCAGTCTACCCCCACTCCCTCCCCTGACATTACCCATGACACACAGAGCTGTTTTCTTTCTGCTGTAACTGTGACCAAAGCTATTCACAGCGTGTCCAACGGGCCCCAACATGCCCGGCCGGTCTTGGTCACATAAAGGAAGAGGATTGGGGTGCAAGTTCCTCATAATTGCATGTGATAACAAAAGCAAGCTCGGTTGGGTCGTATAAAGCCCATGACACCCCATCAGCCTCCTCCAGAGAAGACGGCAGGATCTACGGACTGCGGAGATGCCTGTCACTTCATCAGTCCATCAGTCTCCCCCCGCCTCCGCCCCCCTCCCCCGCCACAACACAGTTAATTGATTTATCACAGTGTTTTCTGGATCTCAGAAGGTGGTAGCCCCTCCACTGGTGAGAAACGGGGACTGCACAGTTAGTGTGCTTTGATAGACTCTCAGTGGGCCAATGGGGCAGAGAGCCAAATGTGAGGAATCATTTGGGAGCGGGACCCGGTCTCACAGGTCAGCCAGAGACCGCTGGGCTTTGACTCTGCAGACAGCTCACTGGGGCTCCGGAGGAGGAGAATACTTCACTGGGTAAAAAACATCCTATCCTGCTGCACAAAGCAGCTTTCCAGAATGTTAGCTGACTGACTGGAAATTGGTCAACGTATATATTTTAATTAAAATATGAAACATAAATGTACAGGCTGTACATTCCTGCTAAACACTAGTGGGATCCAAAAGATGCCTGAATAAGCATTGTTTTCCTCCAAAAAATGAATGTTTGGAAAAATATGCAAAAAAGCTTTCTTCTATGTTGATATTGAACAATTATGATAAAGTGTCTATGTGGTCATGGATAATACACATAATTGATGAAATAATAATAACCTCCTGATCAAACAACCACAAGCAAAATGCGAGCAAAACAGCATTGAACATGTCAACATTCAGACTCAAATTTTTTGAGCTGGTTGGGGGGAAAGTTACATTTTGGAATGGTTGCAGTTTAGAACATTGTAAACAAATGCATGCTGTAATTTTATGTTCATGTATATATATATATATATATATATATATATATATATATATATATATATATATATATATATATTTAAAAAGAAATGTGATGCAATGATCAAAATGAACCATATCCCACCATGCTGGTTGGATCAGTCTTACCTGCAGTGACTGTCCATGCAGTCAGAGCTGCCACACAGAAGACCAAAGACACGGAGCCCGTCATGTTCCCACCACTCTGAAAACCACACGCATCCTTCAAACATGATTATCTCAGTTTCACAACTTCGAACCCACAATAGGCACAATAAACTCGGGGAGGATGTGCTTCAATATATATTAAAATGCTGCCACAGATGGCACACTATGCTATAAAAACCAAGCGCTCTTACCAGTTGCGTCAGCTGCAATATGAATTAAAGACCTTTGTGTGAGGGACGACTCCAGGAAAATGTGAACGAAGTTTACAACAAGTGTTGCAAGAGAGCAGTGGGGAGGGGTTGTGTGCAGAAGACTGAGGTGGGGGTTTATATAGCAAAGCACAAGGAGGGAGGTGATAGAACTGCAAAGGGAGAATAAACTTGTGATTGCTGGCTTAGCGGTTTATGCAAAACAACTTCTTAAGAAGATCAGAGATTACTAGAATAGGATGTGTTCTGCACCTAAATGTTGAACAATACTGAAGATTTTTAAAGGCAAGCAAAGTGTTTTTTTTTATTCTTACATTCTTGCTGACCGTAAGAAGTAAAATAAAAGGAGTTAATTCTTTCAGTCCTTCTAGATGTTGTGTGGGTCAGTTTTTAGCCTCGTCCTAGGGTGATGCGTAATTACGGTTGATGATGACTTCAGGTCCCAGAGAGTCTTGACTTGACTTTATTTGATGTGGACATTACAATGGCATTCAAATTCCAAGCACATATCTAAACCTGAGGGACTACTTAACCCCTCCTTTAATACAGTAACTGTGAGAACATCTGATGTTACTGGGAATAAAACATAAAACAGCTTGTTGTCAGCGTCTATAGAGCTTGAGTTCTGTAGGGTCAATTTAAAGAATACAAGTATCAGTGCCTTATGGTTCTATGTCTCTGCCTACCAGAGTTTCAGCTTATATCCATATCCGTTCAAAATGCCGTTTTATCTTTTTAGATATTTGTGTGAAATTGTCATGATTAGCATATAGATTCTTGAGTTAAGGACAAAATCTTGTTTCGTTAAGTCACAATGACCTTTGACCTCCAAATCATAATCGATATATCCTTGAGTTCTGGTGGATGTTTGTGCAAATCATTAATAAAGTCCCTCCAGGTGTTACTGAGATACGGTTTAGAATTGACGGGACGGGCAACTTGTAAACATTATGATGTCTGTCTCTGGCGAGTCATTAGTTACTGTTAGGACCAGGAGACAATATTCAGTTCTGCAGAATGAAGTCTTAAAACCTTTTTTTACTCTGGTTGTATACAAGTCTATGAGAAACTTACTCTACTTCTCTCATGAGTTATTCCCTCAGTAAACATTGTAAACACAAGTTTATGTCTCAATATCTAGTTTCAAGTCTTCAATACAGCATGATGTTCATTGAGTAAATTATGCTCATTTAGAGTCAACTCAACCATGAAGCAGGCGATGCTTCACGTCACATCACCCATTGGTCTACGCTTTGGGCTCCTCCAACCTGTCAAACTCATAAAACACATGATTTACTGATCACTAAACACATTATCTAAATAAGTGTTGTTGAAAATTAAAATACTGTTTTTAGTATGAGCTCACAAACTAAATTGATTTATTTGCAAAAAAGACTCAAAAACAAGTGACATCATCAGACCAAACACTTTCTCTCAGGCCTCTCAGCCGGGGCTCGGAGGTTTTCAGTTGAGAGGCCAAGCTGTGCCAAATTGTCTAGATAAATGTGGCTTTGCGCAGCTTTCTTGGAATCCTAATGAAGCTGTCTTTTGTGTTTGTGTACTGGCTGGAGCAGAATACGCGGCGCTCTAATGAGTGTGTAGAGGGCATGGCTGCGTCTGACAATCAACTTTTTTTGAAGACTAGAAAATGGACAAAACTTCCAGTGGCAAAGCAGTGTCCTGAGAAAGTAGCCAGGGCTTAAAGAGTTACAAGGGCATTTTTATGAGCTTACTAAGAAATATATGAATCATTTCTGTTATCCTTATATTAGATTTCACTGGATAGTTAGTGTCCCACAAGGTGCACTTTTTTCTTCTCAAATGTGGGTTTTATTCAACATACCACATTCTAGGGTCTAAGATAGTTTATGTAAATAGGTTGGTATTCCAAAAATTGGATCATGGGTGGCATTGACAATATTTTTTCTCCATTAAAAACCGGTTGAGTTTGTTGTCTCTTGTGCAGCCTGCAGTCTTTGTTCTGGAACACTCCCTTCCTGCAGGGGGGCTGTTTTCTTTCTTTCTTTTTGCCAGAGAGGTTCAGAGAGGTGATGGCTGGTAAACACAGACCCAAGCGGAGTCCAAATTAGAGCAGCAAGTGGACCCTGCCAAATGTCAGCTCGCATGAGGCTCAGTCCCACTGACTCGCTAACAACTCGTTTTCATGTCTGAACTGAGACAGCTGTTGGTAGACTCAGTGTAAAGAAACCAAATGAGTGGAGAAGCCTTCAGTAATATTCATTTGAGATTTATTCAGGTCATAATTACACATTGTCCCTAACATTTCGCACAAACAACTGGCACGGCAGTGCAAACGATACAGCAGGTCGACAGATAAACGTGCTTTGATACAGATCATTCTCATCTTGTATTAGTACCGCGGACCAATAGGAGCGCAGCGCCGCCATCGGGGAATCCGAAAAAAGAAGTTTGGGATATTAACAAATCTTCATATAAAAAAGGTCTTTGTAAAATGAAATAAAAACACATCCTCAGGATAAACATTACAGTGCATTAAAGACATGCAGCCAACTAAAAAGGGCTAAACTTGGTATGAGTAGTCTACCACTGCTTTGAAGTACATGATCTCAGTGACATGCCACAAACTGGGTAGGTTAGCAAAATGTTGGCAGATTGGTAAATTTACTTTGTAGCCACTACACAAAGAATACTCAAAATTAAGACATCTTATCCTGCATTGTAATAATAATTCCTTTTTTCAGCAAAGACAGGAGACAAGCCTCAGCTTCTAGCAACTGTCAAACAAACGTCAATATGATACCATGCCAGCATTTTCTAAATATTGCTAGTGGCCAATGGGCTGACAATAACTGACAATAACGCCTTGACATGAAGTATCTATTTGTCAGCTCAGTTAAAACCATTACAGTTCAAGTAGACCCATTGCTACCATGTGCTTATGTAAAAAATAAAATAAAAGTAGTCAACATACACAGCTATATAAAAACTCCTGGTATCTTTCACTAAATACATTCTGTCAATTCTCTAACATTTGGTGCAAACAGATGGCAGAGCTGCAGTTGTTGCTTCTCGTCGACAACGGCACGGATTCAAAAATGGATCTTGCACACCCTCAAGCTGAAGAAGTGATTGTTCATGGATCATTACTTCAATGAAGATCAGTTTTCTGCGAGATGCGGAAATAATCTGAGAAATTCTGCAAGATATGCAACATAAAAAAATTAAAAAGAGTAAATAATTCTAGTTGAGAAAACCGGAGCGTATTCCAAACACGTTTCTAGCTGTGTCTCTCACACTCTGTTCCAAATCAGCCAGTTCTTTAGAGTTTGAGCATGAAAAAGACTTCACTGTTTTCTGGGTCTGAGGGGGGCTGGGACTGTCTAGGGGAGGTGGTTCCAAGGGGTGTGAGCTGACTCAGCAGGTCCAGGCTGGAGCAGGGACTCTGGGCCACGCAACACGCGCCTTCGGGGTTCCCCCGCTCCTCAATGGGGCTGGCACCGCTTTCGCTGACAAGGATACCAGTAAGGCTGAAGCTTGCACTTCTGCCCTGGGCCAGGCCCTGAAGCCTCTGCCTCTCCTGGGCCTTCTTCGCTCTGTTTGCAATGTAGCGCACTCTGCTCTGGCTCCTCGAGGAGGTCCTTCGCACCAGGTTCTCATCGACAAACTCCTCCTGAGACTCTTCAGGCCTGTTCTCCGAGGCAAAGTCGCTGGCGGTCAGTGGCTTCACATCAGTCAGCCTCCGTAGCTGCTCTGTGAGGTCGCTGGCTGGCCGAGACTTCTGCAAGCCACCCCTGCGGAGCTGGTCCCTGGCTGGCCTAACAATGAAGCTGCGGCTGATGCTGTGGTACTTACTGTCAAAGTTACAGGAAATGTCATCGGAGGTCAGGTCCCCAAGGCTTTTGGACATGGAGGTGGTAGCCGGCGGCGTTGTGGGCGCGGAAGACGGCCTGCTAGTGGATGACTGCTTGAGCCCCTCCATGTAGAGCCGACTCCAGGTGTGCCTTCTTTGAGTCAGTCTGCTGGGTGAGTCCATGGACGCTTCCTGGGAAGGCTGCAGGGGGCGGGGTTTAAGCTCATCCTTGGGGCAGTCTCCTTGCTGAAGATTGGGGTTTGACTTGCTCTTGCTGACTCGGACGGCATCGTAGGAGACCAGTGCTGAACGACGGCACGTGACCCAGTGAGGATCGCAGCTGCTTTCAGCTGTGGGCAGGGTGGTGAAGCTCTTCCTGGCCAGGTTGGGCAGGGACAGGTCGATGATGGTGTCACTGGACGAGATGCTGGAGGAGGAAGACATGCTGTCTCTGTGGCTGTCCGGCTCCAGCTTGCTCCACAGGCGATCGTTTACGGTAGCGTCCGTGCAGACCTCTGGCACTGTTGACTGGTCATGCCCGGCTGAGGCTATAGCCACCTTAACATGGCCCTCACTTTTTATTCTCCTTACTGGAACGTGTGATGGCTGATTGTTAAACAGAGCTCTGGTGGCCTGGACTGTCGTAGCACCAGGAACTGCAGGAGCTCTCGGGGGCCCTGCTGCAGCAGGAGTCTCCAGTCTGTGGTCAGACTTTACCTTTGCTGTATCAGTTTTCTTTTCTGTCAGAGTTTCTTGGTTTTCCCTCTGGTTATTCATGTGCTCCATGAATGACTCGGTTCCTCCGTTGGGCTGGAGGTCTTGACCGCACTGTGCTGGAGCGGTTTTGTCAGCAGGGCTTGTCGAAGGGGGAGACGCGGTTCTGGAAAGGGCAGGTTGTTTCTTAGGGCTTCCGCTCACCTTGATTGGACTGTGCACCGCCCAGTTTGAAGGAACGGCCAATAAGGAGTCTGTATTTATTGCTGTGAATGGAGAGTGCAGTGGTGATGATGAGGAGTGACGTGAAGACAGACAGCCTTCTGGGGTGGAGACAGAACGGATGACACAAGGGTTTCTGGCGGCGTCAGAGTTCAGTGGAAGAGGAGCTGGCCTCTGCACTCTGGAATCTGTGGAAATACAGACAAAGGAAATGTCTCACTGGCGATATCCTTGGTGGTCCCTAAAAGCATTCTGGTTGTAAACATTGATAACTATGTGGTCAAAAAGTAGGATGATATAAACCACTGATTCGGCTATTATTAAGGTAATATCTGCTAGAAGTGACCAATTCACAAGAGGTGTAATACAATTTGTTGTTCCGTGGTGAGCTAAGTTTGATGTTAAAGGCTACTGCTACTTGTGGAGCTCCCGCTACTATAAAACCGAAGGTATTGACAGTGTCAGGTTGTGGGTTTGACACATTGCATTGACATATTGTTAAGCAAAACCTGATGATCGAGAATGGCGAATTTTTATTAGTTAAAATACTGTGAAGGGCTACATTTACTAGGTTTGTACAGCCTAAATATTATAAATCACTTACACACACAATTTGGTATTCTTTTGATGCTTCCACTTCCAGTTTTTAAAACTAAGCTAAATATACTGGAAAAAAAGTCCAATTACCGGCCTTTTTCTGAGCTTTTACAAACACATCTCATGGTCTTCCTCAACAACTAGAGTCAGTCGTCCTTGACATGGCTCGAACGTGAGACACTTTTGGAAAAGATGTATGAGGACCTAACTTGAAGTGATTTAGTTGATCTACTATTCTTTAGGTCCATGTATTTCTGGCCCAAACATTTAATCGTAATTACACTTTATTACAACTTGTATCTCATTTTCACAGCATTGTATGACTGCGTTGTCACATAGTAATGTGTGCAACGTGGTCTCATGTCCCTTGTAAAAGACATTTAGATCTTAATAAAACTTGCTGAATATTTAAAATGCACCAAAAAACTTTAACCTTCAGGAAGAAGGTTTGTTAACTGTAATGAATGTTTACAGCTGACTGTTTTCGGAAATGTATAATTCGCCTTTAATGAAATAAACCAGATAAACCCTGAGACACAAGCCACAACACAGTGAAAAGCGATGGATTTTGTGAAGGTCCCAGTCTAGACCCACACCCCTATTTAATGATGTGACCAGACAAACCGGCTTGGTGCTTTCACTCCTCACGCACTTGTCATTTTGAGTTTTGCCATTTTTCAAGAACGTGGACAAAAAGAGAAGAATGTGCATCGTGACAGGAAGCAGGCTGGTGAGACAGAAACTAACGGGTGAAGTGGAGGATGCACAGGATGTTTTTAAAAGGCTGCATGCAATCAGCGGTTTACCTGGCTCTGGTCATCCCCTCAATTCTGCACTAGTAACAGAGAGAGCGTGCAAAAGGGACAGAGAGGAAAGAAGGAGTTTAGCAAAACTGGAAAGAAGAGGAGGATGGGAGGCAAGGAAACATCTTACAGGACAGATAAAGCAAACAAGATGTTATCACAAATCAACCTTCCAAATCGACATGAGGAAAAATAGTATTTGTTTTAAAATGAACAGAATCAAGAGGTAAAAGTGCTAAGATTATTTATCACATGATTTACTAACATGTACATCTGGCAGCCTTATATGAATAACAGATGTCAGCATACCGTAAAAAGGCCAGAAAACGGAAATTCCCTAAACGCACTTGGTTTCACAAGATTAATTGTGAAGGTAAAACACTGATGGCCTTCACATGATGAATGGAGAGAGGCTGATTGGTTGGTTAGGTTCAAGTAGTGCAGCTGGTGTTTGGAAAGAACTGGACTCCACTGATATATTTGAAGTGAGTGAGGAAGAGGGGGGACTTTCCCTGGATGCAGCACAGATGTCAGTGCCTTGTGAATACCGGTGCTCAGCCAGATGTTGTTGGTCAACACTGTCCATTTAATTCGAGAATTCATGATACTTTAGATTGTTAGAATATGTTGAACAGTATTCATTCAGCTTCTCATTATGAAGACACAACATATTAGTTTCAGCTTTTATAAGTTCATGAAAGTAAATTGTAGCATTGTGGTCACCTATACATGTCTTGTTGAGCATTTGATTGTAAGTCATCTTTTCGTATGACTTCTAGTTGCAAAAATTTGCCAATGGGTGATGTCACAGTGGCTACATCTACATCTTTACAGCCTGTGGTGCAAACCAATGAGGAGGTTACAGAGAACCTTTATAACTAACATAGCCGAGGACCAGACTGTAGCTATAGTTATGCCTCATTATTGTACTGAATTAAACAGCCCGTATGAAACAATCTGTAACTTAATTAGGTTAAAGAAGCCGTAAACTACTTGTATTTATTTAAGGTTAAAAACTCACCACTTCTCTCATCTGGGAAGCATGTGCATCGTACCACAGTAACAGTAATTTAGTCATAGAAAAAAACATTTGGAAATATGGATCAGTGATGAGGTTGAGGTCAAAGAATGAAACATTAACAATGAAAAGAAATAACTGGGTGTATAAATTGTTCCTCAAACTATCAGGGACACATGGGATGGCTTCTTATAGGCACACAGAAGGGTAATTCTGACAGCATCTTACTACTAAACACGTATAGTCTTGGCATGTACGAGGTGAACTGGAAGTCTACTGGACATAAAAGGCCCTCTACAGCCACTATGCAGCAGCTACGGGGTTAACTACTAATGCTGGCTCACAAACATCTTACCGGCGAAGAACATTGGAGACTTATGGCGCAACTCTTCCATTTTCTGGGCAAACAGGGCGTTCATCTCACGCTGCAGGGTGCCTACAGCCCTCTTGCGGCTGTCGAGGACAGAACGTGGAGGCAGCACAGGAGACAACTCCAAGCTGTTTAGACTGCTAAAGCTATCACAGCTGCTGCCGTCACTGAGCGAGAGACCTTCATTCTCATTACCATTTGGGAATGTGGCCAATGTCGGACCACAGACAGTGCCGTAGTTGGGCGGAGTTGCCTGTTGCCATCGAAGGCTGGTCCTGCAGTCTGGGGTGAGGCTCTGCGCCAGTGTTACATTGTTGGGGGAGCATCTTCGGGGAACGCTGCAGGATCGGGCTCTACTCTGTGATGCAATGGGCCGTAGTCGGATGTGCTGGACTCCCAGAGTTTGTCTGGCTTTGGCTCTTGGGAAGGGGATAGGTTGGAGGATTGCTTTGGGCGAGTACTGAGACTGGGCCTTTGTGCATGAGTTCGGAAGGGCAGGTGACGGTTGTGACTCGTTCTGGGTGGCAAGCTGTTGGGGCTTGGTCACAGGCTCTGGCTGATCTGCTCTCTTGGGCGAAGAGGGAAGGTTACTTCTCTCCTGTCTTTCTTCATTGGCCATTTTGACCTTACATCCCTGACTTTCCTTAACCTGACCCTTTCTTCTTTCTGCCTCTGGACTCTCCTTGGAGCCGATGACACACGTGATACAGTTTGAAGACATCCCCACCCTGCCTGAGCTACTAAGTGCGACACGGGCGAACACCCCTGGCTTTGCATCCAGCGGGCCATGAAAGCGGAGCCGATTGGCTCGTTTCAGAGGGTCACTTACGGGTCTTCGCCGAGCAAGAAGAGGGCTCTTACCTTTACCCTCCTCAGGGTGAAAAGCCCCATTGGTGTCAGGACAGTCCCAGGGGCCCTTGGCTTGGTGGGATGCCAGCGATTCCCTGTTGCGGTTTTGTGGTGGTGTGGGCTGGTGAGAAGCGGCAGCAGAGGCCTTGTCCCTATCCTCCGACTCTCGTTCTTCACTGGCGCCCTCTGAGCTGTAGTCTTTGGTGTCGATGGCGATCTCTGGGAAGCCCTTCTTGATTTTGGGCTGGCCTTTGGTGGGTGCGCTGGCTGTGCGGCGCAGAAGGTGAGCACCGAACGGGTGCTTACGGCTGTGCTGCGCAGCAGCATGGCTGTCCAGGGAAGACTGCTTTGGGTTTCTGTGAAACAGCCCTTTTATGCCGGTGACTGCTCTGGCCTGACAAAAACACATCAAAACATCACTGTCAAACACAAATTGGATCGTACCAAACCAAAATCAATAAGTCACAGAAACATGAACATGTTGCAATAATGCAGGTGGCGCTGGTCCGCACTGCATTATTGCAATTATACATGGGCAAGTTTTGTATCGTGAGCATGCCGAAAAACAAATTCCATCAATACCCATTCACACAAAAAATTCTCTGTAAAAACACGTGTGAATGATCACTCAGTCAATTGCATGATCATTCAGCTGTAATCCATGCAGCTGTGTTCTTTGAAGTCCACTGGGATTCAAAGTGCAACCCTACCACTTTGAGCACTTCTATATCTGTAGACAACAAATGTAGTCCCAGTAGTACGTCATTGGTGAAACAAACAAATGCTTGTCAAAATTAAAGCTACAGTGGCTACAACTACTGCTGTTTGGAGGCCTTAGAAAACTCTTGCCCAATCTCAACCACAATAGTTCTAATAATGCAGTTATTATTTTAAAGTATGTAGGCTTGTTTTTCAACATTCAAAAAATCTGAATATTGAAGATGCTATAATCACAGACTTTCTGAAAATAGTGGCTTTAACATGAAAGGAAGAATCCAGATTGCTGCGAACCAAAATAAAGAGACTGAAAAATGACCATTATTAAGGCTGGTCTTCAAACTGTCTAATGTTCAGAGGACACAGACCTAAAGAATGAATAACACGTCATGGATGTTTGTTGTGCCTCTGGGTGCTGCATGATAATGCTCAAACATTACAAAGACTGGGGCCTAATTGATGACAGTGATGAGGACAAACAGACAATGACATCAATGATTGTGAAACTTACATTGACAAGACAATATTGCACAATGTCACTGGACCACCCAAAAGAAATGTCAAACCAAATGGAGCTTTAGTGAGACAAGGCATTATATTATGTTACCTAAAACCTTTATTATTGTTAAAAGTTTCAAACAATGTGAAAAAAGTAGATCCAAATAGTCTAACTGTGGTGAAACGCTGACTCAATCACTATCAACGTTAAAGGAATAGCATATAAATAAAATATTTGAAACATTGGCTGAACTGAACATGACAATTATTGAACTAACAGGGAACTCAATATATAACGTGCTGCTGCCTGGGGAGCCCCTGGATTGTCTTTAAGTCTTTCAACTTAAAACAGAAGTGTTTATTTTAGTTAAACTGGAAGTATGGGGGTTCCAAAACATGTTTCAACCTAATTTTTAGTGCTATCGCCCCAAAGGTTAAGATGTTCAATTCTGGATTTGAAGGCTGGATTTACATGTTTGACTAATAGACAGGTCTCCTAATGGAGAGACACGATTCTTGAGATGCAAAAGGGGTGGAACAGCACTACATCCCAGCTACAGTGGATGTTGGAAGAATTTGACTCTATGAAATACAACACACGTTTAATACTCAACATTACAAAATGATTTAATATCCAAACGAACCAGACTGAAAGCTTGTGGTTGCAGCTACAATCCAAATCCACAATCTTACATGGTTGAGTCAAGGCAACAAGGTGACTAATGCCTGGCTCGGCAAGTCCACAGCGTGGACAGCGCAGAAGTCAGTCATCTGACAAACCACTGCTAAGAAGAATGTTTCTACTCGGTGTTAAAAAGCAAGGGTGGAGCAAACAAGATGTATAAATGCCCTCAAAGGCACTGGAACATAATACCCCTGCAGTGCAGCACAGTGAAAAAAAAACTCCTGAGTTAAGAGAAAAATAATGCTCTCTGCAAAAACACCAGGGAATTACAAAGAGGCAGATTTCCTGGCTCATACCTCTCTTGCCTCTATTCAACTCTGTGTAGGCTGATGACTTTGGATCTACTTGGGGGGGTCAGTGAAGATGCAGGCGGGTCAAGCCGTCATAACTCATGGAGGCATGAGTTGGCCTTATAGTTTTTAATGCTTGCAGTAAGCTGACAAGAGGGGGCTGTGTGTGTGGTGGTGCGAGTGGGGGGGCATGTGGGTCATGCAAGATGCCGACTGGGTCTCACTACACCTGGGTTTTGAGTGGCAGCTTCAGAGCTCCTAAAAATGTCCTGCTTCTAAATGGAGCGTTTGGAAATAGAGGGGTCCACTGAAATCACAAACAGACACAGGAAGAGAGCGGAAATCAGAGAAGGGGGAGGACGAGGGATATAAGAAATGGGAGGGAAGGGGGAAAGGGCGGGGGGCAAGAGAGAAATCACAACTGAGAGAGAAAGGAAGTTCAGGACAATGTGAACAACAGAGCGTCCATTTACAATGTGGTTGGAGGAGACGGCTGAGACTAAAGTATAGAGTCAATGGGAAATAAAACCAAAGCGTGTGTGATGATAGCGACGGCTGCATTATAAATGACCCAAGAATAACATTTTGAAACAGAAATAATACATCTGTGGCTGCACCATTTCTATTTTGCTGAGTAATTTTATATGCAGAAATGTATTCTCAGCAAGTGTTCTGGTTCATCCCAGGGGTCTGGTCAGGTCAAGTTCTAAACTAAATGTATTTCTCTCTGGAGCACAGGCACATGAAGCGACAAACCAAACTATTGACACAAAGTTGGATACAAAAGGTTCATTGTATAGTGGACTAATAGGATTGTTTGGCCATAGGGGAAACAGAAATAAAAATACATTTTTAAACAACCCAATCAAACCATATAACTGGTGTGGCTTATGTCTTACTTTATAAAAAGCTATTTAAATATTAATACAAAGCCCTAAGCAGTATAAGGAATTATTTGGAAAAATCATCACTTTCTCTGGATACAAAATACACTTTTTTGAAATTGACAGCTGTAGGAGATGTCAGAGTCGTATAGAACATGCTGCTGTTTGTAATCGGGAGGTGGGACTTGAGATTGATTACATGTGGGACGACAGCTGGAAATATAAAAAAGATGTAACCAAACCAGGGGAACATTTATCCCGTCCAAATGTAAGGCCATCATAACCACTTCATCTTTACTGCAAAAATAATTACTGGCAGCCTTTACACATCATTTTTTCTCCACAAACACACAAGGAATCTGTTGTGTTTGAAAAGCAAGAACATGTTGGGAATTGAGCTTGAAAATCTTCTCTCCTTGCTAATGCTAGTACGCATACAACTGATGAACATTCCTGAAATTGTCTTAACGTCCTAACATTCTTTGCAAGCAAAAATATATTACTGTCATGAATTTCCATGTGTATTTTGATTTGAATATTGTAAAACAATTGGCCATTTTAACTATGAAGTACATGACAACTACAAAACAACAACAACTTGAAGTTTCTTATAAAAATGTTCATGTGAACACAAAGTGAACGCAAAGAGAACACATTTTTCACATGATTTCAGCGACCTTCCTCAGTAGTACCTACCTTACCAGTGATGTCATTCACAGCTACATGAACAAAGATGGAAGCCTCCTCCATACCTTCCAAGTACACGTGACGATAACCTACACACATGCACACACACACACACACGCATGAGTCAAACGCAACAGGGCACATGTGACACCTGCTGTACCAATCAGCAGTAGAAACAACTTTGTATATGTTCAACTTCTAGCAGCTGAGTCCAACTAAAGCTTCTTACCAGCAAAGTCTATCAGATCAATTTATCAGAACTATTTTGGAAGTCTATAACACACTCTCGTAGTATCTAACAAACACGTTTCGATACCAGGTCATCTTAAATCTGTAAGGTTTGATACTCATTCAGAAGTCTATATGCGAATGACAATCAGTTATTCGTTTACATTCATCCCAATGAAGTCCCCAACCAAGTCTATATGCTAAGCTAGGCTGTTGCACCAAAACATTTTTCTATAAATAAGTTGGATCAAGCTACATCATATAAATCATTTTAAAAACACCGTCAACAATTTGTCATACCTGATTTTTAACCTCCATCGTACCATGTTCATTCTGTTGCTTTCAACGAATAGAATGTCAATGTCTATGGAAATTACAACCCCTCAACACGAGAAACATTTAAAAAGCAGGCAGGTGAGGTGAGGTAGGGGGCGGCGGGAGGGGGGGGGGGGGGGGGGGGTCAGCCATCACCTCCATCTCAAAGCAGGTGCTTCACTGTGTCTTACCTGGAATCATGCTGTTGAAGGCGATGGTGCGCTGGCCGATGAAGTCCTGGCCGATGGGGTCATGATCCCACACAAGGAAGCGCACCAGGGCGAGCTCCGGCATGTGGACCGTGAACACCAGAGTCTCCTCCCACATCGGGTTGAACCCTACAGGAACCGCCCCAAAAGAGGCAGGATGGGGAGGGGAGGGGAAAAGACAGAAAGGAAGATTATGAGAGGCAGCAGGAGGACGAGTGTACGACCAATAGAAGAAGAGAGAAGTTAGGCAGGTAAATGGAGAGGGAGTAAAAGAGGGATAGAGACAGAGGACAGAGAGAGCGGACGGACCAGGATAGTCAGAGAGCAAGCTCAGCACTCATCAATTATTCAGGGTGTGTGTGTGTGCGAGCAGACTGCTGCCTGGGCACGTTTCCACGTGCTGAGCTCATCAATTATAGATCACAACCCATACAGACAGCGCTCACACCCACACACAGAGAGAGGGTCCAATTCAACCTTTGCATTTCTCAAGTCAGCGCATACATACATTAATGTCACATGTTGAAGGCTAAACACAACAAACCGCAGCTCTCCTCGTGAAAACACCAGGACATCATGTGTGTCTCAGTGAAGAGAAAACAGGACTGACAGCCAGTGAGTGGTCAGGGACCACAAGTATCCACAATACACTTGAGACATTTACTGAAATGACTTGGGGTCTTTTTACTCTAGAATTCCAGTTTTAAAGAGTGACTTGACTACAGGCAGATAAGAAATGTTTCACTGCCCTCCTGGGTTAAATGTTTTAAGCTGGTTTAACCTCTGACCGCTGTGGTCAGAAAAGGGTTTGGTAATAGAAAACCCTTTTCACATCTGAAAGGATTCACAGGATCATCTGTGATTTAAAGTTTCAATGGCTTGCCATATTCTGTTGCATCTGTAACTGTGGAAGGAAAATGTTTTAGAGAATCATGTTGTCACGGCCATAGAAAAACATAACCGAATGTTTTATCCACATGAGTTAATATCAAATCCAATGAGGAGTTGTACATCTCATAAGACAGCAGCCCCAGCAACAGCTGCAACAAGACATAAACACACACACTTTCCTAATGTTCCTCTGTGCACAGTACATATTGTTGGCAGAACTTTCAGAACATTTCAAAAGGAAAAGCATGTTGTTGTAGAGAAGTCAGAAATACAGGATGGAGGGTTTTTGTGGTATCTCAAGTCAGATACAAACCACGTGGTTTCTTGTTGTTTGAGCATAGGGACGTTTGTTAATGGCAAAAAAACACCTATTTTTAACTACAAGAAACCCACTCAGATTCCTGCTTGCTGAGAGCCCTGAGAATGCCCGAGAGCTCCAGGATCCAGGAAATGGCCCACTCCTCCCCTCCTCAGCAACTTCCCCTTGGCCGTCTGAATCATCAGATGAAACAGGACCTTTTCTTTTTATTGGGGCTTGATGCTATTGATTACTACGGGAGAGAAGTGTGATGTTGACATGTGTGACACTTGGACCCTCGCAGATGCTCAAAGTATAAATTTTGCTCAAGCTATCATCAATTTAGTAGTCTTCTATGTAATTTTCCCTTTTCAAAGTGAAATAAGTTAAATTCCAATATTTTGTATGAATACTGATTATTTTTTAGTTCTACGTCATGGATGTCAACTGACTAGTGGACCTTTGTATCTCTGAAAATGTTTTTTGCAGTGAGCACGTTTGGTGAGAAAATACATTATACCATATCTGAAAAATATATGGGTACAAGGAGGAAAAGAAACAAACCTGTTAATACCTCTTCATAAAAAGCATTTATTCCAAAACATTCACTTGGCAAGCTGTCTCGTTACATAAATAGCTTAATTTTAAACCCTGATTAAGGTCAGACGTTTGTTATGAGGAAGCAGACAAATCTTTCAGTGGTGGTGAATAAGCATGATACAAGCAGCCTTAAAGCACACCAGGCAACTAAAAACTTGATGTGAAATGATAACAGATTATTTGCCATGGACATAAGAACTGAATGAAACGATGCATTTTCTCTGCATTGGTATTTATTTACTGGAACTTGGGCTAATCTTAACAGGCCGACTTGATGACACAGTATCTGAAGTTCATCTGGATGGATGAACCAGAGTAATTCACCTCTCCATCAACTCACCATTATCATCCACCACTCTTGTCTGCTCCTTGCAGCAGTCCACTGGGAGGCCAAGGACCTCCACCTCCACGAAGGGATCAATGATCTGACACAAAGACATCACAGTGTTGAGTTATTGCTTCATAGAACATATCTTTATTGTCAACCAGGGGGAACATTTGTCTTCAGCTCCATAAACACAAGAAACAACATAAAAAGAAGACAAGCAGACAAGGTCTTATTGAACATACAAACGGTTCACGTTCACTCGCACACACACAGTCCTACCTCTCCTCTGTCTCCGAGCATAGAGTCTTTGGGTTTGGGCAGCTGCTGTCCACTGATGATCTTCAGCACTAGCTGCTTCTTCATCTGACCTGGCAGAGGCTCATCAAGGCTGGGGTTAAAGGCACCTGAAGTGGGATGAAAGGACTGCTTATTTGTGATCCTTTACTCGTAAATAACTAATAACACTGCCAATGGTAATCATGTTTCGGCTGCTATCACACCTACGCTGTGTGGTTTAGTTCAAACTAACTGTAGACTGAGACTGTGTACTTTGTTCGTTAAAAAGTATGCAACAATGATCCCCTGATAACTCCTCTATCACTGACATTCAAACCAGTCATCTGACAAATCTATTCAGAAAAATATAGATCAGAGGCTTTAAAAAGCTGCATAAACTTTTGCAAACTTAAAGTAATCCTGAAGTCTATGTTAAAAACAAACCCATATGACTGAGTGAAACGATGTGAATGGATAAGTGTTTCATATGCTGACCGTCACACATGCAGGCCGGCTTGAGGATGTAGCCACAGTTGCCATTGCTGTAGAATTTGGCTCTGTTGAGCTGGAGGACCCGGCCCTCTGACTGGTAGTTGAGTGCAACTGAAATCAAAGCGGTTCACATCATTATTGTCATTAGTCTTAGCAGCCTGACAATTACTTTAAAGCCACAGTGAGTCACTTTCATAAAAACAACTCCGTCATATTTGCTATATCCGGAGACAGACAATCTGTGAAACAATCTGGTTCCTCTGCCTCCATTTAGTGCTCTTAACGCCATTTGGAAGGTTCCATTGAAAGGAGAAAGGACCAATCAGAGCCGCGGAGTATAACAAAGCTGCCAATCATTGCTGGTGAAGCTTGCGAGCCACGCCTCAGATGCTTTCAGAAACATAATATAGAAACTGTTTAGCTGTAAAATTAGAAAGTTTATGACCAAAACTAAGCTCTGAAAACATCCGACGAGTAAAAGGGGCAATGCAGAAACAACATCAGCGCTCCAGTGCTTGACAGTTTGATTAAAGTTAACGAGCAGTGATGGACAGCTGTGTCTCCTTGGCTCTGATTGGCTGTTTTTCTTTTAGGTGCAGTTCAGTCTTTCAAATATCATCAGGAGCAATAAAAAGAGGCCCAGGAAGCCGTTTTTTGTTTTTACAGACTACCCTTCTCATGTACTGCTGTCATGATATCGTGCTTGTTTGAGCAATATGATAATATGTTATTCCTATTAAAGTAACACGCTCCAGTTTTAATGTGCTGACAAGCAGCTGCTGTGGGAGGGGAAAAACACTGCAGCTTAAAACTAGGGATGAGTCTTTACAAATCAGAATGAATGAGCAGCATTAAAAACATCAGCTTGGGTGCAGCTCGTACCGAGCTGGCAGCCGGCGCTCCAGAAGGGCTGGGGGTTGAAGTTGGAGGAGTCCACGCGGTAGGAAGACGGGTAGATGCGGGAGAGCTGCCGCTGGTTGAAGTGGATGAAGGACGCCGCTTTCTGCTGCATCACCTGGTGGGCTTTAGTCTCGCTGAGCGATGACACCTGCCAACTGCAGCTGGCTGCCGGGGCAATACAGAACAAACACAGAATTCAGATTCTATCAACAATATTAGATGGTTTTTGATGGACTAATATAAAAGAGAAGTATTATTATCCTAATATACTTTGAAATGTCCCATATAAACACACACACACATATATATATATATATAGATATCTATCTATAGATATTTATCTATAGATATCTATCTATCGATATATATCTATATAGATATATATACAGAGAGAGAGAGAGAGAGAGAGAGAGAGAGAGAGAGAAAAAAGGTGAGATGTGATTGGTCAAAGACCGTTAATAAGCGAGTGTCAAGCTGGCCAGCAAACTGGCTACAGAAACAGAAAGCAAGGCAGCAGGAGCACAGACAAGAGACAGGAGCTGCTCAATGAAAAAGACCAGTAAGGCTAGTAAGGGTAAGGATAGTTAACAATCCTCGTCAGTCAACTCGGTTTATATTTTACTTTGATTTTTTAAACCTCTGGATTCAAACAGCTTGTATGTTTTGCAGCAACATCTGCTCATGTTCAAAACTCTCTGCAGATTCAAAACATAGCCCTCATGTCTGTGTTCTGAGCTTTTGAGGACAAACTTGAATTGTAAACAATACTTGAGCGGTTAATAACTTAGTGCACAACCTGACCGGTGGTGTAATCTGGAGGGTCTGAAAGGCCTTTTTCATTTCACGTTCAATTTAAATCAAAATGAATGTTAAGGACACAACATCCTCCACAGCTAACCCACATGTTTATTCAGGCAGCATGAGGTTAGCAGAAATGCTCACCTTGTGCCTCAACGTCATCGAGACCCACAGAGCGCGTGTATTTGACCAGATCAGACAGAGCTCTGGATAACTTCATGGTCTTCTTCTTTCTGATGGGTCAACAACGGTCAAGGGTTACAGGAGTAAACACATTCTGTCCTACTATAACATAATAGAGTAGAACAGTACTTATTCATACTTTAAAATGACAATTGATTTTTGTTGCATTCTAATTCTGAGTTGTTCAGAAGGTATCAACATCTGTCCATTGTATTCATATGATGTGTGTAATCATTTACATCTGTAGAAGACGATGACACACTTGTGGGGTGTGTGTGTGTGTGTGTGTATACAGCATACTTGTTGTGGTGCAAAGGGGCACGGGAGGCGCTACTTGTACTCTCTTGGTCCGTGTCTGTGTCTTCAAAGCTCAACGTCTTCTTCAGCTTGGATGTCTTTTTCTACAGAGGATAGAAAGTTTTAACGAGTGAGTGACCACAGAATAATGGAGAGATGATTGTAATGGTACAATTTAATTTAAAAAATGCACTGAATGCTCTGTAAATGCTTTACAGTCAGACCAAGATGTGAAAAATATTGATATTTTTATCGCATGGCAGGCGATTCATGACACAAACATTTAACGATATTCAGATGATTGGCAGGTGAGAAACTTGAAAAATGGAAACACACCCATACATCATGAACACCAATAGGCTGACAAGCTCTCAGATGGCAGGTGTGGTTCCTTCTGAACCTCAGGGGGATGAAACACCCAAGAACAGCTAGAAATAGCAATTTAAAGAAGAAAAAAAAACTACACGGGGAAAAAACAGCCATCTGTCTAAATATCAAACATATTGTATTTAAAAACAGTGTATCAGATTTATCATTCCATATGTCAGCATCACACAAAAATGTAGTCGTCAGACCTTTCAAAAATAAATATAGCAATAAACAGTTGACAATAATGAAAAAAGACAACATGTATTGTTGCATATTTTTTTCTCCTCATTTTGATAAATCTGTGCGTCAGGTCTAGAAAATGAACACATTAATGGGGAGAGCCATCATGATCCAACCGCCACGTGTGATTTTACATCTTGGACCGCTAACATGGGCGACTGTGGCTCAGTGGTGAGCAGGGTCGTCTTTCAATCAGAGGGTCGGTGGTTCGATCCCCGGCTCCGCTAGCCCATGTCGATGTGTCCTTGAGCAAGACACTTAACCCTAAATTGTTCCCGTGGCTGCGCCTACGGAGTATAAATGTGTATGAATGGTTGATTATACTGATGGTACCTTGCTTGGTGGCTCCTCCCATCAGTGTGTGAATATGGGTGAATGATGTCTCGTAGTGTAAAAGCGCTTTGAGTGGTCGGAAGACTAGAAAAGCGCTGTACAGGTCCATTACCATTCAACAGGAGACACAAAGCGTGCCTTGACCCCCACAACACGTATACACTGAGGCACAAGTGAAACACGACACCGTTCCACCTCGCTATCGTGGCATTGTTCTGGCCTTGTGTTCCCTATTGGAGGTTGACGCCCGGGTGCTCTGGTTTTCATAGAGATTGACGCCCACAAAAGGACCCAAACACAGTAAAATGAGAAAAGTTCACTTGAATGAACTTTTTCTGCCTTTCAGAACCATCTATTTGTTTTTCTAAAAAACAACAATAAAAATACTTGTACAATTAATGTCCGTGGTGATCTGAAAATGATCTGGATTTGTACACATTGTTGAATGCTGTGTTGGATATTTCAGTGAAACAGCATTCTTCCTGTACTTAGTAAGTTCATGGCGTTTGATTAGGTTTGACGCTATTTTCCTGTAAACAAACTAAGCTCACAGTTCCAGCATGCACACAAGTACAGTTTGAACACAGAAGACCAATTACGAGTATTATTAAATCTAGCCAATTTTATTGTTTGATGCATAGGTGACGTAACGAGCCACTACGTCGCATGACAACATCATCCACAGATGACAGGATGGGAAATTGGGTCAATGTACAGAGTCAAAGAGACAACAACTAACCTTGCGTTTCGAGAAGCTTCCCATGAAGGTACGTCCTGTACGCTTGTTGCTGCTGGGATTTCCCTCGTCCGCTGTGTCCGTACCGTCCTCACTTTTACCCTACCGGCAGAGGAGAAACTAGTTTTGTTCTCAAACATTTTAGAGATTTATAACAGATACAAAATACGGATTAGCTCTTCCTCTATGAATGACTGTATGTTTGTGCTGCATTTCTATGATGTAGACTCATTTATTTTGAGAATCTATTTAGGATCATTGAAAAAATTAAATTCAAACTGATCGCACTAACAATAAATCTCTTCACTGACTGTTCCTACGAAAGCTTCGAGAGGCAAGTGAGGAAAAAAACAACTAAATTATTTTTCTCTTCTGTATTAAGACTCAAAAACATGGTGAGGATAACATTTTCAAGTTCCTCAATAGAACTGAAAAATAACATGTTTTCTCCAGGTAGATATTATTTTTTCCATGTGCTCTAGGTTTATATCTTGTGTGTTGGCAAGTTCTGTAAATTAGTCCCATAAAGAACATGGGCTTGTGGTGCATTTCAGCCTCTTGTGGCCAAAATGTGGATCATAGCAACAAATATATTAGGAAACCCCCAAAAAGTATATCATCCGCCAAATTGCTCAACTGTTCCTGCAGAAAACAAGGTCACCTTGTCTCCCAGAAGACAACTTATATATGTGCAGGTCTCTATTAATGTCTTGGAATCATGTGTACGGTTAGACAAGCCTGTAGAATCCTATTCACGCGCTGCAGAAGGAGAAAGTCATTTTAGATCTCTGCATCACACTGAATTGTTTTTTCTCACTTGCCTCTCCCTAATTCTCTTTGATCTACTGTGAGATTCAAATAAATCATAACTCAACATATCAAAACAAAGAGACAGTTAAGAAGACTCGTCAAAAACTACATTTCAAAAGACAGTTTATTAAACTCGACACGATGAATACAGACAGCTAGTTTAGTTGTGAAAAGATGCGTAAAGAAGTTAACAGGCCGAGTATTGTAAGTGTGAGAGAGCTGATTTGGAGAGAAATATTTCATTAGGCAGCACATTTAATGGGACACTCAGTGCTCCAATCACAGCTCAAACAGAGCCCCATTGTAACGTTATAAAACGTGATAAACTTCACATATCTAGATGTCTATCTGTATTCACGAATCATAAAATATCAAATAACACAGTAATCAAATAATTAATTAATCAAATTCAAAAATCAATCAGTATTTTCGGTAAAACTAAAGAAAAGGAGCAAAAAGTAAAGTTAGTCCGAATAAAAATAGTTTTAGAGTAGACCAGCTTAAGAACATTATTCTTTATGTCTCTAATCAAAAGAGCAAGAAGACCATGATTGCCGTCAGCTTCTTAGCTCGTATTTATATTCATAGATATTGAAGCAACAATTTGAATATTGGTTCAGCGTGCGATCTGTTTTTCTTCAAATGATACATTCGTATTAAGTTGCATGCCACACGCAGAACAGATAGCTCAGGGATTTGAAAGACATACGCTCACCTTGGAGCCGGTTTTGTCCGTGGGCTTCCCGGCAGGAGGGAGGGCCGTGATGGTGAAGCTGTCCGGGTCCTCTCTGTCTCGGATCTTGGACTCCTTCATCAGGTTGTCCAGCTTTTTCTTGGACATGTTCTCCACCTGCTTCCTGTTGGCTGACGTCTGGAGGAGGAGGGAACAGTTGCACAAAGAAATATGGATATAATATATCATTATACGTGACACATGACTGTTTCTGTCTGCTAAGAGTTATTGCACATTTTTTTATATTTTATGACTTAAAAAACAGCTGAATGACAGCTTACCTAGTTCCCTAAAAATATACAAAAACAGGTGTAAGGAAAAATTGTGACAATTCATCCATTATTATTTATAATCTATTCTATTTACCATATTCATTTAGTCTATGACAAGGGAAGAAAAGATTTTGGCAGGTTATTTTTTTCATCATGAGTTTTTTATTGTTCTAACATTTTTTTGGGCTACAAGAGGCTGAATTGCGCCACTTAAAGAGCGATCTGAACAGGACCAAAAGCAAACATGTTTTCTTTAGGTGATTTCACCATGTAGATGTTAAAAATGTTTTTCATGTCTTTTCGAAAGAAATGTACCTTTAAACACCTGTAACAGGAGCTAATCTGCTGTTAGTTTCAGCAAGTGAAAAATATTGGACTCAGAGAATCAATGTTTTTCCTGTTTTTCTTCTTTTTTTAATCATTTGGTCAAACGTTTTTTTTCCCTCCGCCTGTCTCTTAGATGATATAAATATGTAACTTAGAAAAATCATCCTGGTCAAACTTTCTTTTCACCCGTTCAGTCATTAACAGGAAAGACAAACATTTAGAACTTGAAGATAAATCTCATGAATTGATTTTTCACTTACTGTACATGCATGCTCCACAATGAATATGTTTTTTAAAATGAGTATGTAACTGTAACTGCATTTGATATTCTTATAATTCTTACGAAAGGTCTGGGCAATTTGAAATTGACAGCAAAAACTAGAGAGGAATGTCAACTTCTATCTTTCTCATTGCTCATTTTTCATGTCTGTTAGGTAGTTGACAACATTTCTATACTATCTAATAATAGGTCTTGAAGTCATAACGCAATATTGCAAAACATTCAGTTGTCTTATATTTTAACATTTGCTACTTTTCTCTGTGCTGAACTGTCGTTTAAACAAAAGAAAAGTGATTTAAGACGTCTTTATTGACTCTGGGAGATTGTGATGGACATGTTTTATTTTTTTCCTGCGTTAATAGTCGTTACGAATAACTGAAAAGAAATTATGAAAAGGTGAATTGATCACGAAACAAATTATTGGAACAGGACAGAATATTTCAGTATCTTTAAGATAAAGAATACAGCAAATGTGCAAAACCCTTAGTCACACTTGAAAACTCGATGCATTGTGCACATGACCAAAGGTAAACAATATGTTGGTATAATTTGGATGGTGAATCAATGAGTCGCCTGGCTTTATCTGAGGTACTATATTGTAGAAGAGAAGTCTTGATGATGATCACTCACTCTGGTCTGACCAGAAGAAGAAGAAAAAAATGATCATGCAGGATCCAACAAGAACTCACATTTCACGTGGAAGCAAAGATGAAGCAATGCATCATGTGACATGAGGGGCACCTCCCCGGTTGGTTGGTTGATGGATGGATCTTTTTAGCAATGTAAGCATTTCCACATGTGACGGCATGGCAGAGAATGATGGCGGTGGGACACACACATTATAAAGATGAAGTATGTGCTTATTGAGAGATTAACGCTCAATGCCTCGCTGACAATATGCACATACTCAGTTCAGCCACAAGGTGGGAGAGTGTCTCCATAAACCACTTCAGTCCACAGGCAACATGCTGAAGACTTTAATTACTCGGTGCAGATGTGTCAAAATGGAACAATATTGAGATTTGCTTATGAAAGCACGTGGTCCAGTCTATGCTGTCCGTCTGATAAAATGGACATGATGCAGTGGGATTCCATATTAATTATTAAACTGATAAACTACATTTAATCCAACCCGAGTGCTTTGTTCCGATCAGATTCCACACAGTATACTGTGCATTATAATTTCGGATCTTTTTCCAGCCAGACATAAATACAACTTGGAAAGTACATTGAATATTTAAAAAACGTTGGACGACACCTGAAACCTCAGTACTTAAAGATGATTTTGTTAGTGCATCTGTTCTCTAAAGTTAACGGAAAGCCAACACATGCTGCCATACAGACGTCTCATCACAGCACGACTAGTTGCAATAGGTTAAAAAACATTCATGCGTTAACCACTGACCGCATTGGTCCGTGTTAAAATGTTCTCTCACAAAATAGAGACAAACTTAAAGGGATGGTTGTGATGTTTAGAAGTGTGGTTGTATGAGCTTCTTCTGCATAGTCAGTGTTTTACTACCGTAGAGGGAATATTAGACAGGAGTAGTAGCACTAGAGCAAAGTAATGTACTGCTGTGGATGTCTTTTAGACACCTAAAAGAATCTATAACAGTAGCCACAAGTGTAGCCATATTTTTCATATTTTCACATATTTCCTTTTCCGTTGGACGGACCTTTCAGAAGGGGAAGTGGAGCTATCATCCACACTCTCTTTCGAGCCACAAGACTAATTTGACAAAAACATAATTACCTCATATAACAGGAGTTGCTGGTCTACTGGTGCCTCCATTAGTTAGTTTGTGTTATGTGAATTTGTAGTGTAAAGGGTTAGTTCAGATTCACCAAAGTAAAAAAAAAAAAAAACTCGCGATAGAGGCAGAAAAACAACTCTTGTGTTCTGTGAAGTAAAATTACTACTTTTGTCAAAGGATATTATGTGGCTTTTGAAGAGAGCTAAAAAGGGCTTAAGTAATTCTTCAGAAAGGTCTGTCTGACAGCCAGGTAAAGTAGTGAAAATACTTTAAATATCTGGGTGTCTAAAATACACCCACAGCTCCCGTGCTGGTTCTCCATCTACTGTAGTAAGAATCGACCATGAAGAAGAACCACATAACCACAAAACACCTGAACTATCCCTTCAAACTGCAACACTACCAGCTGCTCACGTAGCTTCTTTTCAATCAAGTTCTTCATCATTCATCAATAAATTTCACAGTCTGTTACAGTTTCAGTCTATGTGACTATCCCCACCAAGTTTTAAAGACCTATGGCAGATTCTGAGATCAACATTGCTGAACATTGTTATTTTACTGATCATAACTGACCGAGAAGACAGCTAAAAATGTGCATGTTTGACTCCAGATAAATCATCTTTATGGAACATCTTCAAGATACAATATTGCAGGGCCAAGTGTCTTTGGGCCTACAGTACCACTTAAAACAGGTAAGATGGGAGAGTATGGCAGATGACTGCGTGAGGTTTCTGTGTTGGTGGAGGATGAGCTTTGTATACAGTACCTTCCACTTTGACAGAAGCGAGCAACAGTTGAAGAGAAAAGGAAGAAGAGACAAACAGGAAGAGAGAAGAGCAGGAAATGAAAACAAATAGCCACACAGAAAGAAAGAGACTGAAGCAAACGGCAGGGATAGCAATATAGGAGGTACACTAACACTCAATTACCAGAGCTCAGTATAAACATGAACCATCAAGAACAGGAAATACATGCACAATTCACATTTCATCTGCTGGACAATAGCACAAAGGCTGCATGTAACTAGAGAGGAGACATACATGTGGCGAAGTAGACGAGCAGACCAAACAAGGTACATACATCTCCGTTCATCAGCTTGCAGTCGTCGTCCATCTCATCAGCACTGTCTTCATCTGAAACGTCTCCCTCCTCTGCGTTCTCATCAATGTTGGGAGGCAGTTTCTTCCCCTGGTGGAGAAAAGTGATTGAAAAAAACTGATGGAGCTTCACATTATATAAAAAAAATAGCTGCAGAAAAGTGAGGTTAGAAGAGGTACGTCCTGGTGTCAAGAGGGCTCAAGACCCTGACCACGTGCTGTAATCACCTAGTTATAAGTCCGGCCAGGGATCATCGTCTCAGTCTGCCCTACTGCACCACATGTAATGTAAATGAACTCCGTAAAAATAATAGAGCTTTCTCTGAGAAGGAGCAAATACTGTTAACAGACACAGGCTGAGTCTAAATACTGCAAAACGTCTGAAAAAGGAAGGCAATCAACTGAGGGTATAGTGCAGAGTATTGCGCAGCGTATTGCATAGAGTAGGGCGTAGAGTAGGGCGTACTGTAGGGCGTACTGTAGGGCGTAGTGTAGGGCATAGTGTGGGGCATAGTGTGGGGCATAGTGTGGGGCATAGTGTGGGGCATAGTGTGGGGCATAGTGTGGGGCATAGTGTGGGGCATAGTGTGGGGCGTAGTGTGGGGCGTAGTGTGGGGCGTAGTGTAGGGCGTAGTGTAGGGCGTAGTGTAGGGCGTAGTGTAGGCCCCAAGACCGTACCAGGTACTATCCACGACTTTTAGTCATTCCATGTCCTTTCTGTTTTGCAGTGGAATTTGTGGTGGCTAATGTTAGCTTCTGATAGTAAACATAAGCTACATATGTGTGTTACTAGTATCCCTGAGTCACTGCTCTGACTGTTGTGTGGAACGTGGGTTTTCAAAGGAATGCCTTATAATTGGTTAGACATTGGTATACATCAGTATATCAAAGTGTCTCATTTATCTAGCAAGGAAATCGTTTTTAACACGATCAGTGTTGGGAATTGCAGAAGCCTTTAATCCCCTTCTTTTCATGGTTGTCTTGGCGTCATCTATCCTCCTGAGTGGCAAAGCCTTGAAGAGGATTTAGTGTCTGATTCTGTCTGAACCTGGTACCCACACTGCTGCAGGGAAATGGGAAACCTGCATAGCAGTGCTCTTCACAGTGCGTCCACATTGGTGCCACCGCTGACACTCTGTTGAGTCAGACAGGTAGTCGCGCTGGCAGAGCAGTCCTTACCGTGCGAGATACTGGCGAGGTGCCTTCTGTTTAGCGAAGGCACCTGGTATTTATAAAGCTTAATTAACCTCAATACTGTTCCCTCCCCTGCCAACAGAGGGCTGCTGCTGCCACTCATCCACATGCCTCTGCTGGTTAACGGGTTGCATGGCAAACGCAACTACAGTGCCAAACTAAACAGATGGTTTACATCAGCATTCACAATGAACACATACTACTTCTGAGTGAATTGTAAGGCACATTTAGTGGCAAATGTGACGCTGTGCATTGAAAACAACTGTTTTGCTTCAAGTAATCGGGAGGATCCAGAGAACTGGATACAGCAACGGAGTGCGCAGTGCATTCTACAACTTAATGATATAGATACAAGCTGATCTCTCTCTCCCCCTCCCCCATTTTGAGTTGCATACATTTTGTCACAGTCTAAATACGTATGCCTGTGTGTGTGTGTGTGTGTGTATATATATATATATATATATATATATATATATATATATATATATAGAGCCAGTTTGCAGTTACTACACTTTTTATTTCTTCCAACATTCTACGTTTTGTTTTTCATTCTCTTCTCCTAATCACATCGCTTCAGTCAGCCTGCTATCTTCTGCCTTTGAAGTCTGCTCTGTGAGGTTCAAACTCCTGATGATAAAACGGCAAGCTAAAATATTCGCCCGAGGACTGACTCCTGAGAGCGAGTCACTTTTCAAACATCCAGATTGTGCTTCTGAGGCTTTTCGCTCTGACTCTACCTTGACGAGGATCTTGCCCTTGAGTGTCGCCGGCGACGGCAACCGTCCGGACTCGTCAGCTTTGATGTTGGACAGGTCCAGTTTGTCCCCCAGGATCTCTGTCAGGTACTGGGCCATCTTCTTTTGCTGGGGAACACTGCAGTGGTTCTCAATGGACAGGATGACTGGGTAGCTGAGAGACAATCAGACAAAGAGCAGGAAGGGACAAGAGGACACAGTTTCATGTCAATGGAAATCTGCTACAGTGTTCGGAATGAATCACTCACCATTACTGAAATGTTCCTGTTTTATGAATATTCCCACTGACATGTACAATCTTTCAATACAGCAAATTCATTCACACATTCAGGCCTTGATCAGATATACACGTCACTAGAAACTGCCACCATAACAAGACATTGATTTCCTGCTCTCTTGTCTTGAGCTTCTTAGACCGCCCATGAACATTTAGATATTCTTTAAACGTTTTGACGCAAGGCCGTGGCCCAATCAAATCAAGCAACGGCTTTACAATTTTTTTTCTGTCTCAAACCTCCTTATCAAATAGCACCAAACCCAACAACTGCTTGAATCCATTTTTATTCCCATTTTGAATCCCATTTGCTCCACAGGTGCACCAATCTCGCCCAATGCACAGTTCCAAGGTGTTTTATTAAAGTGGCCTGTAGAAACTCACTTCTATCGTATCGAGGCCTAATGCTTGCTTGCCTACCAGATGTACTGTAAAGATTATCCCTATTTGCATGTACACAGTACAATTAAAATGATGTTATTGTAATTAATCTAATCTTCAGGGCTATTAACATTTTATTATTGAAGAAAGATGTATTTTTCTATCACTGACAGCAAAACGTACACCGGAGGCACATCCCTTTTTAGGCTTTTGTTCTAGTAGATCCAAATGATCCTATAGCTCAGTAAACAACGCGTCACCAAGCCTTTGGCTTAGAGCCACTTCTTCCTTTTGTAGAGGGCACCTTAAAATGCCCTCTCCAAGAGAACACCTCTGCTCTAACAATAACACTTCAGTGCTGGTATCGCTTGTGAGAAAAGACCAACACGATCACACTATCTGTGGATGAAATCATAATATAGACTCACAGTGACTTTTGACCGCCAAATTCTAATCAATTCATCTTTGAGTCAAAGTGGACGACTGTTCAAAGGAAATTCCGTGCAGGCGATGAGCCATGATACTTCTATTTGAGAAAACGGGCCGGATGGACAGACAGACAACACAAAGCCTCTGGCCCCGGCTGTCACACACTCCTCATTCACAACATATTACATGGAACCGTTGCCAGTTTCAGTCAGATGGGAGCCTCTTGTCCCACTTTTTTGTCCCCGTCAGCCCTCTGTGAAGCTCGCTTTTTATACGGCGCCCTGGAAAATATGATCGCTTCTTTGATGTTAAATACAGCCTTTCACCGCCTTTCCTTTCAGTTAATTCTCTGTAGAATATAGTGTCTACAAGTATGTTTTCATAAAAAGAAATACACATGGAGGATGAACAGGCACAGAAAGAGAGTGTTGCTGCTTCATTTTACTTGAGGAGACGGAATCTAAAAATAGAGATTTTTCTCTGCATCCTCCAGACTCTGCATTTGGATGAGATTATCACCTTCTGATGCAGATTTGTGAGGAGGAGGGTAAGGTGGTGGTGGTGTGTGTGTGTGTGTGTGTGTGTGTGTGCACACGTGCTTTCACTTCTCACAGGTGTGAGTAGGATTTTACATTGAATTACAGGAATATATTCCTGTCCATAGATACAGATGAGTGACAAATGAATAAAAAAAAAACATAAATAAATGAGCCAAGAAACATCAATGGCTGGGTCACAGAGTTTGATCAGTGTGACAATGATGACAGTCATATGGACTTAACAGACACCCTATTTCCATGCAGTTCATCACCTGCAAGATTTTGGAGCGACGTTGACGAATACAGGCTCAGAAATGCGCTGTGAATGGGATGTGGCGTTTCACTCCGGCACCACCCGCCAAGAAATAGGTGGACTTCATGCAAATGTCTTCTGTCTCTCGCCCGGTTGCCAGGGACAACCGGACGAGAGACACTCGAAAGCAACGGCGCCATCTTGGACGTCTTTGCTGTAACGGTTTTAACAATGTCAACATTTCATTTGAGCAGAAAGAAACCCACAAAGAAGATTCACGTGTTGCTAACATGCTTCATGATTAATGTTGTTGAAAATCACGTTAACAAACAGATATTAAAGTCAGTTTACTATATTACTAACACATATTAAAGTTTACTCAGTTGGGCCGTACTTTTACTTGTGTTTATCGTTTATAAGTTGGCGCCAAGAACTCTCTGCAACTACAAGAACTCAATGATGCCTCCCAAAAGAGTCAATGACTAATAGTTCATGATCTGGCCATATGAATATGTTTAACTTATACTATTTAAAATTCAAAGTGATGTGTCTTTTCGTTACAGGCCACTCACCCCTTTTTTTCCCGATTGCCATGGAGACAAACATACCTGCTGCTCGCAGCTAAAAAGTATATATTGTGCAGCCCTACCCTGACCCCATTGAACATCTGTCATATATTCATGCATCTGTATTAGATATACAATGCCCATATGTGTAATTTAGTGCATCTGCAGCAGCAAACTTGTCTGGTCTCTTAATTTGATTAAGCATTTTTTTTTGTCTTCACAAAATGTGACAGCGGTGCTGCGATTGTAGAAGCAGGAACAACCACAAAAGTGGTTTTGAGGAAATGCAAGGTATTTTTTATTACATTCTGAAGCCGCTGTGGAAGCGTCATGAAATGGGCATTCTCTCTGCTGACCAGCAGGGGGCAACTCCGGTTGCTAAAAGAAGTCTGATTGTAAAGAAGTCTATGAGAAAATGAGTCTACTTCTCTCTTGATTTATTCCCTCAGTAAACATTGTAAGCATGAGTTTATGTCTCAATCTCTAGTTTAAAGTCTTCTTCAATACAGCATGATGTTCATTTAGTAAATGATGATCCATTTAGAGCCAAATAAAGCATAAAGCAGGGTATACTTAAGGGCGGGGTTACTGTGATTGACTGGTTGCTGCCGCTACCAGTGCCGTTACAGCGTCTCTACGTCACTCCTCATTCCAATTATGGTAACTTCTGTTCATTGGTTACAAAAAAAATAATATGGCGACAACCATAGTACAAATGGCGATGGCAAAATTGCAGAACTTCAAAACGGCAGTTTTTGTTTGTACGTCAACCTGTCGTATCACTTCCAGTTGCATAAACAAAACAAAATACCAAAAAACTATTTGCCGACTTGAACACTGCACCCACTAACTAATGGGTGACATCATCATAACTACATTCACTTCTTATTTACAGTCTATGGTAACAACCATTAGGAGACAGTCACAACCTTAACAGGCGTACGATTGAGATCAAAATTAAAGCAGAGTTTGAATATGGCTGTCGGCCACGTCTTCAAATAGAGCGATGGTGGAAAGCGATACGGAGCTAGGGAGCTCGGAAGCTCGGGAGCTCCAGGCTACCGTTCACCTCCACCCACACCTCCCTTACCTGCATTGTAAGAGCAGAAGGATGACGATAATCGTTAAATTGGCTATATTCTTTGTTCTCCCCTCCTGACTCTTACTTTACTTAGATCTTTAAAAAAAAAGTTTCAGACATCTCAGAACAAACTAGTGAAGCTGATTCTTAAATCGCCTTTCCCTGCTCATTTTAGCAACTCGCTCAGAGTGGGGGAGAAAGTGTCATGTATTAAAGTGTGTACTGTTCACATGAGTGTCAATAATGTGGTGCCTGAATATTTATGTAATGTTTTTTCTCGGGGGAAGTGACATCCACATAGTCAGATTCAAAAGCTGTATGTGAAAAGACATGTTTTTCTATCCAGCAGCAGTTTTGTGGAATGGGGTCCCTGCAAGCTTTAAGGCCTCCCTAAAGAGCTGGCCGAGTAGCAGCTGGTTCTAAATATAGCTATTGAGTCGCTGGAGTTGCGGTAGATCATAAGTACCCATCTTGTTTGTTTTTAGCTCTTCATGCATTGTTGGGGAAACTGTGTCTGGGTTAGGGGAACATGTGGTTTTTAAGAGCTTTTGAATTGGACTAATTTAGATCAAGCTGAGCTGTACATTTCATATTATATTGATTCATGTACTAATATAAGGGAACATACAAGGTTATTTCCCTCTTCCTGTCCATCATCTCTATCAAATGAAAAGTAAGAACTGCAGTATCTATATAAAAAAAGGTTTTCCTCATACATATAAAAAAAGAGGTATTGCAAAGTAGAGACTAAAAAATCCACTAAATAACAAGGGAAAAAGACATGACACTGTAACACCAACCAATCTTTAAAAGCCTTTAAATCCAGACACAGTGCACCCTAATGTTTCAGATGTAAAGAAGCTTTGGGACGTATTAAGCCCATCCAACCCTGCAATTCTATTCCATGGCTCATTTCCCCCATTTTACTCTGTGCTTTTACAATCCAACAGCCTGTGTGATGCAACACTGCGATGTGTACACGACAGCGTACACGCCCATGTACTGCTGGAGATGTCTCTCACATGCTTCTTAAAACCATACACACACACAGTCAATAAATAAGTAAATAGAAGATAGTGTGTGTTTGTGTGTGTGTGTGTACATACTCATTCTTGATGAAGGCGTACTTGTTGATGGTCTCGATGACGTCTTTGAAGAGGATCTTGGAGGTGAGGGTGTAGCCATGGTGCACGATGGGCTCACCATCCTGACCGTCCCAACAGTCCACTGTGGACGGACAAGGAAGAGACGGTCGTTAGTTTTTTTTACTCCTATTCTATTTCTACGTAGAGTATCAAAGCCTAATATGTCTTCTTCCCTTTCGCCAGAGAGCTCCATTGTTGTCAAAAAATTATTTAAAAATCACATCAATTTTAACTCAACCTCACATACACCTTTACCTGATACCCCAAAAACTCACTGGAGCATCAAATAACACTATAACAGCTGTTTGAGTAATGTTTGTTAAAAAAATTTTTTTTAAAAGATCAGCTGCTTGAGCCTTTTTCAGAAATTACACTATATTTTTGTCTTAACAAGACAAAAATATAAAATGCATTTAAAATGCATGTCTTCAGTAGGAGCTAATGGATTTATATTGTATTGAGAGACGGACCAAAGCATTGTAGGTTTTGGACAGTCATTTGTTGACTAAAAAAATAAATAAATAAGGAATGGCATCCTGAACCCCATTCCTAATGTAGAAAACAATGTTTTCAGTGTGTGTTCCATGGGTCAATGCTGACCTTCTACACAGCGACAGCCGGCCTGCAGCACCCAGGCGTACATGTCTACCCTGGACTGGGACATCAGCTGGTCCCCCATCAGGTAGGTGTTGTGAGAGGAGGCGATGAAGTAGTTGCACAGCGGCTGGTTCATGTCCTGATTCACGTTGTAGTGTTCTGGGTTGAAGATGTCCCCCGCTGGGCTGCGCATGTAATTTGTAATACCTGAAAGAAAGTTTATCAGATTCCTTTTTACAACACGTTTAATTATTACTTTTAATTATTATCAATAGCAAATAACATATTCAATTCAATAACTTAACCTTTTATCACTAGAGACATTTGGTTGTTTTTTTAAATTCTGAAACAATTAATATTTGGTAGTGATGATCAAGACTGATGTTGATTTCAGTCTAGTGGAAAATAATATGAACAATCGGATATAGATTTTTTTTTCCCCTCGAAGGAAACAAGTGGGAATTTGTTATTTTTTTATTTATTTTTTATCTGACACTGTACAATTAATAAAAACCCTTTTGCTAATCTTTGACATATCCCAGACTAAAACAATAATGATATCCTCCTAGTATTTAGTATCCAGAGAAAAATAACTGAAGTTGGTTAAAACATTGAACTTAATAATATGAAAATAATATGAATATGTAATTTATTGCCAGACATGTTTGTCCTCTAAGGATATGAGGAGCAACTCATTTAAAGGGATGTATTAATGTGCTGACAACGCAAATGGAAAACATTCATGGCACTACTAGATGGAAGAAGTAACAGCATTGAAGGCAAATAATTGACATTAAAGTGGACTTACCATCAATTCCCAGAACTCCTTCCTTCTGGTTCTCAGAGCAGGGCTCAAACTTGTTGATAATCTCCAGGCAATGGTCCTTGGTCACCTTGGTCATCTACAATTTACAGACATGCATGTCAAACACAATACTACGTATGTGCTAAAAAACAGAACCGTAATAAATGTATTCCTTATGGAGACTAGGAGGATCACATAGCTATGAGATGTGCCTCCATGTCATCCTCCTGTCTATCCACGTAGAAGCATTTAACGGTTTGTCTGGCCTTCTGGTTGCTGCTATTTAAAGCCGCCCGATAGATCAATCAGATCCCATCTCTGTTAATCATTTAAAAAGGGGGGCGGAGCAATACCAAGTCTCTCCCCTCAGCCGGGACTCTCTTATAGTGTGTCAGTGGGTTTGTGACCGTTTAAACAGCGTGAGAGAGCCAGGCTTTAGCTCACAGGTTCATATCCATGCAACTAAATGTTTTTACAGTCCCTCGTCCAAAGCACTAAGCATAGCCCCTTTCATCGTAATCTGGATGAGCATGCCAAAGCTCTGAAAGACATGGCTGTTGACACAAGTCAGTGCTGTTGAGTGACATGACTGTAGTTGTACTTCTGGAATTCATGCTTTACCACAATCTACCACAACACAAGCTCAACACAAGCCATTGAGCATCGGTTTCACCGACACCAATTGTTTGTCCGGTCTTATGCTGTGTTCACACCGAACGCATCAAGATTTCGACGCGTGTCGAGATTTCATGTAAAGTCAATGCACAGCCACGTCGCAGCTGCGTAGATGCGTATTTTCCAGCGGGCAGCGCGTCAGACGCGTAGACGCAGCACGAACAGCCTGCAGGTCGCGGAGCGAACTCGGGTCGACGCGCGAGTTGAAATTTCCCAACTCCGGCTGCAAAAACGCGTGAGTCATAGTTGCGTCAGCCAATCAGCGTTGAGATGGTCCGCTCGTCACTGCCGTCCTGCCGGTGCTGAATCAAACTGCTGCCGATCACCCGGAAGGAGCTGATAGTGGCTTCATTCAGGCTGTTGTGGGACTACGAATACTATTATGAACCCAGACACCATGAAGTTTATGTTCACACGTTTTTGTGACTTCCACAACAAGTATAAAGCTGATCTAGTGGTTATTTCATCTCTAGTCTATAACAGAAAAGATCGCTTTTTTCAAGGAGATAAGCGGTGGAGATGAGCCACGCCCCCTTTGTGGCGCCGCAATTGCTGCTTTTGGTGTGAACATACTATTTCTGGACGCGCGTTGAAAAAAATCTCGACGCGCGAGATTTTTTGGACGCGTTTGGTGTGAACACAGCATTTGGCTTCTCAGACAATTAGTTATATATTTACACTACCGTTCAAAGGTTAAGGGTCACCCAGCCAAATTTTCAGTTTCTTTGAAAGTCCTGGCATAGAATAACCTTCATTTCAAAGAACAAGAATAGACGGGCGAGTTACACATGAAAGTTGTTTTTTTCTGGCCATTTTGAGAGTATAATCAAATCCACAAATGTGATGCTCCAGATACTCGCTCAAAGGAAGGCCAGTTTTATAGCTCCTCTCACCAGCACAACTGTTTTCACCTCTGCTAACATCATTGCACAAGGGTTTTCGAATGATCCATTAGTCGGCTAAGGCGATTAGCAAACACAATGTACCATTAAGACACTGCAGTGATAGTTGCTGGAAATGGGCCTCTATACACCTATGTAGATATTTCATTAAAAACCAGACGTTTCCATCTAGAATAGTCATTAACAATGTAAAGTGTATTTCTGATTAATTTAATGTTATGTTCATTGTTAAAAAACAGTGCTTTTCTTTGAAAAACAAGGACATTTCTAAGCGACCCCAAACTTTTGAACGGTAGTGTATGTCACAGCCATTATTTCTTAATTTAGGCCCCTATATGTCTATATACGTCTAACAGTAGGTCTTCATATATAGATTTTCACTAATATGTGAAGATGATAAATTATGATGACTAGTATGATTACAAGTTGGGTCCAACTAATTAATTGTGTTCTCTTCTGAAACCAAACATTCAGCCTGTGGAACATGGTTGAGTTTGGACTGTGTGGGAACAGATACTGGCTATTCTGCAAAAATACATTTCAGCCTGTTCCAGAGAAATACAGCAGCACATTAAATGTACCTTTGAATACACAACTCTTATTTCTCATTGGGGGCACAAAGAAACAGATAGCAACACAAACTGTAGTTAATTATTCCGGCAGAGACGACTCAACTGGCATCGTGGCATCATTTCCAACTAAATTGCTTCCACCACGCTCTAATAACAGAAGGATGGCCATCTCATTCACAGTGCCAGAACTAAACGCAGAGTATAATTGGACAAAAATACAACCCACCTGAGCAGAGCCGACGGCGTCTGGCTATCCAAACAGAGCTATCTGCTTCTAAAGTGACTGCTTCTACACCTTAATCCTGCTTGCCAGAGTGCAAATTAGCTGAAGAAGCGTGCAAACACTTTTTCAATAAGAACAAGCTGTTACGCTCATTTGCTTCTTTTTCTGCAATGGTATCATTAGTGAAGAGATGTACTTTATCAAAATTCCCCTAACAACTGAATCTCAAATAATCCTAAGTGTTGGTAGACTGCTATTGCAAATATCCCTGTAGGTACCTCACTCACTTTTCCACAATAATCACCCCTTGAAGGACCAAATGGACACTAGTTTAAGCTTTTGACCTACCAACTCACATAAAAAACAGGGTGCCTTGTGAGTATATAATGAACAGAAGTTTGGGAGAGCTGAAATAATACAAACCGGTGCCTTGATCACAAGATGTTTCGTCTAGCAAGAAACACGGCAAGCAAGAAACGCTTCCTGCTAGAAAAACGTGTCACTAGAAATGGTTCTCACTAGAAACGCAGAGCTAGGAATGTGCTGAGCCGTTATTTCGGACACAATACGGTGGAATTGCTGGGGTCTCCTTTCTTTTTCACAAGAACATTTTTTTCTCGTGTTTTTTAGAAACATAAAAAAAAACTTTCAGCGCAAAGCACCCTTAAAACAAAAGCTTGATTTAATTCAAGCTTTAATACTTTACTACTTCCTTCTAGTTGTGACAGCGGTAAACAATAGAGAATGTAGACATGAGGTTGACATCAGCGAAATTTAATTATGATGGACTACATAATTGAACAGCAAAGCAACGGTAAGAGCTTGACACAATCCATTTTGTTCCCCATTAATCACATTGGATCGCCGGGTTAGAAACACAGCACCACTTCACAGGCGCACCACACCGTTTTGCCAAGGCTGATTATGAAGGTACTCGTCTAAGGATAATAATGGCCTAAGATTCTGAAGCAGCCCATGAGGGGCTGTTGAATTTAATTGGTTCAGTATTCAGAAAGCACCTTGAGCACCAATTGGCAATTGATCGTATACTACGGCATTAATGAAGTGGGATGATAGTGACAGAAATATCCGTGCTTATAAGGATGTCGTCTACTTTCACTGTTTTGTATCTTAGATTGAAATTATAGGAGAAAATTACTAAAGACTAGAATTCATAACAATGGGTTATTTCTCTACACAGTTTTATATAAACATTCAATGTCAACCTCAGTAGAAACTGAGAAGCTAAAATGCAGACCCAGTGTGTACCTTTTGCTCAGTCTCCAGGAAGCGGGCCAGGTCATCCGTGTCAAGGTGGTCTTTGTGGTTGCTGTAGGTGAGCATGAGGAGGTACAGATCCCTGCGGGTCGACATCATCTTGTAGAAGGAGCAGAACTCTTCAAAGTCCAACGTTCCCTGATTGTCATCGGTGTCTGCCTCCTAAACACCAGGTACAAGAAACACTTTTAATTGTGTTGATTGTACCCGACTTTCACAGTCTTTCACAGTGGACAATTTGTCTGTTTCACATGCACTTAGACCCAGTATATAAACATAATGAATATGGTAATAAAGTTTGAAATCACTGCCTCTTCACTTTCCAATATATCACCAATGCTTTAGTATCAAAAGTTTTTAAAAAAATTGACATTTTCTGTATAGGTTTTTGTATCCCTGATGTTTAAAGATAATGCATAATTAGATTTAGTTTGAAACATTGTTCCTTTTATCAGTTTTAGTCAGACAACCTACAAACCAATGCTTAACATTTAACAATATGTTTTATGTCAATTCTGTAATGAGGAAGAGGAAGACTATTGTTTTTTCTATTCCCCATGTTTCAAGTTTGTGGACAAATAAAAAAAAACCCTCCACATAACACTTTTATATTTAAATCTCCAAAGAATCTTTTTGGCGAATATCAAATACAGATTCTGTTGGGTACAATCGTTATGTTCAAGGATAGATTTAGATGCGTTCTTGATTCAACCATTTCCTTTTTTAAGAAAAGCCATTACAAAAGTAGCACAACACAATAGAAAATTAGAAAAGTGTATTTTAATCACTGAAGGTATTATATTAATTTATATGTATTATCCTTTGTTATTTTTTGCCCCTTTATTTTTTTATGAAGCTATATTGTCAGTTTTGTTATGGGTATTATTGAGCATGTCTTTTTTGAATAAGAAAATGTAATGATAGATTTTGTTTCAAAAAGCCACTTACATCTTAACCTTTTCATAAAAAATAAAGGTTGTTAAAATAATATTGGTGAAACTTGTCATTATCTACCATAACACTAGTTTGATCATTTCCAAACTGTTATTAGCTCATTTCACAATAATAGATTTGGATTTCCAGTCAAATTTCTGTCAACCTACAAACGGCGTGGACAAGGCTAACGAGAACACAGTTGGGGGGTCGCACCATGACCCGTGTAATCCTTGGCCCATCTTTTTACTGGAGCAGACTGTGACCGGCTCCATATGTCAAGCAACACTGGAGGCAGCAACTCACTGGAGGGCAATGACGTCTGTGCCGGTCAGAGCTTGGCCTCTGAGCAGCTCGGTGTGCTACACACACACACACTAAGCTCAGAACAGTGTATGAGCGAGTGATACATCAGATCTAAAATAACTTTCTCCTTCCACAAATAGTAAATAGGATTCTACAGCCTTTTTGTCATGATTTCATCATCAGATCTCCAACTGTAGAAATGATTGCAATGTGTGGTGGGAAAAATTTAAAAAAAAAAACTTTAAAAAGTTGTCTTTTCGGAGGAGACATTTCCCAGAAATCCATGACAAATGAAGTGCTAAAGTGCTGCTTGAAGATCTTCCCACCTCCCTAAAGAGTTGTATTCCTTTAAGTTTAAATAAATTCAGTAAATAGTAAATGGACTGTACTTGTATCGTGCTTTTCTAGTCCTCCAACCAGCGCATTCACACTACTTGTCATCATTCACACCCATTCGCACACTGATGACAAGGGCGACCATGCAAGGCGCCACCTGCCTGTCAGAACTAACTAATATTCACACACCACAGGAACAGCCTGCAGGGGCAAATTGAGGTTCAGTATCTTGCCCAAGGACACTTTGACGTTGATTGAACCACCGATCCTCTGATTGAATGACGAGCCAGCTTGACCAGCCTCTGCTGAAATGTTGCATTTACTTCTATAGGGAAGCAAAAACTAAATCTGATGATCCATTTTCTGGATCTGATCTAACTCGTGTTGTGAAGGGATGAATTGCCAGGAGTATCTCTCTAAATTCCTGATTATTATTATCATTTCTTTTCCCCATTTGTCAACAATTGAGATAGAGATTGTTTGTCCATTTAGAAATTCCTTTCGTCTAATGTTGTGGCAGACAGAAGGAATGCAGTCTGGCACACATAAACACTGTCATGAGTCACCTCAACTAACAGGGCAAGAGGATTAGAGAAGGCCTTCTAAATCAAAACTCGTTCCGCTAACACATTCAGCCTCCCAACCGTCATCACCGTGCTCTTCGCCCGACTCCGCCAATACACAGGAAGCCAAATGACTCAGACGCAAGACAGAACACCTCAGGTCAACACACTCGCATGTTGGTTTCGTATTCATGTCACTTAGTTGTCACCAAGTTGTGACTGAGTGACACGCAAGTCGAAAGGCACAGATGCATACAGACATATTACGCACACCGCACAGGTTATTAGACAGTAGCATCAAACTCTGCATCATACGGATTCATTATGCTGTTGTCTTTTATATCAGTGGCGATATGCGAAAGGTCACAATAAATAACGAGACGTCACCATTTTTCATTCTGTGAAGTGAAGGAACTTTTTATCCTCTTCCCATTCAGGACACGTCTTAGCACCGAGAGGATAGCAAACTAACATAAGCCCAGCTGCATAGCAGAGTCTTTTTATTGGACAGAAAACAACAATTTGGCCTTATTCAAGGCCATTCATTATGCATGAACCTAGGCACTTAAGTTGTTAGCAGGCTTGTGCCCTGTGTTTTTCTTTTTTCTTTAGCTCCACAGCTAATATGGATTAAATCATCAGTTAGAATCGCAGCTTCCTCTTCCTATGAAGCTTGCCCTGCAGTCTTCGCTGCAATTGATCATTGAATGAATCCTCTGCTAGAGAAGCAAACTGCTTTGCTGTCATTTACAACTGCAGCTGTCACATCCAACCTGCTGCAACAACACTCCACTCTGTCAACACCAGACAAGTAGGGGTCTGGGGATTCATACTTTTCCATAATTTCCGACGAATTATGGGGCCAAGTGTTGTTTAAAAAATGACGATGTCAGTGGTAATACCCCTAAAGTGATACTGGTACAAATAAAGTCTTTCCATACCCATCATGTGAATGGAAGCAGTTTGTGTATCCAACCATCTGGCTAATCCCCGGCGCACTGTACATCACTCATACAGTTGTGCCACTGATGATGATTGTTAAAAATAGGACTTAAAACCGTCAGGCAAATGACCAAGACTGGTTCACATCATTTTGAGAGAGAACTGAACTTATAACCAATAACCAAGGCTCTGTTGCTGAGGCAAGACAGGCAGGTGGGCCCGGGGAAGAAAAAAAAGGAAGTTTTTATTACAATTTAGAATTTCTTTTTCCTCTAAGCTGTCTGTCCATCAATTCTATCAACGTTTTTTTGAGTTAAATAATCTAGTCAAAATGTTTGTTTATAGATATTTGTAGATATAAATATCTCCAGAACTAACAATATTCTTATCAGCCTCTGCTGAAACGTTGCATTTACTTTAAGAATTAGCAATGTTAGCATGTTAACGAGTTCAATTATTATAGTTTAGTCTAAATTCAAGGTCCACTAACAAGTGTTTGGACTTATTTTTTACTGCAGCTTACATTCTTTGTCAGCTAATGGCAATGTAATTGATCAAATAAATTTTGATCCTCCTTCGTTCGGATAACAATTTTTAATCCTATATTAATCAAATCAGTTAAGTTAAAATAATTTTTCCTCAGAAGTTTAAATACATTTCAACCCCGGTTTGGTTCACTATTGAAGTCCTAAAACAACGATGTGGTCTTCCTTCCTGGCTACCCTCACAGTAAATCGCATCACATGGGAGTGTTGAGTCTTGTCTGTGTGTTAAGTTTTGCCAGACATTTTATGATGAAGCCGAGTTCCCCTCTGACGCAGAGGAAGTATGGATCAGGTTGTTCTTATGTGAAAAATGTAGTGATGGACTTTAGGGATGCAAAAGACCAAAGTATTGTAGGTATATTTCATTACAATAAGACGGTATGAAGTAATCCGGTATCCAGTCAGACACTATTTAAAATGTCACAAACAGCCGCAAGGTTGAGTTTTTCCGCTCTGCTTTGGTTTACAAGTTTCCCTTATGTTATTCTGAGTTCATTCCTTAAAAGAACACTTGAGAGGGAAGCCTCCTGGTGCACATAAAGAAGGAAAAAAATATATAAAATCATGTAAACTTGCAAGACATCTTAAGGATAAAAGCACGACAGCTAATATAGACTAAATTACTCCCAAGGCAATAGCATTAATTATGTATCACTACTTGACAAAGCAAAAGGATGAAGCGGTTTTGCTTAATTCTGGGAACCTTCACTTTGTTTCAAACTATCAAAGCAGAAAAAGACAGTAATTAAGGATCACTGCCACAACAACCAGTGCAGGTTATTCCCTGCAGGTTTAACTATGATCATCCAAATAGCAAACAGCTGACAGTAACTGAGTATACTTTTTCTGGACTGAAAGAATTAAAGTGATTTAGGTTTCATAGACTGAGATATGAATTGGATAGTTGAGTTGTGCTCATTTACTGTTTATTACACGTTTGTCTGATGTTAATCTATGGGCACCTGGGAAGATGAATATATTCTATTCCAGTTTAATCTCTGTACATATGATGGGACACTCCTTTACCCTACTCTGCAACGTATATTATCAACAGTACTTGACTCACATTAAATGTACTGGGCAATACTGGGAACTACCATGTATGACTCATACCCATAAAAGGGTTTAAATGTTATGGTCATACTTTGAATTTATTTTGTTTGTTGGTGTATTTCATAACATTTGTCTTTTTTTATTCCATTTTCTTTCTTCCTTCCTCATTTGTTTGATGTATGTGATACGGCAGCTGCAGCGCTGTCCCTCTGGGATCAGTAGTGTCTGTTAGGGCGCTCATCTTTTAGCCAAGTTTTTAGAAATATTTTTTTCCTTTTTTAATTGGTTTCATTCATCTCCCACAGTTTGCACACCCACCCAAACACTGTCAGAGTAAAACCATTTTTCCATCCACATGCTTCCCAGACTGAGTTGATCATGAGCTTGAATGTGTAATTTCATGATTAGAAAAAAATTATAATGTCTTTGTTCGTAAACAAAGGTTGGTTTGATGAAATGTAATTTAAAGTTTCAACAGATCAAAAAACAAAGGCATCACACATCAGCAGATTTCTAATTCAAATGCTAACAGCGTGCTAAGCAGACCTGCTTTCCAGTTTCCATCGTGCATATCTCACAAACAGAGTGAGATGCACCTCCAGAGAATAATCTCGAGCTACAATGGCTGTGTCTACTACCGAACACTTACGCACTTTGAGCACTGACTTTCAGTGCTTAGGACGCCACACTGACGAAACCAGCAATTCAGTGCACTGAAAGTACCCAGATGGCGCACTGCAAACAGTCAAAAAATGCAGAATATCAGAACATGTACGGTACAGACTTTAACCTGGAAAAGTGTTCTGGTCCACAGAACCCTCCCATTGAAAGTAGGTTCAGGCTAAAGAACTGGTCAAGAGATTGTCAACACATTATCTCGAATGTCTGCAGACACATAAGGGGCCAGATCGGTCTTTGGTGTGTTTACCCAGCATTAAACAGGAGACCATCTGTGTCCCAGCAGAACCATATGGGGGACAGTCAACATGCCGCTGGACTTAGCGACGGCTAGCTGCTCTGTTGGATGAGGGTTAAAACAACACATTGAATGCGGCGGCATGCTGATCCCTCTGCTGAGGAGGAGAGTTGCTGGCTGAGCTGTGCGCTTGCCAACATCTGCAGCGGTGGCAATCCGTCAGAGTGTCTTTACTGCGAACACACAATCTGTCAGGAAGTGAGGACACACTGTAGTCTCAAGGGACCTGATGAGCCCACTTACTGTCTGCTGCTCATTAGCTGGACAGTTTTATGAAACTTTTACATAATTTCTCATTAAAATGGTAGAAGACAACATTCCCTTTAAGTCATATGCAAAGAGGATTTTTCTATCCAACAAAAAAATTAACTTGTTCTTGCTCTAGAGACACTCAAGAGAGACTCCATTTGAGAAGTGGGCGTACTCATTTACTAAATAAACATCATGCTGTATTCAAGATCTGTACTTGTACATGTGTAATGACAATAAAGTTGAATCTAATCTAAAGAAGGAACTTGAAACTAGAGATTGAGATCATAAATTTATGTTTAGAATGTTTCCTGAGGGAATAAATCAAGAGAGAAGTAGAGTCATTTTCTCATAGACTTGTATATAAACTTCTATATCGCCCCTGATGGTCAGTAGAGAGAACGCAGGTACAAGCCACTTTTACATTTGCTTTACTTTTTTAAAACCAGCGGTTGTAACCAGGGTTGAGTAATAAAAGCAATATTGTCACTGCCAATGGTAGCTCGGCCACCTAAAAATGTTAGCGGCGAGTGTTTTAACTACATCTTTTAATATCGGTTCAGCTCACTTGGTGCCAAAAAAAAAAGCTACAAGGTACAATCAATCACTGACCACTTCTGGACCTCTGTTTCCTGTTACACTGTTTTCATGTTTCCTTAATGTCTTTTTTGGTCTGTCGTTTATATTTATCTTTATATCTAGCTCTTGTATTGTAAATAAGTATGAAGCGCAGAATCAGGCGTCAAATTCCATGAATGTGAAAATGTACATGGCCATTAAAGCTGATTCTTATTCTGATGGACAACCAACACAAGAAGAGCTGCAGGCAAGTACCAGAGTTGAGTAGAACCGTGCCTCTACCATCTATCTACTATTATATTGATTATTTCATCACCTAAAACTGAGACCAGAACCAAACCCCTACAATTACTTTAAGACCCAATCTGACTCTACTTACGAGGTAAATTACAGACACAAGCTCGATTGGACACAGCAGATTTATGTTGTATTTCCTCCATCACTGACCATTAGCGTGCCAGAAAAATGCAACTCATCAGCTTGTCTCTGTCTTGCCACTCAGCAGTACGTTATGCGCTTACAACAAATTAAAGCCATGGATGCAGAAGACTGGCAAAGTCTATTTTACATTTTTAAAAGGCACTAAACAAGCTGCTTCTTTGTTAGTATCCATTGGGTTTTGGGTAGCAGAACTCAAGTGTGGGTTCAAAACTCAAAAGTGCAGACTGAAGGTCTTAGCTTTGACCTATTTCGTTGCTGACAAATATTGCTAACTGCCATTCAATCCAGCCTGACCTTTGAAGCAGTGTTTCCCTAGAGTCTACCTCCAGACTTTATTCAATAAGACTTACCAGCGTTTTGTCCTCTGAGCGTATATGTACTGCAATCAGCAGCTTAGGAAGTAACAACTTATGAGATTCTAAAAGGTTTTTAACTGTTATTTTGAAGAATGTACAGGAAATGTGACGAGGCAAAATAAGCTGGTCAACAGTTGCAAGTTTGGTGAGGCAACAAAAAAATAGATTTCAATAAGTTTCTCTCTCGCAAATATATTAAAATCCAGTCATTGGAATTTGGAAGTTTATGCCGATGCACCAATATCCTGGTGTGGTTGTGACATTTGGTTAGCATGATAGTGATACAAGTTTTAGATTTGCTTCAAAGTGGATGACGTTCAGTGCAGCAAGTTACCGATTGGCTTAAAAAAAATGATGGTTAGGATTGAACCTGCAGGTTTTACACCCCAGGCCACCGTATCTGGACTCTCCCATCCCCCGATGAGGCTCAGCCCTCATAGTTTTTGTACCTTAAACATCTGCTTGACCTTCTGTCGGGGCAGGTTGACGTTGAGCTTGTGCAGGAGCTGCAGCACCTCGCTGATGCTCAAGCTGCCATCACCATTCTTATCAGCCTCGGTGAAGGTCTGCTTCAGCCATGTGATGACACGTGGGTTAAGGAAAGGCAGCGTGAAGATTCAGAAAATTTACTCGGTGGTTAGTGCACTTTCTGCTGAGGATTCTGAGATGAACTCAGCCATCACGCATAAATAAAACTCAACAGATTTTAGCCCTGTATAATGTTGATTATGAAACTTTACATATGACAGACATCCTTCACAAGAAGTTGTGATCTTAAATAACCAGCCAGCTTATCAAACGAGCTGTAAAATCAAAGGATATTGGTCTCTGGTGCGCTGCCTCTTAGCCAGGCCGTCCTCATCGCTGATGCCTGCCATCAGATACTTGAGGCCCGTGATCCAGGTCCGTGCTTCCTCACCAGTGCCAGACACCAGGTCCAGGGACTCCATGTGCTCACCGTAGTACAAACTGAAGCAGCAGTTTGGGTCGAAACTGCCCTCGGAGTAGCGCTGGAAGATCTCGGACTGCTTCCCTTCACGCACCTCCCGGACGGAGTCGACGGAGACTGTCGGAGAAAAGCAGATTGTCAGCTAGTCAAGTGGTGGAATGCTGCACTAAACTTCGGAGGGAAATAATGTACTTTTTACTGCAATACGTTAAGCTTCCAGTTAGTAGTTACTCCTCAGACAGAAACCATTGGGTTAGAAAAAGATGATGCGCTGTTCCAATCCAATAACGTAACTCTTTAACAGGAGCCATTCTAACACCTCATGACTATTTTGGCTTTTGATAATTAACGTACATCTTTGCTGCCAATACTTGTGTACTTTGTGAGGGAAGAGTTTCACACAGGCCTTATAGTTGTAATTAACTACTTTTAAACTGTGTTGTTGCTACTTTAACTTCAACAAACGTCTCAATCGAGGAAGAAGGTTTTGAGGCCTTATGTGCCATCAGAAGCTAACACACACACACACACACCTGCACACACGTCACACTTGCAATAGAGCAAAACTCTAAACTGTTTATTAAAGCCAACATACCCTTCTGCAGTCTTTAGCATTCTATTGGTTTTGAGAATTCCTCCCTCTGGGCAAGATAGTGAATTAATTGTTGTGGGCATAGGGATAGTTTAATGGGGCTTTATGATATGCAGGATTAAAAATAGTCAACTCAACGAGCAGAGCGAGAGAGCGCTCTGTTTATTAAGATGCAACATTCATGAGATGGTAATGACATTTTACGGTAAAACTAGCCTCAAGCCATTCATTAGTTTCCCCCCCATGACGGCAGAGCGCACAGTAAGCACTTCTGCTTCCTTTTCAGCCCGCGTGCCATTTTTAAATTTCTGCTGGGGTTCAACCCCCAAAAACCACCTCTGCGCAGAGGAGATAAACATCTCTCATCTGTCTCCCTCAGTCATACATGGATGACACATTGTTTACATACATGCTCATTAATTATGCAGCCACACACAGCCTCCCTCAGGCCGCACGGTATAGAACCTGTGGTTTTATGGCAGTCTTATGTGAAAATATGAGATGTCGAAGATGTCGTCAACATGACATGGACATGCAGCTGCTGAGCTGTGCGTTTTCCCACGTGGCTGTCAGTGTTGTCCTCAAACCCTGCAGCTGAAGATAAGCATGGACACATGCTTCTCCTGACTGCACAATGTGTATAAATGATGCAGAAGGCTGCACTAGGTATCTGCTTCATAAAGGCAACCTCTACTACTGCTGCTGTGGGATGAGGTTATCAGGTAGTCTTCAGAGACCTAAGAGTTAAGCACAATTATTTACATACAACTTAAAAACACATTTGAAGTACTTCCATTTGCTTAACCTATAATTACAAAAGCCTCAGATTCTGGTGCAGAAATACTGGGAGCTGCCACCGAAATTGCAGATTTTTAGAAATTTCAACATCTTCATGTAAATGTTCACTGGCCGAATGTCAGGGGTATCAAGTGGTGCGGAACAGCTGTTTGACACCGAGTTAAAAGGGACAACATGGTGAATAATCAATCATTTGCAATCAAATGAACAATCACATCCTGATGAGTTATGGTTAATGTTAGTTGACCTTAGCAGAGTAATTGTTTGTACCTTAATTAATCACTGATTTATTGCACCAACTAGCAGGCATGCTAATCGAGGCAAATAAAAACACACCAACGATGTCATCGGACCAACAGGTGCATGCTGGGTCTGGCTAAATGCAAAGATGCTCCTAGTGGACCCTCCAGCTCTGTGTCCACTGAGAAACCTCACGCGGCTTCAAGTGGATCAGTCACAGAGCGTACTGCACTGCCTGTTCGTTGCCCAGTTAAATGGAGGGCTTACTTCCGCTTCCTAGACCTTTTTGGGCATCCGCACAATTACTGCTAACGTATGCTTAACATAAACCATAAACTGTACGCTAAGAAATTAGGTACGAAATATCAACATCAACAAAACATATAACTTAAATTCTTCGACATTCAAATGCACAGCCATGTATTTTTTGTTTTTTTTCTCAGACCAAAGCCAGTCAGGTGGATTCTGACCTGGTAGCAGTTTGCTTCCAAAAGCTAAGTTAATGTTAAAATTAATTGAGACTAAATTTAAAAACAGTTGATTAAAATAACAATAACTGTTTGTAGCCGGCTAATTGCTATGCTCAAAATGTAAATATTTTTGGGGCCAGAAAGGACACGGCGTCAGTGTGAGAGCAAACCTGAAGTGCTTTCTGTCTGCCAGTCTGCCCCAATGGGCGCTCAGTGTGACGCCTCACAGAGGGCACCGCACACAGAGAGCCGGGAATACGCCGCCAGAGGAGGCTACAGTGGCTGGAGTATTCTTCTTCAGTGACAGAGACCTGTAAAGGTGTCAAATGAGGGGGGGAGCGCACACACAAGTCTGGATGGGACTAAATGCTGGGAGCATGCATCCGTCTACTCAACAGAAAGGCGTGACTTGTCACTATGTATCTCCAGCTGCGACGAAGACGGCATCCCTCCTATTTGGATGTCAGATTATCAGATGTGCGTGGCGACTGGATTAAGATAAATGTCCCCGCTCCGCTGTGATAAAGCAGCTCAAACACAAGTACACACCCACGCACACGCACACGCACACGCACACACACACACAAAATGGCATTTCTCAGACATCAGAAGAAAGTCTGGATTGCAGCATTTGTCTTCACCTTTTATTTATCCAATGTTAAAAGGTTTTAGATGTAGGCTAAATTCTGAGACTTGGGTTTTAGCTTCTTTGCTGAACCTCCCCCCTCCTCCCTCCCCTCTCCCCCCTTGTCATTTCCATTTAAGAGGCAAGTGTGTGTAAGACACTGTTTGGGCAGATTGAAGCTGATGAATAATTAAGTTGACTTAAGAAGCTTATTAAATCCAGGGCTAGAGAGGAGGGAGAGCAACAGGAAACTGAGCCCTTAAGTCCCCATGAGACCCCCAGAGATGCCTCCCTTTATTCTTAAGCAATGCGGGAAACTGTTTGGTTCTGCTTATTGCACACGAAGCGTACAGCGGGGAAATAAATGTCCAGTTCTAAAGAACCGAAAAGGGGAATGTTTTGGAGACAGAAGAGCCAGCTGAGTACCAGCTTCATCACACTTATTGTGGGTGACCAACAATGTAGGCTCAGTAAAGACATTTTTACTTGTGTGAAAACATTATTGCAATGTTCACCTGGGACGTGTTCACAGCAGAATACAGGTAGATTAATTAATAAAAGAAGCCAGGTGACTCAGTGACACCAGTTCACCAGCATTATAATGCATCCACTGTTTGTTTACATAAGCCACCAGCTTCTTCTCACATCAAATCGAGCGAGGGCATCTTTTTCTCCATAAACAGGTTACCACTTCATTTGTATAAAAGGCAGATTCTTGTGCACTAATGGGCTCATGGTGCAGTGGTTTGAGTACAGAGTCCAGTTGGAAAACATTATCTCCCTTCTTTATGATTTATTAAATTGAATTAATGTTACCAAGGATCATTAAATGTAAGACGTCTGTCTGGTTAACAGAGGCTGGTGCAATCACTCAGTGTGTATAAAAAAGGCTGTGGCCATCATCTTTGAAACAAATTGATTTGTTGAAGGCCCACTGGGTTGAGTGTCTTTAGAAAGATGACATATGAAGGTTCAGAGAGGAAATATGCTCATGGGATGCCTGGTACCACTGAAAGAGCCCATTTGCCCGTCACGCGGGACACGACACAAAGGGCTTTCCATGTGTTTGAAGCATTAATACATTGATCAACAGGAGCAAAGAGACCTTTCATATGCTGTTCCCTGGTTACTGGAAGGAGGAAATAGAAGAAAGAAGAAACTCACTCTTGGCCTTTTCGTTCTTGCGTGAGGGCCTCCAGCGGATGCAGGACTTGTGTTCGTCCAGAAAGAAAAACCGCACCAGTCCCTTGGAGCCGCCGCGGAGCTTCACCATCTGGGTCCCCATCTGCATGGAGCTCATACATTTCTCCACTGGAGGCGAGGAAACAAGCCAGACAGAAGAAGAGGAAAATTAGAAGTGTTGGAAAGTTGTCAAAAGGGAGAAAAAAAACACAGAGTGCAGTGAAACTGAAAAAAATAAAAATAAAACATAAGAGTATGGGTGACAAAACATGTGCATACACGACATGTTCATTCAAGGGATTGAGCGTCTGAACGTATATGCAATTTTCCACAAAATTCCATCTGGGCTCTCATGCCGAACACGGTTATTTACTCACACACTCGCATAAACGAACACACGGCAATGCAAATCAAACGCATCAGATACGCCCGTCACCGCTGACAGGGGTTCTGCCTTTCCCGTGGGAGGAAGAAAAAGGGAGAGAAGATGGATGACAGTGAGAGGCAATTTCTACACCAAAAGCCCTTTAACAAGATCTCTACTTCACACTGTGGACTATGACAAAACAAGAAGAGCGGAAATCAATGAAACCAGGCGCTCTTTTCAGATGCATGGATCTCTATAGTGGCCTAAGTTTGATGGAAAAAAATCAATACCTCCCAGGAATAGCGCAACCCCTAGGAAATAAGATTGCCTTTAGCGAGACGTGTCCAAAATCATGAATGGTGGGCACAAAAAAATACAGCCAGTGTCCTTGCCATTACTTTGGGGGCAGAATTTGACAGTGCCTGCACAGGAAGCTAATGGGAAGGACAGACGCATGCCCCTGGGCTGCAGTTAGACCCCATGTGGCCGGAATATCAATTATGTGTGTGTGTCACATCCCATCAAACCATTTCCCCCACAACATGCAGGAAATCAGGCCAACTCAGCACATGTGTTTTTTTAAAATAAGGTTAGCGGGCGCACATGACTTTCATCGCTTTCTGCTGCTGAACACAAGTTTTTTAGCAGGTCAGTGGTCCAACTCAGCCAGGAGAAAGGGTTTAAAGTCAAAATTAAATTAAAGCTGCATTATAACAACACTGTGTGTGTGCGTGCATATCCGTCAGTCCGTCCTTTAAATATCTTAAGAACCTTTTTTCTGATCTACCTAACATTTAGTGGGTGTATTGCCGGGGACCAAAGGAGCGTCAAAGTTGGTGCAATTTGGCATGGAAAAAAATAATAAAAAACTCGCCAACAGCGCGTCTGTTGCTTGATTTAATTGGCTGCCTCGGTTGAGTGTGACATCAACAAGTGGTGCGACTCTGTGCCTGGTGGTGAAAGGTTGAGACAAATATTTAAACTTTTATACGCGTCTATAAAAAAACCTGAAAGATTTGGCACCAGAGAGAGTGCACGGCAGGAGTTTTGCCGGCATGTTTTGCCAGCGGTGGATCTCGTCCGTAAATCTTCTCAACTTCCCTGGGGTCAATGATCAATGAGATACCAACAAATAATGCAGAGTTTTACGATACATGATCTTATCCCCGGGTTACCCTGCGCTGACAGCTTTTAGAGACAAAAAGTCAACGAAAGCCCCAGATCAGAGGCAACATTTCTATTGGTTTATGATACAAATCTATCTTGGAAAAACAAGGACTGTAGATGACATTATATAATTATGATTTACTCCTGAAAACACTCAAATTTAAAATGCTAAAAAGCCCTGAAAGACATTTTGCTGTTGAGTATTACACAATGCTGTTGTACCAAAGGACGTCTACTGTGGAAATGTACGCTATGCTGATATTATCCAGACAACAAGGACAGATGGAGCATGTTTAGAGGTTGCACTGTTGATATTCCTGATGTGCCCTGACTGTGTTCGGAAAGCATCTCCAACAACACCAGCAGTATAACGAGCAACTTCATTGTCAGACCATTGTTCTTTACACCGACGTTGTTCTTTGTGCACCTGGGGAGCAAGTGAAGCATTATCGTCAGATTGTCATGTTTATAAACACCTCCATAAAAAGAAGGCAACCAAAACAAACGAAGCTTTTGATATTTCATCAAAGTCATTTTACTCTACTAAATGTCACATTTAAATGAAATTCAATCATTTCTCAACATAAGACAACACTTGCGGGCAAGTGGGGAAATGATGGATATAGATTGCAGTGTTTTCCAGGTTTTGTGGAAAAAAAATGTTTGTCTTAACAATTCATGGAACTGTGGAATTGTTATCCCGCACAAAAGGCAAGTTTGAGTTGTTTCTACATTCAGCCAGTAGTGTGCAGTTTTCATAGAGGTGCAGGACTTTTACATTGCAGTGTGGCAACAGAGAGAAAAATGTGACAAAAGCTGAATTGCAACAAAGAAGGACAGTAAGAAAGAGATGTGACATTTATATCCTGGATCACATCTTGACCCATTTGACCTGAATGCAACATGCAAAGTGTCTGCTATGCGGTTAAGTCAACCAGCAGAGATGGATTGCCTTTACTGAGCATTGATTCTGCGTAGCAGTGGAGAGCCCACCCCTCAGGGTATTGTTAATGCAGTTCAGTTTTGTTCTGCTAACCTCTGCTATACAACTCCTGCTCAGAAGTAAATAAGAAAAGTGCACAACTCCACAAATCCCCAATCGGCCAGAGCAATGTTAGGATAACAATACTACCAACAACGGTTTATAATAGTGTGCTCTGTAGCGTTCTCTAGATTTAAGCATCCTTTTGGGCAGAGCGGGCTAATCAGATCATCTTTGGAATCCAATTACAAATATGGAAAGATGCATATTGGTCTTAAACCACAGAGTTTTGAGGAAACGCAGCAGTACTCTAACTTATGAAACAGTGAAGCAAAGTGCAGATTTTGCCTGTCAACACTTAACTCTGAGACTTCTGCCCGTATGAGTCTAGAGGCTGTTTTGGAAGTCCTGGCAGCAGGTAACGATAGCCTATCGTTTGTATAGCTACAGTAGCTAGCTAGTCATCAACCTTTTAACAGAAAATGCCGACAGGTTGAAAGTGTGACTGTATTTTGTAAAAAGATTTGAACAATGCAACGTGCAGCAAATGCAACAAAACAATTGCATGTATAGAAGAAGTAGTATAAAATTAAGTGTTTTGTATTTATAGTATACTTTAAACAGTTAATATATTGTTTCAATTTGAAGGGGAAGAAATTGTATTGGCAATAAAAAAAGCCTTTCTTTAATGTTGCCAATCGTATTTTTGTGTTTTGTTTTTGTAAGTATCTATTCAGGCGCTGTTTAGGCACCGGTATCATTTTAAAAGTATCATTTTAAAACTAATGTTTAGCGCCGTATCGGGTAAAACCCAAAACGATACCTATCCCTAGTTATAAGACGGTTAGGTGTTTCTTTCTGCTCGTGCCGATGATACTGAGCTCTATCGGCTCATGAAGACCGTTGTTTTGTTGTAGCAGCTAGTGAACCAGGCTCTAGACTCTTGTTTTGTTCATCAGCGTTCCAAAAAAAACATTTCAATTGCCACCAAGTCAGTGCAAACCGTGGTTATCTGCACAAAAACATAGAATTCAAAAGATTAAGGAATAAGAGATTGTATTCTTATTAATAAATTTAAAACGTACTTCTACAATGTATTCAAAAGCTGCTTAGGAAGGCTTTTGTTAGGAAGTAAAAAAAAAAGGTCATAATTCATTTCTAATATCCATTTCATATTGCTGAGAAAACTCCATTTATTTGAGTTTCAAAATGTAGCTTTATGAGGAACTAGAAAGCATTAATGCTGATCAGCCATTTACATATTCATCACAGATCATCTACGCTCTAATACACCCCTTCATTTAAGTTCAGGATAATGTTGCCATTTGGTCTGAATGTGGAATACAAAGGACAGCTTGTTAGACTAGGGCACCTTTGAGGAACTCATTGCTTTCCGACCAAATGGATCAGGGTCTGAGGTTCAAGGGACATTTAACCCCCTCAAAAAAGGCTCTGATCTGGGGTTAGTACTTTCTGAGAGGACGGTCATTTTGTGTGAGGTTTGTAGAGATGAGAAACCAAAGAAGGACTTCACTTTCAATTTAGGACTATTTTAGGACAAGGAGAGCATTTCTTTGTTTGATAACATCAAAAGTGAAGTTAGGTTGTCCTGTCGGCTAATCGCATATTTTTAAAAAGAGTAGAGACAGTGTAGCAGTGCTGTCAATGAGAGGGAGAGGTGGGGGGGACATAGTTATAATATATTTTTGAATATATATATATATATATTTTCTGATTGCTTCATGGCAGTTACGTTCTAAAGCATGAATAAATAACCATCAAATCCTCAACCATCATTTAATTTATTACATCCAATATGCAGCAGTAAATGTCGCAGTGAGATAAAACCTGAACTGTAGGCTGCAGAGTGCGTTTACCTCTGCGACCAATTAGCAGCCCTCGTCAGTCTCCAGGTTTTTAAATCACTATGGAAACGCAGACAACAATGAGGTGAAGGAACCTTTTAATTCTTTGAAAAGTAGTCCCAGGACTAAAATGACCTGGCACTTCAAGGTGAAAATGCAGCTTCAGTGTTACAACCAGTGTTTTCCCATTTCTTACTTGGATTCTGGCCATATGTGTAGTGGATAGATAGATACTTATTCAGTATTATTAGTTTGTCTTTTTGGAAATGCATCAGAAATCAGAACAGAAAACTATAATATAACCGGCAACTACAACAGAACACCTCAACATTATGGAGCCGCTCACCACATCAGCTCAAAACATAATGAAATTCTAAATCAAAAATGTTATCAATAGAAATAAAAATATTTCTTTTTTAAACCATGTAGATTGTGTTTGTATGCAAATAACTCAAATAGAGGACGACGATAAAGTAAAAGCATAACGTTTGATTGACCGTTTAAGCGAACTTTCTGGCGTCAAAATTATTTTTGGAGATAGTGGTAATACAAATAAAAAAATCGGCGGAATCAGCAGGAAAAGATGTGACCGTGGCGAAGCTAGATACCAAAAATATTCATATTTGCACTAGTATTGTAACATTTAAACTTCATTATCGCATCCAAACAGTCATAACTGCAAAGTGAGTACACATTGTAAAAATCACTCAATGAAATTGTCCATGAGCCATGACACAAAACACATGAACAAGCCAATTACCAATGTAGTTAGAGATTACTTATGTTAGTAGGTAAATGGAGTATTATTCACAACCAACTGCTCCTCTGATACAAATACATGCAACATGGCTGTGTGGACAAGTTTTCTATTGATTTCAAGGTAAGAGTGCTCAATGTGCCGCGGGGAAGTCAAAGATCGGCGCTCCTTCAGCTGGAGGGCGGCCGGCTATCCGTGAAATTAGCTGCCTGCTGTCAAAAGTTTGGGAAGTTTGGGTTGGAATGAGAGCATCCAGACTCTGCTCGGCGCTCCCCAACAACCATCAGTCTCCCAGCAAACAGAGAGCTCAGCTGTCACTATGTTCACATCCCTGACATTAAGAGGAAGCTGTCGGGACGTCCTACTGTCTTGGCTAAGTGGATGTAACAGCACAACACACTTGGGATTTGTATCGGCTTTGAACACGATTTACTCAAATAGGAGGAGTAGGAAGTGGAGGAGTACTAGAAGGAGAACATGAGTGGAAAACCCCTTGGGAAGTCAACTAACCTAAATATCCTCCTACTGCACTTCACGGAGCAGTGCTCACACAGAAGGAGCACTGTCCATGCAGGAGGTGAAGCCTATAGGCTCTCTGTGGACAGATGGGACTTTGCTGTGGCCCACATTTACAGTGCGGGGAAATCAAAATCGGCGGAAGTAACTCAAATATTGATTAGAATAATTACTATTGTTGCATGATATAAATGTCAATGCAACCTGTCATGCGTTATGACGGGTTGACCGAGCAGTCGTCCCCATACTCAGGCCAACAAGACACCGAATAAAACGTCAATGCCGAGTATCAGTAGGCTAAATGATACCGGATGTTGGAGGACATGCTGGGGTTTTGACATTTAGCGGGACATAGTAAATATATTGTGTTGGAACACACATTGTGTTTTTTTTTTTTATTCTACAGGTTCCTTAGTTCAAGTTTACTTGTTAGTCAGCTTCAAATCTAAAATGTTACCATATCGGCACTATTTGACTAACTTGTTTCGTCACCCTCAAAACTACCTAAACTTTCTGGTAATAAAACATACTTGTTTGCATGAATATCAAACTGGTCTAAGCGGACTGGACCAGAAATAAATAACGGATATCGACCCAAGTCTATGGGCTACACCCGAGGACCGAGACTGGCTTCTGGGTGACAAACAAAATCATTGGGCAACCCCATGAAACCCCATGAATGACGCAACAAGCTCTGCCCTGTAGCCCAGACAGGGAGCAGTTAATTTATCCTTCCTAATCTGGCTATTGAACCACTTTAACCATAAAACATCCGTAGGAAACAAATGTAGAGTATCTCCGTCATTTTGCATTTTTTTTACAATTTTGTTGGGTTGAGATTTATCCTGCAGATTCCTGTCATTTGGAAAAAGGTCTGAATGTGTTTTGTGGCGACAAACGAGCCAAATGTACATGTTTCTTCTGTAATAGCCCAACTGTTCAACACTCACACACTAATTAGGCTAATAATGAACAAAGGAGACGCCCCGCTAACAGCGGCGTTCCCTGTTGTTTCCTATGAGACGATGCTGCCAATTTACAGTCAGGAAAGAAATGCTTCAGTCAAGGCTGATGCTGTTTTACACACAACACAATGTGTAGAAGTCTCTTCTAAACATTGCTTATTCACAAAACACACTGCTTATTCACGAAACATGGGTATCAGATTGATACTCTGTATGGGCAGATACCCAAAACCAAATCAGTGCGTTTCTTTCAGCAGAACTACCACCACAAAAAACACCTACGTTCTGTAAGTTCTGAAGAGTGCTTGTTATGTGGGGACAAAAAATCCATTCAAATATAAATAAAGAAAAAGACAAAAAGTTATGAAGAAGGTACACAGTAAGATAACATACGGGGGACAATATGATGCTGCTTACACGCAGTTTAAGAGAACAAAGACAGCAGCAGCAAACAACACCTTGGAGGCAGAGGGAGAGAAAAGTGGAGCACGAGGCACGGGGAGGCAGTACTCTAGTACTGTGGGGGTCTGGGCTCGTTGCCGTGGTTACACCATCAGATGTAAAGCGTGTGTGGACGTGGAAAAGCAATGACGACAAATCAGCAAGTCTCAATCAGAGGAGAGACCATTGCGCCAATTTGAATGACAACCTGTGTGACGGAAAATATTTTCACGAGAACAATGCGCAGCGTCTGATCAGTCTGATGTTTAAAAATCACGTGACTGCAACACAACGAGACTTTCACCCAGAGTTGGTGTCCCAAATGAAACCAAAAGGCTATACAAACACATGTTACCTAAATCTAATGTTACATTGTTTTCAAATTGACAGCATGTATTTTTAACACATTCAATGGCACCGCCACATAACGCAACATTAAGAACTTTGCATTTGATCAAGTTAATCATGACTTATTACTACAGAGATTAAAGACACAACACTATCACCAGATCAAAATGTCATTGGGCCATTGTACAAAACCCCAGATCACATTCAATAACAATTTTAAAAACCTGGCAGTATTGTGAAGGTCAAGGACAGGTCATGGTGAAGGTAGGTAGGCCCTAATATTAACTTGGTTGCACAGAAACCACAAACTCATGACTGCCCCAAATTATTCTGCTCAAAAAGGTGAATAGGTGCCACGACTTCACCTACTTTTGGGGTGCATGGATGAAGGAAAAGGTCAGACCCTACTAAGGGTGCCGCAAGCTGAAATGCTTCGGACTTCACAATAAAAATGTGGCACTACTTGCAACATTGAGACTTGACACATTAACTGACACATTAAGAATCCAACAGTTGTGAGTTGTGTTGCACACGGTCCCTATCAGGCCACCTGATGCTTGTGTCCGTTTTTTAAAATATATTCAATTCAATATTTATAATATTGAATTTGAAGAAAAAAATTGCTTTGACAATAAAAAAGTATCGGTTGAGGCACAGGTATCGTTTTAAAAGTATCAGTTTAGCACCTGTATCGGAAAGAAGAAAAAAAACGCTACCCATCCCTAGCCCTTATGCACCGTCTACTGGCTATGCTGGCCCTCTGCACAATGGCGCTACAGCCTCCATGTGGGCCAAGCAGGAGCAGGCAGCTACTGTCAGGGCACCAGTTTAAGCCAGAGGGATTGTCTGGAGGCCATATGTCGTAGCCCCCCCCCCCCCCCCGTACCCCTCCCCTCGCCACACACACACACACACACACACATCTATGGTGCAGATGGCCAATTAGCCTGAAGTCAAAGTGGCGACCTAATAAAGACCGACGGGGCGGTGGTGTGAAGGTTAAACACGTGGAGACACTTAGATAGTTGGGGGAATGAATGGCAAACTCGCTGTTTTCATCGGGTACTTCCCTCGAGCAAGGCATTGCACCTTTGACGGCTCAATTGGACACACAAAAAAGGTTCAAAGATCATTGAATTTCTTTGATCTTTGGATTTCTGTGTCAAAGTTGTCAATTCCGTTCCTACCTTTCACAATAAAAGCTCTAGACATATACACTGCGTAACTGTTTATCAGAGGGAACTCAAATTCATTCAATAAAACTCTGAGTGTATGCAATAGTTTTCGGCAGACTGCCAGACGCTGCTCTGGGTCGATGGGTTGGTCCTAACTGTAGTAAATTTCCATGACCGGCTGCATTTGGGCCGATAAAACCAGTCGCGACTCTCAAAAAAAAATGGAACCACCAACCCTCTGATTAAAAAGACGGGCCACAGTCGCCACGCTGTATGAATAGTTTTGAGGCAAATTATTCACAGCAAAGTAGTTTGTGTTTCAATAATTCACCTGGTGCGTAAAGGCCTTGAATTAAATTTATCTGCAGCCCTTTTGCAGGAAAGCAGGTAGTCCAACGCTTGTGATTCTTACACACAGAAGACAGAGGTTTGTACACAGCACCGTAACGGAAACATACAAGGGCCACCCCGCAAAATAAAACCCTGAGAGGCGCCCCCTCGTCCTCGTCCTCTCCTCCCCCTAAAGCACCGCAAACGGAGGAGGACTGATGCGTCCCTACTAGCGACGCCTCAGTGTGTGATAAGCTGCCACAGAATCAGCAGCAGGAGTTGAGTTTGGAGACGTTATCCACTTCCTGAAAGTACATTTACTTTTCTCAGTTTGCTGTAGCAGTTGAGGAATCGCTCATTTGCAGCTTGATACTGTTCATCAGATGCTGTGTTTTTGTTCTGGAAGAGTCTTTTTCAAAATTAAATGTTTTGTTGTTTGCTAACTTCTCGCCACATATCAGCAGACCGGGCAGCCAGCATTGGTGGCAGTGAAAGGAAATGAGTACGTCCACGCAGAATTAAACGCTCTACTTTTCTCCATGACTTCTTTTTTTTACTTATCTGTTGATAGTTTAGCGAGGGTGGAGCTCTGTGAATCACGAGTAACCACCTGCAGGGGAAGAGGCTTAACAGCGACATGACAGGATGTGATGCACATTTTAAAGAAATATTTTAACATTTATGTTTATTTCAGTGGTCCAATATCACCTCAAACTCCAAGATAAAAGGAGTTCCCTTCGAAAGATTTTTCACTGGAAAAAATTTAAATTAAAACTTTTTTTTTGCCACTCCAGCCACCACCCCTACCTCCCACCCTCCTCCGTGAGCCGCCACTGGCTGCGGGGGTAATCTTTAAGGGGCTGTTTGTACGATGGAAAATTGAAACATTTGGATTTTTTCTCAGAAATGAGCAAACACACAGATGGTTATATATCAAAGTAGAAAAACAGTTTCTTCACTCCTCCAATACACATTTTATTTAGCGATGATCCAACACACCATAAACAACAACAATAGCTGTCAAATGATAATGTAAATAATAACCTAAGATCTCACCCTCAAACACATCTAAAAGGCTGACACCTCATATCCAGTCAGTGGAATTTTACTCAGACTCTCTGACACTGCTTACCCACGTAGCCAAGCCTCCACTTGGAGAAAGCCACAATGCTGCTGCCTATCCAGAAGAGATCCTCCACTGCGTGGGACAGAGAGGTCTGCTGCCGGCTGTTACACTCGGCCACCTCCTTCAGTCTCTCCCTGCCACCCTTCGGGGAGAAAGCCCCTCTGGCTGGAGGGCTGGGTTTGTCTCCGGTGGCGGTGGAACACATCAGGGCTGAAGACACCGAGCCGATGGGGAAAAAGCCGTTCTTCCTGGATGTGTCCATTTAGAACAACGGAGATGATAAGTTTCTCATGGAAAAACTAATTTCATTTGAGAAATGAATGTTGCGAGGGTCAATTACGACTGCGAAATATACACATCCAAAGTTCTTTGGAGAAATGAAAAAATATCCTAGGGAAGAATTTCTCTCTCTGAATGGCATCAACAGTTGGTCAATAATCTTGTAATGCTGTTGTCCCGGCAAACCTGCTTACTGCACCGCCATCTCCTCACTATTCTTCCATCTCATGGACCAAAAAGATGCAAGTTTTCAGAGCAACAATTTGTCTTCATGCCATCACGTCTTGATTTCTTCATCCAGGGTGCTGGAGATGGATTGGCTTCTCATGAAAGACCAGGTGGAAAAGCCGCAAAGACATGGAAGCACAACACACACATGGTAACTGTGCAACATGTGTTGGGCGGAAATCCTAAATCCCCAAGAAGCAGTAATCCGGGCCGAGGAGATTTGCTACGTGTGCGGAGTGAAACGCAATGACCCAGAGGGAAAAAAAAAGCCAGACAGGAAGGCTGGTAGGACACGATAGAGCCCTAATAAAGACGTGGCTTCATTTATGCTCCAGGACCAATTAAAGAGTCCGTTTGATGTCAGAAGGTGTTTCCTCGGAGGGCCCCAGACCAACGAACCTCTGATATTTACACATTTGTCTGCACCCTGGCTCCACATGAAAGAATCCTGTCCTCATTTACCCTGAACTTCCTCTTTACAGCTGGCTCTGCGTTATCAATCCAGATTGGAAACTGTAATTCATCTCTTTCTGCGTGTTTGTAAATCAGTGAACCGCAAAAGCAGTTCTCATTATTTTCCCCTGTTCTTAAAATATACACTGTCCCTTTTTAAGATTCACAAATCTTCCACTTCACATCAGCTTAAAAAACTCCCATCACAACATCACCTCCAAAAAGATGCAGAGCTGTGGACTGAAACAGGTCGAGTTTCGGGCCGACTCTCAAGTCGGAGCACGTGGAGCGGTGTCAAACAGTGTCAGGCCTCAAGACCTGGATCTCTGCTTGACAAAACAAGGTGCCAGGTATTGAATATGGAACGGTTTCTCGAACTGAGCAGATGCAGTCTGACAACAAGCCAACACAGAACTGTCCACAGTACAGAACCAGGGAGGAAGCAGAACTTTGGGGTTCATGTAACAAAACCACATTCAATATCACAGTGTAGAAAAGTGTCAATCAGTAGAAATGACTTAAAAATCATACTATATACAATAAGTGGACCTAGCCACAGTAAAATCGTCCATTGGTTTGTCGATTAAGTTTTGAAGATTTAATTTCAGTAAATTAGCCGTAGCTATCTTGGTTTTTAGCCATCATCGCTTTGTTATTTCGGAAGCAGGTGGGACACGAAAGGATGGCGCCAAGTTCAACCAAATACTGGATAAGAAAAGACTGAAAAGTTACAACTAACTGTCATAAAGTAAAACCCACTGTAAGGGTTAAAGTTCAAAGAAAAACCCGAACAACTCCCAGACAGGACAACACAGAGGTAGTGACCGGTCAATCAAAAGCTAGCCCCACCCTAATCCATACTCTGCTAACATAACAGCATTCTGTATTGAAGAAGACTTACAATGTTTACTGAGGGAATAAATCAAGAGAGAAGTAGAGTCAATTTCTCATAGACTTCTATAGAACCTGAGGAGTCGCCACCTGTTGGACTTTAAGCATGCTGAAGGTTGAAAACCATTAATTATTGGCTTTACTTTTCAGAACTGCAGTTTTTGTGATGTAGTAGACACAAACATACTGTTTTACGGTTTACTCCTGGTTGCTGTTTTAATAAGTCTGTTGTTATTTTGAAGCAAATCCCAATCAGCTGTTAAATCAAGACAAATGTAATAGTATTGGACTAAGAATTAAAATGTTGCAACAGTAAAGAAAAGATAATGTAAGCTGTGTCCACATTTAAAGTTCACCACTGTTCAATCCTTGTACTCAAGACTAATAGTAGACAAGTATTGCTACTTGAAATTCCCTTAACTTTTAAACCTCCCTTTAACTTTGGAACTGCGTACTTTCCATTATTTGACGTTGTAATACCTAAGGCAGAAAGAGAACTAGAAAGTACGCTGGCCCAAAGTTAAACACAGAACCAGGGAACGGTTCGCGTGCACAAACAGGAGGAATTTCTCCTCAACAGAAAGCGCTGCATCTCTGTGCCGATAAAGACAAGAACCGGCTTCACGCCAGGTAAAGTAAAACACTGAGTCTGCAGCCCTCGCGCTGGACTGCCATGAGCTTTTTTTAAAGGATGGTGAAACGCCAAACTTTGTTGAACAGAGATGACTACATGGCTCTAAAAGATATTGAGCAAGTCTCCAGTACCCTGACATATACAAAGGTCTGTATGTTAGAGAAACAGGGAGAGAGACATGACATAATGGTTCCGGGCTCAGTTATATTGTGCCAATTCCCAAAAAAACAGACTACTTCACATCCAATTATCATTGACCCTGTACTAGTGTTATGTGCAGGAGTATAAGAAACCTAATTATTTGTAAATAGAGATTGTGGCAGTAATTGCACTGGAAGCTTATAATTTTGTCATGCATCAATCACACACAAAGGGACATTTTAATGTTGACTTAATTCAAATGGGCCATGTTAATATGTACGGCCACTGAAATTCCATACACCACAGTGTATCCTACATTGCACACCCAACAGGTCTGCTAAGTTTTATTAAATAAAATGTGTACTGTACAGTATATATTTTCCCTTCCCCCTGCCACATTAATACTCATGGAAGTTGCCTTTAACTTGGAGCTTACCTTCCGATTTAGGATGCTGTTGACAGCTAAACCGTTAAATCTGGCTGTACCTTCCCACTGTTATCTATAATTAAGTGCCCGACCTAAAATGATGCTGCAGCATCCAAACCAGAGCGGCGTGGGCCGACACTGTGTCAGCCAACCAGACCCAGGGCGCATTCATGACAACAATTTGCTTTGCTTTTCAACCGCTATTGTTCACCTATTTACTGAAAGTCTTAATTGAATCGTTGGTGTGGCTCTCTTTAATTCGGAATACATGTTTAGCGTTCATCAGATACAATAGCTCGTAAACAAAGTATTCTACAATGAAAATTGCAAGGAGAGAGGGAGGCCCTAGTGAGGATTATGAGACAAATATCTACACTTTCACAGAAACAACATGCTACTAGAACGATATATCAGTGCCGATTTAACGGGATGGTCATTTAAAGAAAAATATGGGTCACAATATGTCAGATGCATACTCAAACACGAAGAGAATAGTTTAATTGACGGAATTCTTAAAAGAGTTTGGTGTATCAGCGACAGCGTACAGGAAACGCGTGTTTGGACATGGAAGCAAAGAGAAGTGGTACAAAATAAAAACAGTTCGCTGACTCACCATGGCCCCAGGATTTGTCTTTTCTCAGACGTTTGCGAGGCAGACATGTTAAACCGCAGTTGGGTTTACTGTGTCGTTTTAGCGACCTGGACCAGGTGGCGTAAATGTGAATTTTCGACGACTTGTCATTAAGGTACCAAAGGTAAGCAGAGTCGTGGAAACTCGCGATCCGTGGCATAACAACTCAACTCCCTGGACGCTCATTAAAAACACGGGCTAAGACGGCTGAGCGCTACGGGGTAACGTTCATTGAAAAACTATAATCAAAGTATTAACGATAGAAACGTTACAGTGGAGTCGTGAACTGGGTTCATAAATAGCCACAAGTCTCGACCCTCATTACTCAGGAGCTAAAGCACGTGCACACATCCGTGTCGCATTTGGGCACACGTTGGAATATGGGAAATGTGACAACTAAGATGGGGGGCGAGATGGGGAGGGGTGGGGGATATCTTGACAATATAATCGTTTTATCAAAGACAAATTAAATCTCTCGGTAGACCTTTGCAACGCATCTGCTAAGACTCAAGGGATATGTTGTATTACTTGATATATCAAAAAAATATTAAAAAAATATATAAAAAATTGCTATTGCAAAGTTAATGTCCCATGGCTCTTGTTAAGATTTTAGATATATCCCTTCCCACACACACACACACACACACACACACACACACACACACACACACACACACACACACACACACACAGACACACACACACACACACACACACACTTTATTTATTTTTGATTGTTTTTCTGAAATGTAATTTTTACATTGTCCTCAATGGAAGTGTTAAACTTACTGTGAGGAACAATAAATTGCTAACAAAGTAGCTGCGGTACACTGCTGCACCTTACCAGTGACCTCAAGAACACTTAGGACCTAAAGACAATACATCAGGTCACAATCCCACACAGCATAGTTGACTGTATAATGCCCATTAGGTATAAGTAGGCCATTGGAAAGTAGGCCAAAGCCCAGGTGGCTAATTTTACTGGGGACATGTCTCCTTACATTGTGTTGACGTTCTGTGATAGTAATAACTGCTTCTGGAGTCACGCAGTCAGTGAGAAGGCATCGGCACTTTGACCATTAAAGTGGACACACTTGTGTGACCTTTTGGTCTTATTACTGTCGACAAGCAGTGGGAACGCTCCCCGAGGGATTCTGGGTTCTCAGCAGTTTGTCATCCTTACTATTTACAGAGAGCAACCTGTTTGCCGTGTCATAGCCTGCTTCGGGCTGAGTGGAGGTGTGCTGGCCGTGGTGCTGAAATGCTGAAGGCCCTTTTAGCCACGGTACTGAAGTTGGCCATGAAGTGATCTATATAAACAGTATATGTATCCATCTTAGTGAATGTAGCACTACAGGTGGTGTGGCCACAAGACTATTAAATATGTGAAGGGGAAACAATCTAAGTTTAGATGTAGTCACTTTTTTAGATGTACACATTTATTCGCTCAGTCAAGAAATGATTGGATGCTTTAACTCAGGGTCTGTCTGCCCATCTGTCAACACATAGATACTATATCTATGGTGCAGCTCTTAATTGTTTATTTGATAAGGGGACAGTGCATTAAAAAAATGTGCTAAAAGGTTGTTTTTCACCTGTTGTCCTATGAGGCAGATGTTACAAAACAAACCTAAAAACAGAAATAAGATGAAATATACAAGGTTACAATATTGACGCTTTACAATGCGTGCACAAACAATGAATAACCAGATATCATAATAGACATCACTTGGTACAGCACACTTTGAGTTGTGATTGTTTAGTGCTGTCAGTTACAAAATGCAACAAATAAATGTGTTCCATTGCTTTTCAATGAGTGAGACCATCCACCACGGCGGAAGCTGTAGAGCAGCTTACACCATAAAGACAAAGAAGCAATATGTTCACGAGCGTTATCTATGAATCTGTGTTTACATGCCAAAGTAGAGGTTTGAACTGGGAGACTAATGAGCAACAAATGAATAAATGTCGTACTAAATGATGACAATGTGGTTTGTTCCCTGCAAATGATGGGACTGCGATGTTTATTAAGTAGCCTCAGGGACGTGAGAATCCCTGAGGTGTGTGAGAATACAGGTAGACCCACTTAACGATACTTCACTTTATTCCTCCACCATGACCTGCAATCCATCATTTGGTCTCATTTGGGCATCCTGCAGGCTAAGACACAAATGTGATCCCTCCCAGTAGACTGGAAAGTTGCATATCAGAAACATCAGTCAAAGAGATAATGACGGAAGAGCGTTTGCATGCGGTCAAAGACCCCAGTCTTTGATTCCAAAAGCAATACAGCGCGGACAGAAATCCATAACTTGGTGGGTTTTAAGGGGTTAATGTGAGGGTGGAACCACGCAACAGCCTCACTACATACTGAGATACCAATTCAAGGTGAAAGCCAGGCCAGAGCACAATGTACCAATAGTCAGATGAGATTTAGCTCTATAAAAAAAATAAAACTCTCAGTCTCAATAGTTCCTAAGGCAAAAGGAGAAAGGATGGAAAGAGAAACAGTTTGTTTTATGTGTATGTGAGGGAGGGAGAGAGAGAGAGAGAGAGAGAGAGAGAGAGAGAGAGAGAGAGAGAGAGAGAGAGAGAGAGAGAGAGAGAGAGAGAACAAGAAACAAGAAACAAGAAAGAGTAATCAACTCCCTCTTGGTAGCTATAAATACCAGGAGCGGGATATTACATCAACCTCTGCGTGGCCACAAAACATATTAAGGCCAGACCTGCTTTGTCTGTGGAGTTCTTAATGCCCAAGTGCACTTAGCATTATTACTGCTTATTGTGTGTATCGGTTTCAGCAGTCAGAATGTGGATTCGTTACAGAGTGCATGCACAGTGTGCACATTTACGGCGCCATGACAACTAAATCTAACACGTTACAGAAGTGTCATATATGAGTTTTGCATGTTTGGTCTTTTGTTTATTTCCAATTAGGAGTAGTTTAAATCATTTCAAAAGAAAAGCACCTCTGTCTGAACACACTTCAGTCTACAGCTGCTGCTACTGCATTGACTCTCCGAGGCACGGCGCTTGGCCAATGCGCTAAGCCCAGCTAAAGGCTGATGGGAATGTCATTCTTTTCTCAACTGTTTGGTGATAAACGTAAGTGTTTAATTACATTTAATTAAATGTTGACCTGATGATGGTGTCAGAAGAAAAAAAGTCAGGAAATATTTAAAGTTTGTAGGATTCATCCTTTGGGGGGCTAGAATGTCTATTTAAAAGGAAAAAAAGTATGGCAGTCAGGACAAAAGTGATTGAACGGTAGACCTGTTATGTCTGAAATAAGGTCTGCAATTAACAAGAGATGAAGAGATTTTAACGCCTTGTTCTACAATATAAAATAGGTCAGTAAATACCCCTCTCTTAAATTTTTAAGCTTTTACGTGTCGCTTAAAAAGAGTCTAAATGAGACGATTAAAGGTCCTCCTTTAGCTTGGTGAAGTCATGTGAAGGTGGTGCAGCTGCTTTATAGCCTAGCCTTCATGTTTTACTTATCATTAGTGAGCAAAACTTGTACGTATCATACACGTTTGTTTGAAAATGTACTTTATGCAATAATCTGAAATCCAATGGAAAAATTCCATTGGATTTTTTGTGAGTGAACCATTGTGACGCTAACGTTCTGGTTGGCCTACACAAACGCATCACTCCTTCTGTACCATCTACATGAGCAGTAGCCTTACTCTCAAACCGCTCAAGCAACATCTCAAGTCCGTTGTGGGTCTGGGACGGTGTGTCAATATATGCTCGTTTCATGTTTTATGGATACACCGTTCCATTAAATAGACATTTTCTTGTGCATAATTTATACACATTTCCTCAACTTCCGAGCTCAGAGTGACATAAGACATGCACATTCACACTCCAGAATGTACTAATCATCACACTCATGTGTTCACAATTCAGCCGCCGTTTTATTGGTTCTGCTTTAGTTCAGGATCGCAGCATTTAACACAGCTTCAGAGTAGAAAAGAACCCTTATGTGGCCCCCTCTCACATATTCACGTGTGTGCATGTGCATGTACATGTACGCACTTCACCCACATTCCCTCAGTGTGGATTAGGACTTCTTCCAGCTAGCGTGCATTATCCAGAAATAAGAGGGGACACTTCTTCTGCTGCCCACACTTTAACAAGAAAAGACAGAGACTCCATCCTGCCTCCTCTTTCCTTTCTTATTATCTCTGCCAAGTCAAGTCAAATGAAGAAATAACATATTTTACACCCATTTATAAAAGAACAAAGAGGGAGGCACGAGCTGGCCACCACGAAGCAAAACAGCTCTTCTTTATTATTTTCCTCTCTGCTGTCTTTTGCACCATTTTGAAGGATTACAATAGCAACAAAACAGAAGCTTATTCTAAAAACAGAAAGTCTTATTTTCCATACAGAAATAAATAAAATGTTCAAATATGCATGGCAGTGGTTCAAAATGTACATACCATTATTAAGTCTGTATATTTATAAATAAATGTATATTTATGTTCTATATTTTCATCATACACCTACATAATATCATCTTTCTGCGATATACATGGACACATGAAGTTTTGTTTAATATATGTAAATAACACATATGTGATCAAAATAGTCATATATATATATATATTTATATATATATATATATATATATATTCATGTACATATGTTTTCATATTCAAACATATATTAGATATAAAAACTTTTATAGTTCATTATATGTTATGCACCTTCATATGTGGCCATGCAAAAGTAATTATTGTACACATTCGACAAAATATGTTTATTTTAACATATATCAGTATATAATATATGTACATATATCAGCATATATAATGTTTTTTATTTATACCTCTATACATGGCCATATCTCAGATCGTTCAATGAGCAATTAGATTCAAACAATTTCAAATTTAACCATTAAAAGAAAAAAAATGTATTTCTGAGCAAGACAAAGAATCAATAAAAGATATTTAAGTGGAAATAAGTGTAAGTGCATGCAGACCGTGGGACTCGTGTGTTTTCAGTGGAGCCGTTGGCTAAGTCGACTCGGTCCCGCTGGATGAAAGAGCAGGACCCTGGTGTGGAGTTACCAAACCATCTGAAGCTGCCAGATGGCACCGTGGCACAGAGGAAGCAGAGGCCTGCTGCTCAGCTCTGCAGGGGGCACGACAATCACCGCAGCGGGTGCATGAGTGTGTGTTCGTGTGGAGTCGATACAGAAGATTAGCTGCAGCAGAATCCCTGGAAACCCTCTCATGTGCACGCAAACACACAATAACCCCTCCTGCACGCGCCCACACGCATGGAGCGCTTTCTCTTTGAAAGCCTGATCTCAATCTTGCAGACACTTTTGTGTGTGTACACCCACACACATCCACAAGCACACCCACACACCCACACACAGACACACACAGGCTTGATCAACCTTCATCTTCATATGGAGAATCACCTCATTCACATGGCTTCTCTAGTATTGTTCATACCATCATGACAGCAAGACATGATGATGCATTGAGTAGTTTGTTACGTTTGAGGAAATAGTGAAACATAAGTAAAATATAAAAAACACATTCATTTGCATTTTCTTTTGCCAATTTTCTCGAAATTCAGCTACAATTTGCACCATAATTGATTGGAAACTTGATTAGTGTTGGTGTGCTCTATAGATATATTAAAGGTGTCACATAGTTAACATTATGAAACAATTAGTTAGATTTAAGGGACAAAAATACTTAATATGAAAAAGATAACACAACAACGTAACGTACTACGTGATAACGCAACATAACAGCATCACAACATAAAAACGTAACAAAGTCACATGATGTAATAACTGTAACACTGACCTAGCATAAATTAACCACCCTTAGTAGACTTTTTAAAGTAACATTTCATAAAAAGTCATGGATTACGTAACACAAATGTAGTGAATTCTCTTGCTTGTCGTATTCGTTTTTATTACTGCACAACTTTTGGCTGCTCAATATACTCCGTTACTCGCTTTAACCCAAAGCAAAAAACGTTGTCATTAAACGTATCCACAGTTGACAGAAACAAACAAAGCCAACATTTTGTCCAGGCAACTGGGATACAAGTCGACACAATGTGTAACAAACGCTAAGCATCCTCCTCAAGACTGAACCCCGGCTGCTCGTGAGTGCTGAACTGATTAGTGGTGTGATCAACCAATCAACTTCAAACCTTCCCTGGTTCCAGCCTGCTACTTTTACCTGTTTTATATCATTATATATCGAATATGGTTTGTGATTCTTGGTCCGACAAAACAAGATATTTTAAAATTCAACTAAATAAATGTATAATTCAGTTATAACAATAAACACCAGTAGCAAGGTGTCACTTTCAGGTGCTTTTCAACTAAACAATAACAAAAAATTCACTGAAATGTCATTTGTGTGGAATAAAGGAGCATTGTGTCTGTAGAGGTGAAAAGTGAAGGAAAAGCAAAGACGAATGAAACGGAGAAAGCAGCATCCGGCAGGGTATGAACCTCAGAGCAGCAGGGTTATCAAAGAGGAGAGGATTTAAAAGATCTATCAGATTCCTCAGGGAAGGGATTGTGTGAAGCCAGAGATCACTTTCTCAGAAAGAGGGGCTTGTGGACGGAACTGTTGGAGAAGGCGGGACAGGACTGAGAGAGGGAAGAGATGTCGCCATAAACAACTCGGAAATACAACAGATTTCCCTTCAAAGTGTATCTCTTGCAATCAACTTTCCAGTTTAACTCCCTCCTATTTTTATTTTTAGAGCTTTCCCCTTCTGTCTCATGCCTCCAAGAGCTGTCTTCACTGTATTCAACTTAACTGTACTCTGAGATTAAACACAAGTCACCAGCACTCATCTCAGTAGCCAATTATATCTGTAGTCCAAACACACTGAATAAATCATTGAGTTGTTCTCAGAAAGGGAGGGAGAGCATTCTGTTTTCAGGCTCCATTCAGCTTTTCATTTCAAACAAACACGTGGCCCATGCCTTGAGGTAGTTCAGTTCCACAGTTGACTGTCTCATTACGATGACACATCAAAGAGAAATGGACTAAACAGTTCCATTCATATTTCGGGCTTCTCAAATAATATCTTGGCTGCAATTTGCAGCACAGCAGTGTTTTATTTAATTTTTAAATGCTTTCCCGCAAGTAGGCAACACATTTCACACAACCCACTGTGACTCGATTGAACCCAGGGAGGAGGCCTCATCGTGCACTGCTATGAACCTCTATGAGAACGTGATGATAAAAATGTAATTTGTGTGCCATTTTTACAGTTTAGCTGTCTAAATTCAAGTAAGCTGCAAAGACTTATATGACATTATGATAATTTAGGGACAAACACTGCTGTATACAGGCTGTCTGTAGGCATGGACTAAACAACTAAACGTGTCATTTTTTGGTAACAACCTGTCTTAAGCTGTGTCATTGAAATACCTTAAGTCACTCCAGATGTGTCTTGAAAAGATCATTTTTCTGGTAATCTTTTATTAGACAGTAACCTTCGGTTATGAAAAGTAAAGCCAGTGTTTTTATGATTTCTACGAGGGGGTGAAAATAAATACAATTGTATAGACATCATCTTCAGGACCATTAGTGTCTACAGGCCCAAAGACACAGTCTTAGAGTTTTCTGTTGTTTCTGATCCAACAATGTCATCTAACGACTGAAGTACATCATCAAAAGACTTAGAAAACTTGTAAAGTACATCACACTTTAGGTATCTGATGACGTGTTATACCTAATTCCGACCAACCCGTTCTCACTACCAAGGTGTTAAATACCACAGCTAGGTCACTGCAAAACAGACACAGGACTTTTGGCCAGGAGACTGCTGCCAAGTTGACATTTTGTCTTGTCAGTCGTTAGTCACGTTGGTCAGTCAGATTAACGTTAAACACGTTCTTTTCCTACGTGTTTTTGTTGCCTAAAATTAACTTCCTGTGATGACGAATGTTTATTTTAAAAGGACAGTAAGCATGTAACAAGTATATACTGGCATGCTGTCCCTGACAGGTCCAAAACTAACGCTAGAGGGGAATCCTGAGCAGTATAGTTCCATGTTTAGGAGCACTGAAGTTTTTTGACGCATTGGTGTGAGATTGTGTTGGATTGACCCGACCACATTTGGAGAGTTTGCCTCGCATTGTGAAGGGATCACTCTGAGGTGTGAATGCAATCTGTACAGCCTGACTGCATTCTGACAATTGGCAAGTAGGAAGGTCAGCTCAACCAGTAGGGGTCAAGTTCGTCCATACGGTCCTCGCCTTATTCTTTCTTATACTGAGAACAGAATCAGAATAATGAGAAACCGGTATTCAGACACACATCACATGTAAATATTAAATAGGAATACGGCCTTGGTTCTCCTTGATCTACCAATGTCACGGGACCCGGCGCCATCACCTAGAATTAAAATGAACGGAAGATTTAGTTTCAATGTCAACATATTCTTGCATATCTGAAGATGCCACATTTAGTCATGAAGCAATCTGGACTTCATCTGGCTGTGGATGCTCAACCCATGTTAAAGCTAAACTCTGTAATAGATAATTCAGGATTCCTGGTCTACCATTGCTAGCCAGACCGAAACAGCAGTGCAGTAGCCCAGCAGGCCTCCCTCTGCTCATCTCACAGCACTGATGCCGTGAGATGAGCTAAACCACTGGAACTAATATTGGGTCCATTAGTACCTGACTCACTAAGAGCTGTGGATTGGTGTCACATAATCGCTGCCAGAGGAGGAGACCAAATGACTGGCTGAGTTGGGATGTTATCAGTATTTTCTGTGGTGCAAGGTGAATGCCATGCATGCATTTAGTCTTACTTTTTTCTGTGGAGAGAGCAAAGCAATCTCCTGAGGCCAGAGGCTAACTTTTGTTGCTGACGCAACATTCATCAGTCACACAGCAACACAGATACAGTTTCCTAAAGGCCAAAAGACATCATCTAAAGACCAACATGCATCAGTTAAAAACCTAGAGACCTAAAGACGTATCTGGAGACATAAAGACACATTTGACTGCACTCCAGCCGACCAGACAAAAAAACATCATCAAAATCGATAGTCTCAGGAGTAAACAAGTCTCCTAAAGAGTGAGGCCAGAACTTGACAATGTGGGTTTCAGCACCAGAAAGACAAAATAACTAATTTACTTCAGGAAGCACAGATAGACATTATTTAGGAGGTGGACGTAGTCGTTGTTAGGTCATACTGGTATGTTGACTGTGTTTTTGAAGCCTCCAGTCCATCATTTTGACTGGCGGAGTCACCCTCTGATGGCCATTGGCATCACTTTTCCAAACTGGAGGTTGTCGTCTGACCATTACACATCATCGGGGACCGTGTGGGGATGGTTCTCGCCTTCAATTTCCCAGGACCCCACACCTTGGGAGACCTCTCCTGGTCTGCAAACACCACTGCCGATGGTCAGAAGGCGCAGTGGCAGCTACACTTTGTGAGAGTCCTTAGGAGATAACCACTGAGCATCTCAGTGTGGTACGCATGCTGATCAGCAGCAAAGAGTCATCAACACCACAGACAATCTGCCCTGTGCCTTCCTTGGAAGTCATCTCCTGTTGCCTCTTCAGGGCAAAAACAATCATCCTCAAGGACTCCTCCCATCCTGGTCACCAGCTGTTTGACCTGTTGCCCTCTGGCAGCCACCACACTTCAGAAGTACACCTAGCTCCAACAAGTCTTGAATGGCCCTTCTCATGTAATGTGTCTTTTAGAGGGCAAAACTACTGCATCTGCTGCAAGGATTTATCTTACACTATTTAAATCACATTTATTTATTTTTCCCCTTACTATTTCAGTATTTTTTTTTTGCTGCGGATGTTTGTTGAAGTTATTTATGGTGTTTGTCCTGCCTTTCAACTGCACTGATAAGGAGTAGCATGCCTAATTTTGTTGTATTTTGTAACCACATACAGGTTTTCTATTTCATTCTACAAAAGAAAAAAATGCCATTCTAATAAGTAAAAGAAAATCTGTCAATGGAAGAAATGAAAATTTCCTAGGTAAGATTTTACTTTTGATCTATATGATCTATATTTTAACTATATGACACTGGCATTCAAAAGTGTTGTGTGTCGTAATAAGCCTGTAATGCTTTTATTTTTCACTGAACAAGATACTTGAGATACATTGTCCAAAAACAAGTCTGTGCATCTCACTGAAATGTTACTTGTTTGGTGAATGTGTATTGAATAAAATGTTATTATTTACTATAGTAATTAGACAAATATAATTTTTTTTTAATTTATTTTTTTAAGTTTTTACAGAGTATTATAAAGTTATAACTGCCCTAGATGTCATGGTATGGGATGTTGGAAAGACTTCATCAGAAGAAAGATATCTATACACTGAAACCCAACGTCTCAAGGCATACAGATGTCGACATACGGGTAAATGAAGTAGTCCGACTAGTGAAAGAACAACAGAAAGGTTAAATGCACCAAAGTTGTACTTTTCCTTCACTTCAAGTCTCATTTAGAGACTACAAACTGTAAATATCCAAAGAGCCTGAGACATCAAAAAGCTTGTTCCTAAAAGAAAGTGCTGCTCACTGTAAATTCACAGCTCCAACATAACTGTGTGAAAGTGAATAAGTGGCTGTAGCTGCAGAGTTGACTCCGTGTCCCTGTGCTTCGATAGCTTCTGTGCACTCACAGAGCTGATGATGAGCCTTGGCCATTTAAATTCTCAGACACATCAGTCAATTTACAGTTCTTTACCAGCTACTGTTGCATTGCAGCCTCTAAGCACTGGAGGCAGTTCTAAGCAAAAATACATGTTTTGACATTGGCTTTCATAAGGACCTGATGATGTTTGGAGAGGCTGGGAATCGTTTGTTTTTCTCTTTTTTTTCCACGAAGAAATCCAACACAGCACACTTTTGACACTTCAGTGTTACTTCTCAACTCCATCTATAAAAAGACACTGAAACATCACATTTTTTCACTCATTCTCAGTGATGTCCTGTACACACACACAAACACACACACTCTCTCAAGTGAGTGCACGCTCTAGCTCTCGCTCTTCAAATCCTTTCAGACACCCTCAAAACACAAGACTGAGTTTCCCACAGACCATGAAGACACTGCAGTGCCGCTCCAGATTAAGAGAGCGTGGGCGGTACTTATGAAGCCTCCTCATCGGATAGATAAGGTGCTCTTGCAGCGCGTCGCACCCACACAGCATCAACGCAACACTCATTAAATCTATTAGCATACCATCATATAGCCAGTGGTTAGGATTCGCCTGCGCAAATACCAAGTGTAGAGCTTCAGCGCATGAGCATGATCACCGCCGCTACGCAGTGTGTCCTCAGTGCTTTGACACTGTCAAATGTACATTAGTAGCTGAATGTGTGTTCGCTCACAGCGGTGTTGCAATACTGCGTAGGGCCAAAGGAAACATGTTGAATCCAAGATGCATTATCCACATGTTGCCTTTTCAAGAGGAACTCTAGTCATTCCCTTTGAGGCCCGCTGGGTGGCCAATCAGCATCTCACGGGCCTCCTGCAGCGACGCAGCTTCATAGTTGACCAAAACCACTTCGGAAGGGCTGCGTAGAAATTATACAACTCTGTGATGTTAAAAACTTTAATTTGAAAGGAAATCCTCTGGAATTTTTGAATTTTTGGAGGGGATTTCTCACCAGCCAAAGAGATTTATTTTCAACAGAAGCACTTCATCCCGCTGATTTACAAGTGGATATTATGCATCAGTGACCTATGTCTCACCATCAAATGAAAGACCCTTCCAAACTGAGCAGGATTATATAGACATTAATAATAACTGCGTTCCAAAATGACCCTAAAACGGTTATTACATGATTCATATGAATGAGGTGATAGGTCAGGAAAATGTGTAAATGTGTAAATTTAGGCACAGAACCACGAGAGACCATGGAATAGGGTTTTTAAAATACGTGCCTGGTTCAGGACAGCAAAAGATCAAAAGATGAACAGTTCAGAGTCCAATTAACCTGAGCTGCATGTCTTAGGACTGTGGAGAATCCGGAGGGAACCCATGCTGCCACGGGGAGAACATGCACCCTCTTCTGTGAGGTGACAGTGCTAGCCACTAGATCACCATGCAGCCAGCACTTATATATTTGAATAAACGATGACATCAATCAAGGAATGGAGGCTTATTAAGATCACAAAATCGTCAGACAAATAAAAAAGACCCAGGTTAATGACAGCATCGCTGAGTGGTTTCTGCAAACATCTATGCTTGTAAAATAACTGAAACCATGTTATAAAAATGGCTGCGTCGTGCATTGAGACTAAATTGCAGTGGACATTCAACCTTTGCTGCAAACAGATCAGAGTCAGAATTCACAGTTTCATAATCCATATTTTTCAATGCCCTTGTACAAACCACAGACTTTTTTTTGGTCTCAAATGACTCCTGTTCACGAACAGTCAAATAAACACATAACTGGTACCTTCCGCAGAGCTGTTTGCCATCTTGTAATCCTTCCGCTATTGACACCGTGTACACCGCTTCTTTCTAATCCTGAGCTTGACATTGCTCTTTTGGTGTAGCTCTTTCTGGGTCGACGTCTGTGATTGAAGGCAGAGAATGACAACGAAAGCCTCTGAAATCTGCCCCGGTGTTCATCCTGACCTGCCACCACTTCCCCTGCTGCAAGGCAGAGTTTTCATAACAGCTCTGTGCTGTCGCTTTGTTATCACCCTCTTCAGCAGGGGGCCGCGCCCGAGGCCGTAAAAGACGCCTCCTATTCTGCAGAGGCATTCTTCTCACATAGATGCTAATGAAACCTCAGTGTGCAGAGGCCTAAAGAGCTATTTCTACCAGAAAACAACGACTGCTCAGCGGGGTGAGACCTGATCTGCCGCCACCCTGGATTCACTTTCTCATTATTTTCTACCTGCAGAAATTTCTGCGTGAAACCTCAAAATATGATATTCAATATGATCCAGCCCGGGTTTTTGTAATGGATTTTAATGATGACGTTGGAGATAGAGGTAGGTACACTATGCACTCATGTGCCCCTGTGTTTTTTTTCTCACATGAATGTGAATGGCTGTATTAGTGTGAGTGAACTTTAGCTGATGACAAATTAGCAGGACAAGTAGGAGGTGACAAGAAATTGTAGCCGATGTCCCCGGAAGCTCGGGTGACAAAGAACACACATTGTTCAGTGAATGTTTTGCTAGGTGCCGCTTCAACCTCGCTGTTTCCCTACTGTGACAGGAAGGAAGGAAAGCAAGGCCAAAGTAACTGCAAATGACTAGGATGTCAAAAGTAATGCTGTTTGACTCTTTTTGGTTTCAGTGGCATATCAAGGTACATTTGAAAAAGGCTAGGTCTTCCCAAAAAAGCAGGTGGTCACACACTTACAAGTAGAGCAAATTAATTCATACAGGAAGCAGGCAAAATCCAAAAACTAGGGAATGAGGCTAAGCCCAAAAAACACTGATAAATTACAATTTTCTGGTAATTTTCTGGGAAGCGATAAGCACACAGGGTAGAAGAAAGAGAATCTGGCAGGGGGGACGGGAACACAAGGGAGTATACAAACAATAATAAATCAGGGACAGGTGAGTAATTGAGGGCCGGTGTGGTAAATCAAAGAGGCAGGTAACACACGGGCACAAGGCGGGAAGCAAAACGAGACGTCGGATGGGTCCATTTAAAAAAGACTAAAAAGAGGAAACATACTAAATAAGACCCCACGACCATAACAAATGGAAGGTTTGATAAATGATTGTGGTTTGGGTTCAAATAATTGTGTTTGTTACGTTTTTAAGTCACCTAATATGCGACATTTATGTGCATTATGTAACATGTTACGTACATAGCGTAAGCTAAGTACGCAGCGCAACTTTTGTCGTTGCCATTAAATAAATTGAGTTTGACGAGAGACTTCCCTGTTTTGATAGCTGGTGTGACTTCAGTGATGCAGTGTTAAGTGTGTTGGTTGATCCATCTGTCTGTTTGGAACAAAACATCTTGACAACTTCTGGCCATATCACCCAAACATTTAGCTGCTCATGCTTCCCACAGGATATACCCTTTACATTATGAACACAGCAATCCAAAAAGCCGCACTGCCATTACATTACCTTCCTGCTCCACATAATGTGAACCTTTTATATTTTTAATTTGTGTTCATTATTACTTAAGTCAAGTTGCAGAAAGTTATTTTTCAAATTAGAGTTTAATACATTCTGTTCCTATTTCACAATAATGCAGCCTATTAAAATCAAGAATTAACAGGCAACATGTTGCTTTAGCAAAGCTCTTTTTCAAACTTAACAACCATAACTGATGGAAGTGATGGTCCAAATCACAAAAACAAGACCCGATTTGCAATAAACCAAAATTACCCACTGACCTTTTCCTTTAGTACCCCCTTATGGTTCAGTATCACGTGTTTAAGGTTCTAAGAAACAAGGTATATTTTGGCTGGCTTGTTTGACATATTCTTAATGTTAGTTATAAAGAATATTGCAGCAAATTACAGCTATACATGTTTAGGCGTTAAGGATTTGGACCATGAAATAAGATCGAAATGAATTTTGTATTTAGAAAAGAAAATCGGTTTCCAATATCGGCAATCCTTGGATATCAGTCCAAGTCCTGAAAACCTCTTGTTGGAAGAGATGCACTATACATAGTTTGTGTTTGCATCTCTGCCTTTTCAAATGTAACAGTGAGAGAAACAAGGCATCCCACTGAGACTGCAGTCCGTCAATAAAATGCTGCGCTGCTTCTCGTCGGGAGCTGCCTGCTGGCGCTTCTGCTTTCTGACCCAATAACTAACGTGACATTTTCACGATGGCCATACGCACAAAAAACACAAAGATGTCACATTACACTTCGACCAATATGGGATTTTAAATGTCATTGTCAGTCATTTTGAACGGAAGCTGCTTATGGCCGATACTTTGTGCCAACAATTCATTGTCTTTATCATTTAATGGGAAAGAAATCCTTAAAACAAATGTCAACAACATCAGACCATCCTAATTAGACCAAACCTAAGTTAAGGCTTTCCTATATACCAGTCTTCAATAATGATGTCACATAACAAAATGCTGCTATTGATCATATCAATGGTGAACCACAATGACACTTTCTTGTCCTAATGATGGGTCAATACAAAGAAACGGATCAAGTGGTTCACACGAGAAAAGTGAACCGTACTGAGCATCCTCCACCGAGAGATACAGACAAGTCTAATGCTTCGGATTTGAATTTGATTTGTTTCTCTCCAGTCACATTGTTAACTCATATAGTTGTAAGCGAAGCCATATTTCTATCCTGCCCTAAAAGCGTGTATATTTCCAGTTCATATTTCATGAGCATGCATTTGGACGGATGCACAAAGTGTTCCTTTCAATAATTTGGACCTTTCGTCAGGAAGGGCCTCTTAATGTTAGTGACCCAAACTAAAAGCCTACTTTCATCTGCTGAGCGAGCGAGAGAGGAGGGATGAGACAGAGCTGCACGCAATTTCCCTTTATTCTCTATAAAAAAAACAGGAAAAGATGTAGATGATTGGGTCCATTTGTACTCTCTCACATACATGGGGTACACAGATTGTTTTTCATAGAGATACTTTCAATTGAGAAATGCCAGATTACAGGACTGTCAATTCACTTTGGTGATGACATTTTTAATTTTTAACATTCCCTTCGAACAAAATTGTGGCTAACGATAAAGTGCCCCAAAAGCTGCTGGATTTTAAAGACGTATGCTGTGGAAAATCTTACTCCCCAGTGGAAAACCCTATTGTTCTCGTGACCCTCTGACCTATTCCAAAATTCTGCTTCGTCTTAAGGTCGAAATGTCCACATGTGTAAAAGAATCAATGAGATTTACTGCGCACACAAGAGGAACCTGTTTCATTCTGGGGAGTCGGTTGTTCCTTTTCGCCAACTCCACCTTTCTGCAGAAATGTACAGTTTGGACCCATATGAACAAGATGTTTAGCTTTTAAGATACATCTTGTATTTCAAAACCTAAACATCTTGTTCATGAGGCTGAAATCCTTTTTATAAAAGTGCAATGTGAATTGCTGTCTCACGGAGCATCTTTTATTCAAAAGAATCTATCTGAATGTCATTGTGAAAGCTTTTCCTATGTTGGCAGCAATATTTATTGCATATCAAAGTTAAGCATCAACTGAAGCCAGGTATCGCCCTTGAGAAACAGCATCCATTAACCTCGAACTCTGAATATTCCCAGTGATATCGAGTATATTTGCTTTCTTACCTGCTACCTCTCTTGTAGCTTTAATCAAACAGCATCAGATATCCTTAACAGTGGCAGGTGATTTAACTCTCCTTTGGGATAAGTCCTTCTGATATATCCAAAGTTATTATCATTCATGTCAAAAAAGCCTCAAATTAAAACCTGAGCGTTATTCTAGAGACTGTAGGATTAGATTAATGCCAGGGGGAACGCCCTTGGACATTAAAGCGTGCTCATCAAACATCACATATGGTCAGTCAGTCAGATACAACACTTAATATTGTCCTTATGGTCCGTAAAACCGTTTGCATTTTGCGTCATTACTCTGCTAAAAGGCTTTAGCAATAAATGTAATGGGAGTGAAAGGTTTGTTGAGGGCTTTGAGGGCACGGGGGTGGAGGCAGGTTAATGCTCACAAATGGCCTCATAGCTGATCAATATTCCTGCAGGGGAGCTGGTCAATGGCCTGTGGAGGGGTTCTTCATGAAGTCAAGCAGGAGTGGTTTGGTTCACTGCCGATCTAACTGTTCTGTACTGTGATGATACTGGTTCATTTACTTCACTAATAACGTATTAACAGCAATACTGCATTTCCCTCTTACTGTCGTTTAACGAGTATCGTGCATGTGTCAGGGCCTGATAGGTCTTATGCCTGCGCATAGAGCTCCATTGTTGCTGAAAAACATCAGTGAGCCACACTGTTCGTGTTTCACTTTTCCAGAGACTTTGAAGAGTATTTTTGAAATGGCAGGAAAAAGGGATGTGGATGCGAGTATAGTTTTGTCAGAAGTTGGCTACGCGAGGCTGTAACTTTGAAAGAGATCTTCAGAAATGTATGTTTTAGTTGTTCCTTCAAGGCAGTTTGGCCTGCTTTTATTGAATTTTCCCGTTTTCACACAGTTTTTTTTAACAAATAAAAAAACCTGATGGAAACGCAACTAATGTTGTACTGGGTGACATGAGGCTAGTCAGATAGTATTATATATAAAGAACACCGAGGAATACAGCCCAGTTCTGCAAAATATAACCCATTTGAGTGTTCTGAGCCCATGTAATTAGCTATCGCTACTGCTTGAGACTGCACACACCCTCATATAGTGGAAGTGGGGTTGATGTGGAGTTAATGTTGAGAAGAAATCTCTCACCAAATCTATAAGGGCTGATAACGCTCATCCCATTAGCTGATCACATTTGAGGTGAAACGATTAGCTGTTGTACTGTGCGCGCCAACTTTTGTTGTTGCTGTTGTCGTTGAGTGACTCCACCAGCAACAATGAAACCTATTACAAAGAGAAATGATAAAAAAGAGACTCCCATGTGGGTGAAAAACTGTAGCCATTTAACCCTGAGGAGTTTCAAAGATGCTAAAGCTGAGGGACCGGCTGACAGCACTACAAGCCCGCACACAAGCAGCGGCTGTGCCGCTATAGTGCTCTGTTGCATGGCTTTGTGAAGGTCTGATTTCCCCACTTGCCGTTACCTCTCCGGCTGCTCTGCTCCCACGAGCTGATGCGATCCAACACAAACGACTCCATGGTTACTGGGGTTTGGGGGATTGCTGGCAAGAATGGGAGGGGGCGGGAGGGGGGGGGGGGATGGGGTAGAGGAGTTGGTAAGCCCTGATGGGGAGTTGTCAAAGATAGATGACTTCATTTTGCCGGCTTTACCTTCTGTTCTCCTCCTCTCTCTGATGCCGTCTCAGTTGCTGAGGCTGACAAAGATTTTTCAATACAAAAACGTGACTTTGGTGGGAGCTTGTTAGCGCTCTGCCTTCTAGGTGAACCCTTTAAAGCAGGTGGTGTCTTTGAAAGTGATTGATAATTAACGGCTTGAGCCCCAAAAAGGGGAAACAAAACAGACATTACATTATAAAGAGTCCCATCCGGCTCGGCGGTCCAAGCTTCAGTCAACACATGAGCCACCTGAACATCTTCAGCATGAGCCTCCTCTTTCACCCCTCACGAGCACAAGGAGCTCCTCACTCTGAGCTGGCCTACTTCTGCGTGGAAATAAAGTATGAATTCTGCTCCGCTTGCCAGTCTTACCTTTCTCCGGGCTCAGGCTGCGAACGTTGCCAGAATCGTCCATTGGTGTATTCCCAAAAGAGACAAGGCTCCATGTGCTGCTAAAACGGGGACAAAAGGGCTGGCTTTACCTGAACCACCATCTGGGGGGCTACTACTGTCATATGCGCGCCTTGTCTCGTGGTTGTCTTCATCCGAGGTGTCAGAAAGGTCTTTTGGTGGAAAACTTACCTATCCTCTTTCTACCACCTCTCTTATACAGTCTTCCTCTCTACACGCTGCCTGTCTTCATAAAAGCTCATCCTCTCTGTTCCTATGTGCCAGTGTGATGGTAGCAGCAAAGACAGCGTGGTCTTGCACACTTCTTCTTCTTCTTCTTCTTCTTCTGCCTCTACTGTATAGACTGGTGGGAAGGGGGATGTTGCCACAGAGAGCTTTGGCAGCACGCTCAGTGCAGTCAACCACTCACGGCTCTTGTATAGGGGGGGGGGCGTTTGGTTCAAAGCCGATCACCTGGGAGAACGAGCGCTCTATTAGATGGAGAAGGGAGGGAGGGAGGGAGAAGTGGGAGAAGAAGAGAGGAGGAGATGGGGGGAGGGAAAACAGAGAGGGAGTGGGAGGGGAGGGAGGAGAGGGAATGGACCGAAATGCATCTGCCGAGATAAAGGGGGAGGAGGGTGAAGCAGAAAGGGAGGGATACGAGATGCGCGAAGGAGGCAAGGTGGCTGTGATTTGCAAGTAGCAAAGAGCAGCGGCGTGTGGTGCGCATGTTTTATTCAACAAGGAGAGGACCAGCCAGGCGTGGATGGGTTTGTCTCAGCAGTCGGCCGACAAAAGGGAGAGACAGATGGGGGGAGGAGGGGCAATAACGGAAACAAGGGTGGAAGAAGATGAACTTCTCTCCACTTCTTTGATTTGGATTGAGACCAGCAGGAGAGCAAGGAGCCTTCAACTGAAAGAGTGTGTGTAGACGTACAACTCTCTCACCTAAAAATTGAGTTTCCCAAAGGAGATCTTAAGAATTTCAATTGAACAATACATTCCATCTCATGTCTTTGTGTTAAGTACAGAGATACAGTCTGCCCTAAGCAGGGGGAACCGACAGCCTGGGTTTGTCTTCAGTACCGAAAATATACCCACCAACTCTTTTGAAGCTGGGACAATTTCATCTGAACCCACAAAGAAGCTAAAAACGTCTGTGTGTTCAAACTTATTCTTCCGACACCATGTCGGTTCAACAGACCTTCGGCTAAGCCCCGCCCCCCACTGCTACTCCGTCAGAGCTGCCATTGAGCCCACAATGTCACCAACTGCACTCCCTGTTATATTTTCGCACCATTAAAAAATGCTATTTTAGAGAGAAGCCGACAGAAGTCTCATTATGTGTTTGAAAGACATATCCATGATGTTAAACTGATTTAGCAAGATAGTTTACTAATTATGAGCCCTCATGAGTGCCTGTGAAAATTGTATAATATCTTCTGTGGTAGTAGACGAGAAGGAGAAGAAACACCAGAGAAGAAAATAAAAATGGGAGTCATAATTCAACTGTAGAGTTGAATTATGGGAAACATAAGAACCAGGGTTTTGGCCCGTATAGGGACTAAAAAGAAACCGATATCTCAGCCTCTGCTGTTTCTCTTTTGACTGATCTTATGTCTCGCGAGCCCTCTGACTTTATCGAAATGTAATACTTATCTTTAACTTAATAAAAACGAAATCACCACACAGCAACATGGGAAATATCCTTCTGTTCTGTATCTCTTAATACAATTGTTTAGTTTAAATAGAGATTTTCCATACTTTAAATTTCATTTGAACGGCGTTCCTGTTTTAGAAGAATGCACTTCTCAGTAGCTTCAGTTTAAATCTCTTGGTAGGCCTTTATTAACCCATGAGGTCTGAACACAAGGGCACAATTTACAGTATTTTCAGCAACTTTCTGCTATCGCATGAATAGTATATGTAGTCGTGAATAGTTTCAGCTCGATGCGTGTTTCATGAGGCAGGAACGACCTCTACTCTTTTCTCCCTGGATTTTCAAAGACCGCTCTTCAGCCTCCACAAGAATCATCACCGAGAACCCCTGGAGCTGAATACAAACCTGCACTCCAACCAAAAGTCCAGCTCGGTTTATCCATCAGTGTCTCCTTCGTACATTAGCAACACCTCCTGCTGCTTGACTGAACTTCGCGGCGTGCTACAGTAGCTGTCCACTGAGTCACAGCATAGCATAGCAACAGGACCTGTTTTGCACACACCCTTAAGGCTATCCCTGACACAGCTAGAGGTTGCATGGGAAGAGCAAGAAAGCAGTCCGTAAGGACCAGTGTAATGGTCTCATAAGTGTGTTTACATGCACATGGGTTGATAGTGGGGGTTGGGCATTACGACCGCTAGGGATGTTATAGGGCTCTGTACCTTTAGTGCAAATAGAGTATGTCAAATGTGATCATGGCTGGGAACATGGTCACAACCTTGAACTGCATTGATGAAAATTATTGCCGTAGATGTGTGCAGAAAACAAATAAATATTGAATGTATACAAAGTACTTCACCATTATATCCCTCCACTACACAAGGATGGCGACATTGGTCACTTTTGGTCCCCATCCAGATATGTAATCATTTATATTTCATTAAGACCCAAACCAACAATATCACAGTTTGTTTTTTATACTTTCCTCTTCGCAACTATGTCTGTTGCAGAATCCTAAACAATGCTAGCGACTCAGCATGTCAGTGTGGAAGTACTGACATTTGTTAGATGCTGTGTAGCAAATAATATTCATACTAGTTGCATGCCAAATTTGCTAATTAGTGATAGTGGACATACAGTACTGATGCTGATGTGAAGGGCATTGTTGCCATAAAGTTTAAAATTAAAACTATGACCTGATTATGGCACCATATGAGAAATTTAGTAATGCAAATTCATCCTAACAGGCATTTAAGACTCCATCCAACAGTTTTGTATACAACTGTTGGATGGAGTCCATATATATATATATATATATATATATATATATATATATATATATATATATATATATATATATATATATATATATATATATATATTCCTTTCTCTTTAGATTCCATTTACAGCAACAGGCCACTGTTGCTATTTGAAGACTGTGGAAACATGGTCATAAGCGAGAAAGGTTAGAACTGATCGATGTGATCCTGTGAGCCTCAGTGCGACACTCTTGTGTCACTTCCAGGTAACTTGTGGCACTTTGTCCATTATCCAGCGTTGCAGCAGGTAATCTCCCGAGCTCTTGTAAAAGCACTGGATCAATGAAGTCGCTCTGGAGCAACGACGGAGTGAACAACAATGAGCTTATAGCCTGCTGGTCAGCCACAGCTACTCAATCTCTAAAGCCTTAAAAACAGTCTAAGAAACCACAAACAGGGTCAACAGAGAGGCGTGTTTTTATTCCTTCTGAGCTCACTTAGTTCTTCTACAAGTGAAACCAAGCAGACTATTGACTGATTGACTCACAAGGGAAGGTCACGCTTTAGTGGTGGAAACAAGACATACGCAGACAAACTGAAAATGCCATTGATGGCTCGGTTCCCTTCAGGACTAAGATGAAACTGCAGCGGCTTCAGAAGTGGCATCAATAATGATATCAGCTCAGACCATAATTTATTCTCGGAGCTAATTTATTGCCATGGCTTGTGTTTCTAAGCCATGTCTTCATCAATCTTAAGATTGTGAAATTAATGGGCAATGTTGAGGATTTTTCTTTTTAAATTTTCCGTTTCCATTAATTCTTTTAAATTCTGGGCTGACACAACTTGCAATAAAACATTCTTGGATGGTGACCCAGCTAATCCAAAAGTGTCTCTGTCTTTGCGAGCAAGGCTGTGTGTGACATGTTCAGCAAACTGTGTCTTGTTATGAGTGGGGACGGAGGAGAGCGAGTGGAAGTTAATAACCTCAGCTGGATGAGTGGAGGGGCCAGCTGCGTCCTCCATGGATTTCCTATCAAATGTGTCCGCATTGTGTGTGTGCAGGTGGCTCGAAGCAAAAGGAAAAGCACTTTTTTCCAGGGTTGTATTGAGGGTTACATGGTTCAAACGCAAAATCTTTCCTTGTGGAAATAATGTTGGGCGATTGAATCTGTACTGTAAGAGATATATTTACGCAATGAGGAGCAAAGAGACACACATCAAATGCAGCAGGATGCAGCTGGGGTTCTGTGTATTGTAAACCATTAGTTTGTTGTATGTCGGTGAGAATTCTAATGCATTTCCCAAAAATTCCCTCTTGAAAGAATACAAAAAAAATCGACTTTCTGTTTGGCTTTATGATGCAGTAACATACAGCATGGTTATAGGAAAAGATGATTGATTGGTTAAAACATTTGGATCCCTTACTTCTTTAAAGAATGTCCATATACAATGTACAAACATAAAAAAGTTTGCTTACAATTTGAATGTGTAATATTACTGAAACAAACACACACACCAATTGTACTTGAAGTGTGGAAAGTAAAAAGCGCCCATAATGCAGAATTGCCTGCACACTTTCCTGTCAGTTCAGGTAACCATGGAGAACCAGATTATCGATGAAAAGGATGCTATCATATTAGTTCCACCACACCATTCATTTTATAATCCTATTCTGTTAGAGAACCACATGGTCATGTATTAGGATAGCATTTTATGGCAAGAGTGCGCTTCTTGATTTACTGTTAAATGAGCAATCAAGGGTATAAGTCATGTCCCTCGTGTCCTCGCACAGCGGTTCGTATGATATCTTACATATTTTTTATGCTAATTATTGTACGTTTTGCAATGAACATCTAACAACAAGAGAGAGTGTTTTGACTTGGGTAGATTTAGGAAAAGATATTGGTTTTGAATACTGAAGTATGGAAGTTACTTGACACATATGTCATAGTTTTTCCTAAAGAAACATTGTGTAAAATGTAGGGGGATTAATTAGCAGCAATCAAATCAAATATTCATAACTTGATTTTAATCAGTGTATAATCACATGAAACAAAAAATTGCTTCAAAAAAGGTATTTTCATTGGGTCCTGTTCGACAAAGTCCGCCATCTTGCACTGCCATGTATCTACAGCAGCACAGGATGGACGCTGGTTTGGGCATGAGCCATTTGCATTTGATGTTATGTGAAACCTGTTATTGTGTGAGTATAATGTAGCTGCATAAAAGTAAGCTGCGATGGGAAGTCATCCCCTTATTTTCCATGGACCAGTGTGAACCTCTTCATTGTTTTATACTGTTGACTTCTTAATTAGATGTAGCATTTCCGATTTCCGTGCCTATTATGAGAGCTTCTCTAAAATACTATTGGATAAGTAGCATTTATTGGTCGTGCGCACATCCCTCCATGGGTACATGGGTGCATGCGGGCCTACGCTCATGTGAGTGCCCTGGAAAATCAGTCACCAGTCTTGATAGAATAAGACCTCAGGGCCTTGGAGAATGAACCGTTACGCCCCCGTTCAGTGTTTGTGCACTAGAGTGTGTGTTTGTGTGTGTGCGGCTACTGAGGCCTGATAACTGGCTGATAAGCAAAACTGTCAAATTTGATTCATGCATGCAGCACGACAAATTTGACAGGTGCCATTTTTTTTTTGAATACTGTTGGACAGCTAACTCAACATATTGTGCCCCTCACCGTCTGTCTTTGTGTAGAACACATACTGCACCCATCAGCTTGGATGGGTATTTATGACTCTTTGGGCTACTGCTCTCTTTAGGTTAGTGTTTGTAGAAGTGACAGCTACACTGACTGGCAGCTGGGTGAGCAGATGTCTTGTTTCGTATTACATTATTATCTTTCTTTTGTCCCTATCAGTTCAATTTGAGTGCCAACAAAACCTCCAATAAGGCCCACCTACTCTACCATGATTGGTCAGTCTCTGAAAAGTGCAGATGCAGCACAACGGTATACAAAACATGGCCCTAGAGATTATGCTTTAATGCAGTGAACTGGACAATAAAAAGAGGAAGAGTGAAAACATTGAATAGTTTTTGGCCGGACACAAACCAGCAGACTAGGTCAACATATAAACCATGTCCAGAAACCAGAATGCTGCACTTCAATAGATATATTTCTGCCAATCAAGTTTCTGTTTCATTATCAGGGCTGGACTGATCATTGGCGAGAGTCCCGAGCAGCCAATTCATTGCAGTGTGAGCTTGATTTCAAAACCCTGTGTGTTGTATGTAAGGGAAGGACTTCAGGAGATTGCTTTCTTTGCGATGCTTTCTCTTTTTTTTATATAAAGTAGCTGGAATAATAATCCCCAGTGTATGTGAGGACTCATTTGTGTCTGTATTAGTGCAGCACTATTCGCTGCAGCGTTTGCCTGTCCTATTTCAAGACCTGCTACACAGTCACTGAAGCAGCACACACTTAGGACACACAGGACAGGTTGTCAGTCGATCACTGATACGGGCGACAGAAACCAACACATTAGCACCTCAGTTTTCCCAGAGGTACATGTCTGTGGACATGGAGTTAAACCTTCAGTAATTCCAGAGATGAACAGGGACCCTGTAACATGCCAGCAATTACATATACTGAAGTCAGGGGTACCAGAAAGTTCCAACACCTCTACTTTTTTTGTTTCACTTTGTGAAGAAGCAGAAAAAGAATATCTGAACCGTGCATGGTAGAATATTGATATTAAACCATGGATTTACAGCTGTATGAATCCTAATCAGAATTACACTGACAAATGGCTCCATTTGTACCTAGCCAGTCTTAAAAAGGCTGTTGTAATACATCCAGACCACAGCGCTTTGATAATGAAGCGGCGGTGATTGGTCGTAGTGAAGGATACCGATATCTAGTGTTACCCTCTGCTCAGGAGGCATCTCCTTATTTCCCCCAAAATGGAAATCAGTCTGCATGGACCGCTGTGACTCACGGCCGGTCATCGCTGGAGTGGCATCACCATTTAGACAGAGGGACAGAGGGACAGAGGATTGTGCGGTCAGCCAGTTGGTTGGGCAGATCTGGCCTATTAATCGATGTACATAATCAATATGTGGTGTGCAGACAATGTGAACTATGTCAAAGCCAAATAGTTCTTTCCCCATACGTCATGAAATCATGAAAATCACAACATCATCACTATACCTCTTATGTGAGAGTGGACGACAGCGTCATCTACCTGCTGCAACAAACTCAGTCGCACCTGGATTTAACTAATGTCTCTGTGAGAGTCACTTTCTTTGACTTCTTCTTTGATTTAACTTAAACAACATAACCTTAAGTGTAATGAGTCCCCACTGGACCAACAAGTGAGGAACTTAAACTCAATGAGACTCTCTAAAATCAATGGGTGGACATTAATGGAGAGTAAATGTGTTTTTTGACATTCCTCCCAACTCAAGAGCTTATCTCAATATGACACGGCGCCCTCTGGTGAGTACAGATCTCCTTCCAACCAGCTGTCTCATTGTGACCCCCTGTGTGTTTCTTATTCCATTCGGCTCAATTGACGCAGTGACATTATGAATATTTTTTTCTAAATAAATTGCACATGTTTTGGCACAGGTGAGAAAAAGAGTCGTCTACAATTTACACGAACACTTTCGCGTGGCTTGCAAAAACAGTTGAGTTGATTGTCAGCAAACATGTCATTTTATAAATATTCATGACATACATATACTGGAGGAGGCACAATCTGTTGTCTTCACTGAACTACCGCAGGTTATGTCCTAATTGTGGCTTACATAAAACATCAAAGGTGACATTTTAGTTCACAGTTATGAACTATTCAAAGAAATATTTCTGAAGAACCTCAGTCGGCTGTTATTACCTGGAGACCTTACTTATGCATAACTTCAATCCTTAATATACTTTCAATGGGTAAGTTGTCATGAATGGGGATACTAGCTATAGACTCACTTTTGGAGCCGACCACAAGTGGCCATTTTAAGAACTGCAGATCAATGTAAAGCTTAAATACTAGATTAGATCATGATTAAATTATGCCACGTTAATGATGAGTAAATTCAGTCATAGTGGAGGTATGTTGCACACAAGTAGTGTATTTAATGCAGTCTCTCTGAGCGACCCACTTGCTCACTTGTGGATAACGGATAGTTTTTTATCTCCCATCTTGCTCTGGGTCTAACCTTGGAGAGCAGCCGAGCAGCCTTGCTTCTCCTACCCATTTGCTCTGAGGCGACCTGCTTAAACAGCCGTTCTTTAATCCGATAGCTCTCCATGCGGAAAGACTCATGTGTCTACACAAGCACACATCAGGCAAAAATGCAGCAGCTGACAGACTGTCATAATGCAGCCTGTGTTTTCCTTACTACTGCTCTGTCATCTATTTTCTCGATGGATGGTTTGCCTTCATTAACTAACTGTAGCTCAATTGAAGGCTGTCAGAAGACTGTCAAAAACTGCTGAAACTCTAAAGTAACCGCTTACTGGTTAAAAGCTCTCTAATGTTTAGAACAGTACTGAACAACCTTTCCATCGAAGTAGTATATGAAACCATGTGACCTATAAGCTTGATTGAGTCACCTCAGCAAGGTACCCTCAGGCATTGGTGTATTATGGTATATTTCAAAAGAATTATGTGATAAATGTCCAACACCATGTATTAATTTCGTCTCGTTACACCGATACAGTTGTTTCTGTCTTCACAAAGAACAGCTTGGTTAGGTTGAGATAAATATTGTGGTTTAGGTTAAAACGACAGAAGTGCTCTTACTCATGTAAGTTAAGTGACAAATAAGTCAAGGGTTGAATTAAAAAAACTGCAGAACTGATGTAATTAATGTACGCAAATTAAGTGACAAATAAGACAACTTTTGAGTTAAAATAACTTGTGACTTGCAAAGTCAATGCAAAGTGAACGTACATACGCGATATGTTGCGAAAAAGCGTTTTTTTCGCCGAGCGGCGCAATAGATATGAGTTGAAATTTCCCAATTCTTGTCCTGCCGTTGCTAATCAACAAACTACTGCTGATCTGCCTGAAGTAGCGCTGATAGCGGCTGTCATTCAGGCGCTGTTGTGGGACTACGGATAATATTATGAACCCAGACACGATGGAGTTTGATGTTCTGATATATGTGGAATTTACACAACAAGTATAAAGTAGAGCTAGTGGTTATTTCCATGGTGGATGGCAGTGACCTAACGATAAACCAGAAGCAGTTTTTGAGTCGATGAAATTCACCGAGCTGTGTGCGGCTACGGATGGTGTTATGAACCCAAACATGATGGTGTTTGATGTTCTGACGTTTTTGTGACTTCCACAACAAGTATAAAGCAGAACCAGTGGTTATTTCTTTCATAGTTGATAGAGAAAAAGATTGCTAATTTCACAGCGATAATTCACGCCCCCTTTGGTGTGAACACCCTTTCATTGTCAAGCGAGTAAAAAAATTGCTTATTGTTGAAAACAAAACAAAACGAGTGCAGATATGTCTAAGCCATCACATTTGATCAGTATTAGTGGCTGAAATGAGTTGCTTTTCCATTACAAGTCTTCTCTCAATTCCTGCTCAATGTTGAGCTTAGATCTAGAGGGGCAGCAGAAAAGCCGATCTCACGGAGATAATAGACCTGTAATACCATCGCGCCCCTCTGGTGGGGGTGTTCCACAGTTTGAGAAATACTGCGCTAAGGGAACATTCAGAGTGTCACAAATATGCATAGGACTGATCTGATGGGCACCATAAAAATCCGCACAACATTTAATGACAGTCAATCAAACAGTTGTTGAGATATTTCCACCTGGAGGACAGGCTAGTCAGCTGGCTGACCAACAAACAGAAACATGTCATTAGCATGGATAAAACAAGTATATTATGTTCTTGTGTAAACAATTTAAGTTTTTTAATCTATCATTCAATAAGTAGACAAATAGTTTTGGGCACCAATCTGCTATCATCCATAAAGTACAAGTGTAAACTTTTGTTTCGCCTCACTGCCTTCATGTAGAACATTGTAACACATGAGGGAAATGTTTTAAAAAATGTATGCATGGTCACACACACACAAAGACGTGCATACTCACAAACAGAGCGTGGCGGTGAACCTAGATCAGGCATGTGATTTGATCTAAGAGTTGTTCTGGAGGAAATAACGAATGTACTCTCTTCGAGACTGACTGAATTTGACACTGGACCAGAAAGGTCTCGTGTCTCACACGCTGCTGTCTGCTGTTTGTCTGACAACTGAAGCTATAGGGATGCAAACAAAATATTCACAGCTCTTTATTCTACAAATAGCTGATATCAGAGTTTTTTGCTTTCCCCAAGTCACCACGTTTATATAATAGCTTTGAAAGCTGAAGCACAGCTCTGCGTTGTTATGCTAATGTGTGTTTTTGTTTGGGTGAGAGATGAGACTAATGTATTTCTGCTGCTCCCAGCCGCATCCTGCAGTGGCAAAAATGAGAAACAAACAAAAACTTTTCTTCTGAGAATTTTTTTTTCTTTCAGTATGGCATGTCAGATGGCCCTAAATACTACAATACCCATGAGTCTTAGCTGCTGTTGCTATGGAGAAGGTGCCATTAAGAGGCACACATTACAGCTATTATTAAGTGTCGTGTAATCCTTAGCTTCAGCTCTCTGTTACGGCCTTTACAACAAAAGAGTACTCTCAAACGTGTAACCTTGAATAAGTTCAAATGCAATAATTTTACGATAACATCTCGATCCTGGAGCGTCCAGGTGGAAAATCCTCTTCACCTGTATGCATATTGGACACCGATTTTTCTCAAATGAATGCAGTCTTTGATAACCAGAAGAAAAAACATGACGGCTATTAATTCATAGAATTGATTGGAATACCTAAAAAATACAATTTGTCTACACATACTTTATTTTTGATATTCGGCCTAACTCCTGTTTATGGTATCTCGTCTTTTTTCTGATTTATAAATCACTGTTTCAGTATTGCTTCAGATAACAAAATCTCGAAGGCCAACTGCTGTCGTTGAGCTTTAATGGAAGTATGTTTACCGTCACGCACCGAGAGCGTTGAAGAAATAAAATCCAAAACCAAACTACTGCTTTCATTTTTATTCTCTGCCACCACCTTTAGAGAACTCCCAAGTTTTATGATTTTAAAAAGCCCGAGGGAAATGCAGCTTACACTTTAAAATGTTAAAAAAAGACAAGAAAGACCAGACTTTCTCCAGTTTGTAAATCTGATAACTGAGGGCCAGCCAGCTTTGAAATGTCATCATTGCTGTGCTTTGCAGTGGACTGATGGAAGCTTTTGGAGTCGTTAACCTCATGCAGCCCACAGACCCACCACAGTGTCTGCTGCTTTCTCATTAGGCCAAAACAGCAGCTGAGCTATGTAACACCCAGAAATTAGCTCCCGGCTGCACGCTCCGACACAGTAATAGCAATTTCACATCCAACTCCTTATGTGCGAGGAGGAGAAGACATGAAAACCATTCTTTTATTTTCACATCTGCTGATACTGGAAAAAATAAATTACTCTGTTTCCTGAAGCATCCGTCAACCTTCAACCGACTTCTTCTTCTGTAGCTTCTTCTCAGCTGTTTTCTACTGACATGACAGGCACATGAATTCCTCTGCATCTGTGTGTGTGTGTGTGTGTGTGTGTGTGTGTGTGTGTGTGTGTGTGTGTGTCTGTGCAGTGAGTTCTATATAAATCCTCCCCATTAGTGCGACAACGCCCAGCGATTGAGAGTGTGGAGGAGGGTAAATTAGTGTGTGTGTGTGTGTGTGTGTGTGTGTGTGTGTGTGTAGTATGTGTGTCTTGCACCTAAGGAGATGGGTGTGATGCCTGGTTGACCGAGTGCTCCCTCTATTGCACTGAAATAAATTCTGCAGACGTGGATGATATCCTCGTGCAAATCCCATCAACCCACACAGTGTTACCGGATGTGCCATCTGTGCCTGTGTGTAGATGTAACATTGCAATCAGCTGTTTCAGTTCCGGGCCGCCTCGCTGGTCAAATCAAAGAGTGCATGACGACATACCAGTCCGTCTGCTTTCTGCAGCTCATTAGATGAAAGAAGAGATCCTCTCATGTGTGAAACTATTTCTTCCGTGTCAGAGCTGCACTGACCTCTCCTCAGTCTGAACTAACCTCTGTTTACTTTCACTTGCAGACTTTTTTAAAAACGCTGGTCTCATGGGTATGTGTTATGATAAGAGTTGAGATGAACTACAAAAAATATGCCTTCAAACCACCCTCCAAATTTATTCATTTTTTCATGTTGTATATGGTATCTGTGGTGAAATATAAAAATCATTATTTTACAATGACTACTATACTATTTTAGGGTCTAAAAGAGGGATGTAAAGCGACCATTTGTAAAATCCCGACCCAAACACAAATTGTCCAATCGCTGCTGAGCAGACAACAAAAAAATAAATATATTTCAAAAACCTGCTCAAAGGGGTTATTCTGAACGAATGATAACGCAACAATTCTTATTTTCTGGTGATGATACACTAAAAGAAACATACAAATGAAGATTATATTCCATTTCAAGACAGAAGGCTTAATAGGAGTCATTTTTGATTCTGTCAAGTCAGCTTGCAACTATTGCACTATGCTCATGTAGAACTGCTTGTCAGCATTCTTAGCTGTCCACATTTAATTTACTTTAATAGAGGTAATAATGGAGCTCATATTGTCATTTTTCATTAAAATGCTGATGCATTCTATCATCCGTCACGGGGAATTCGCTTTAATAGCATGTACGATTGATTTTAAAGTCTCTGTTTAAATCATGCACAGCGAATCAATAGCAGATGTTATACGCAGATATATCACATAATACTGCATGATCCTATGACCATCCAAAGGAACTGACAATAATCCTTATGGAGCTCCAACCGATGGTGTTTTTCATATTTGTTGGATCCACTGTGTCATCATTATTATCTTGCGCTGCCCCGGCTGCTCTTCTAGACTTATATTCTATCAATGGTAATAGCTCAGCTTGTAGCCGTGCAATCAGTGATGTATGAGGGTAGTTAACACACACCCGCTCAGTATGTTCCTCTCAAGCTTTACTCTGACAGCCGTGACCAATTCTCTTTTTTTTTTTTAAATGTTTTTTTTTAAATAACTGCACGTTTGTGGGGCATTGTATGTGTTCAATAACAACCAATGGGGTTGGTGTTGGGGTCACACCAGACACAAATATTATTTTTTTAAGGAACCAAACACCTCATTTTCCCCAAAAAATGTAAAGTACTCACAGATAAGATCAGTGATCAAATCTGAAAAAAAGATCTTGATGAAATTGTGTGGTGTCTGTTCCTGAATTGACACCGCAGAAAGAGCAGTTTGTGTTGGTCTTTTTTTTATCATATTGTCAGGGCAATATTTCAATAATTTTCAACGACACTTCCTTCACCTTATTTACCAGTAAGTATTTGTGAGGAAGCATCTAGACCTTCTTCCAATATCGTATACACACTCATGACATCTGGAACGGTGACAACATTTATTTGAAATAAGTCAGAATTTCAATTATGAAATGTCTAATAATCCACTATCACTTCCGCATTCATTTTATCTCTGTTGCATGTGTGCTGACTGCCGTTGGTCCGGGAAGATTGATCGCAGTCATTTGAACGATGTCACGGTGCTCATTAGCTGCTTAATTTGCTTTTTCAGCTTAGTCAATGGGAACAGATTAGCAGCGGATTCCACTACAGGCTTCAGACGCTTCCTGCTAATTATTAACTAGAGTAGGCAGCATTACTGTGTGTGTGTGTGTGTGTGTGTGTGTGTGTGTGTGTGTGTGTGTGTGTGTGTGTGTGTGTGTGCGTGCGTGTGCGTGTGTGTGTGTGTGTGTGTGAAAGAAAGAGAGAGACGAGGTGGGCTGAAAGCAATGAGTGTTTGTGCAGTGCATCCTAAATGTTGCATGGGATTCGATTAGAGGGAAGTCGGGGGGATGAAACAAGCCTTTATGATCAGTAATACGAGCTCAGTGGTTTTAGCTCAGAGGTTTTTGCCTGTCGCTACAGCAGCGATGTCTATGCACGGTCCAAAATGACATTCCAGCTTCACTCCAGCTGACTGAGTAACAAGTTCATCCGATTCAATAATTGATATGAAATATTCAAGCATGTCAATGGAAATGTAAGTGTTGAGAGGAATTTGGGTCACATTGATAACAAACAGAGTTCCAAGAATGATCTTAAAAACTTGGGGGAAATATTTTAACATTTTGAGGCTACACTAGGAAAGTCCCAAAATAAACAAAGAATCACATTATTTACTGTGTTAACAATGTTTCAGTCCCCAGACGCGTGTTTATTCAAATTCAGACCTTCAAATGAATTATTCTTGTGCGGTACATCCCTACAAATGCTGTATTTGCACGCTGTGCAGCCTGCTGGTTTTCTGCCTTTTTAATTTTTAATTTGAACGCTAATGTAAAACTGAAAACTTTAGGGTCAGAGCTCTGAAAAGAAAGTTTATGAGCAGAAATTTCATTTATTAAAAAAAATTCTGGAGTTCTGTGCTTTAAGCCAGACTTTCATCATCATCATCATCCTCATCCTCATCATCATCCTCATCATCACCTGCCCTCAGCATGTGAACGTCTCTGGCCATGCATTCTCCGCCTCTCTCACAGCAAACAGATGGAGAATGTGCTGAATGCTAATGAGCATCAGAGGCTAAAGGTCACGCAGAGCTGAGAAACATATCCTGCTTGGATTCTCTGTGAGGACTCCTACTTCAGAATAAAAGCTGTCCTCCAAGGCCAGCTGCTCTTCTATTGATACCTGATGTATAATGGAATCGAGACACGAATTTCTTCATGCCAACCTCTTGACCCCAATATCAGGCCACTGCCTGTCGGACAAAGCAGAATCCAGCTCCAGAACTTCAAGCTTTAACAAGTATTCAATGTCAAAAGAACAAGTCTAGGCAGCACTAACATATAACAATGAAGAAGCCTGAATATCTTGCTAATTTTATTTTGAATGTGGATATTTTTTTATGTTGAACTCATTCTAATATATTATACCCTAAATGATATTTGTTTGTAAACAGTTTCTATACATGATGGACGACAAAGCCAGTGTTCTCTGATCAGTCCAAAAGTAAGTATAACTGTAGATTTCATTGAGATGGCATTATTGTGCACAGCGGACTCAGAAAATAGCACAGCAATTGGTGTTGTAAATAAAAGATTGTTATTGTGCTCATTAGCATACTGAAATCCAAAACTTGTCTTCCAACTTGATCTGTAAAGTGCTTTGACTGTTCAAAAGCTCAACAGTGATCTGTGAGGACGAGTGGGGATTTGAGGCTGCCGCTGCCTGTGAGGACCGTGTGTTCGAGTACCTTTGATTAAAAACCGACATCGCGCTTGACAGGAGGAGTAAGTAGCCGGCTCCGCTCAGCTTGTAATCGAGGGCTATTGGATCCTCGCCGCTGTCTATGAATCACATAAGTTAATACTGTCCCGTGTTGCTCGAGGCGTCTGACTAACTGAACATTAGCCCAGACCCAGAGGTTCTGCGGCATGGCACATCTCCAGGAGGGAAGACTTCTCAAGCTCCGTTTCAAAGGTGCACACGATTCTCTGTTTCTTCTTACTCACTGACACAATTTTGATGGAACACAACCCCAGCAGCTCTAACTGGCCCAAAGAGCTATGCTAACTATCAAATCTGAAGATCACACTGTAGACCCCCTCATAAAAAGATGATATTTAACAAATATAAATAAGTTAACTGAATCACACATGAAAGCCTGACAGGGGTAAAAGTAAAAGAGCTTTAGGATGAAGATACGATGTGTTCCTGCTTGTGATGTGAGGTTCTGGGACAGGGATGTCATGTATACAGATTGTAAAGCCCTCCGAGGCAAATCTTGTATTTGTGATTTTGGGCTATACAAAATAAACTGAATTGAATTGAATTGATTTGAATTTGAGTCATGGACCATCACTTACTAAATGAACATCATGCTGGATTGAAGAAACTAGAGATTGAGACATAAACTCATGTTTACAATGTTTATTGAGGGACTAAATCAAGAGAGAAGTAGAATCATTTTCTCAACAGACTTCTTTTTGCACCAGAGGAGTCCGCCCCTTATGGTCAGTAGAGACAAAGCAGGTTTTAAGACACTTTTGCGTCAGCTTTACTCGTCAGAACCGGAGTTTGCCGCCTAGTACAGGATGTTCAATGTTGAATCTCTGTACACGATGCATTCACCCATTTAGATTTGTCCTGCCTTAATGTTCTCCTAAGCACTTTATATAAACCCGTTCTTGTCCCTGGGCTGTTAAATATTTAAATAAATATATTCCTTCGCACTTTGCCTACCGAGGGCAAATGCCACGGTTTTATAATTTCAGTCATTTAAGTCTGAATTGCTGTTATTATGATAGTTACCTACAACTGACTCCTCGGAGAGTTACATTATTTATTCATTCCTGGCTTTGTGTTAAACCCAAGGCTCCGTATAACAGATGCCTGAATGGTCCACAGGATAATGTAACTCCTTCCCTCCTATTTGTCGGTCAAAGAGTTTAGAGAACCTTGAGAGACATTCACAGGCAAAATAAAAGAAAACGCCTATTTAGCCCATTTTGAAACAGCTCAGAAATAATGAGCAAACATAACATGAAAGGAGTATTTCAGATATCTTTTGAAATCTTTGTTGTTACCGCTTCCTTTTCTATTCTTCTGCCAGAGAACTAAATGTTCCTGTTTGTTGTGGAGTAAACAGATGAGTGCTTTGCATAATGTACCAACAGAGTGAATGTGAGGGAAAAAGATGTGCACATTGGAAATGATGAAGACACTGTTAAATGCTCTCCTAATATATGTATGTGTATATATATATATATATATATATATATATATTTATATATATATATATATATATATATATATATATATATAATGACATAACATCCCAAAACTGACCTCACACTTCTGAAATTAGCATGCTAACCAGCTATCCCCAGCCCGTCTTGTCCTGTAACACCACTTGTTCCTTGAGAGGCCTAAAGTCCTCTCCGCCACCTGGAGCCTACTTCGCTGGGCATGATGCGTACGGCAGCTCATGGAGCCGGACGGACCATTCCTTACCAGTTTAGCTCAAATTCAGTTTCAGGGGTCTGATCCCAGGTGACTTGCCGACTCCACGAAGGATCAGCAAACTTAGTGTTCCTGCCGTTACACAGGTTAGACGCAGCGCTCCATCAGCTTGCTGAAACTATTTCTTTGTAATAGATCAACCTGATATTATTAATATTCACATCAGATATAAGCCACTCATGTAATCTTCTTTTGGAGCTCGTGGGAATTACTCAAAAGTTCATTTACTAGCTTTCAATTGTATCTCACAGATTTCCCCAGTGACCAGTACTGGCCAAGTCAGGCGTTATCATGTGACTATAATGTCCAATTCACTAAATAAATCCCAACTCTAACATACAGTGTTTTTTGAGGACTAACAATCTTCAATTTTGCTCACTTTTCTTTCCCTATTTAACAACTCATTGCATTGATTTCCTCTCGATAATGAAGGAGTTCACAGACAGAAACTGGATTTCTCTCAATGCTTTCGGACAAACTGAGGTCTCAAGCCGAGGCCTCAAGCTGAGGCCTCAAGCCGAGGTGTTAGTGGCTCTGAGCAGGGCTTATATATTTAGAGCGCCACACAGGGGAGCGGGCAAGCAAACTGCCGAGTCGTCTGGCATCCACAAACTACGGGAGCCATCGGCTGATCTCGTAAGACCTGTTCTGTGTTGACACTTCAAACCTGCGGCGGTAAAAGGATGCGTGTCTATCGATGCTGCTTATTTGTCCTGGGCTTTGAGGTGATTCAACAAATCTCTGCGGGCTCCAAGGTAATTCAGCTCTCTCTCCACTCACAGCAGGAACTCTGCAGAGGAGATGAATGAACTATGTTTCATTTGCATTGCAAATGCAGGGGCTTCAGAGCGACTTGAAATGAACATGTAGATCACATTTGTCAACCACTGATGGGCTGCTACCTTAAATCAATAACTAAGTAGACCCACTGTCCTTATTACTGCGCTGGAGTGTGATATATTGTCTTAATGACGCCTCAAAGCTGACAATCCTTTTCACACACCGGTCACATTTACATTCCTCATTGTAATCCCCAAGTTCCAGCAGCCACACAGGGGCTCCATTAATTGGCCCTCTGCTGCTCTATCCTTGAGCTGATAGTAGCACCAAAAGCTTCGAAGTGGGCCACATTATACAGCAGAAAAACAAAGGATGCCAAGAAAGACTTTTGTACAGTTTCATCTTTTAGCCACATTCATGTGTTTCTGTAGTTTGCCCTCTGTACAACACGCCCTCCTTCCTCCACCCCAGCCTGGACTCTTTCCCACTCAACTTGTTTTTAATATTTTTGGACAATCCTTTTTAATAGTGTGTGTATGTATATATTATGTTGTGTGATGTCTTCAGCTATTTGGACCCTGAATTTCCCTTCGGGGATCAATAAAGACATTATTTATCTATCTATCTATCTATCTATCTATCTATCTATCTATCTATCTATCTATCTATCTATCTATCTATCTATCTATCTATCTATTTGCTGACTCAACACCTTCTGCTCAGTTCCACACTAAAAAGAACATCAAATTAAATGGATGATTACTGCTTATTAAGTGATTTATTCATAAAGCCACAAAACACAAATGTGCCGATAAATCGCACATGCAAGCTCTTTCGTGTCTTACTGTAAATACAGAGCATATAGTCTATTATAGGGAGTGGGCGTAGCCACCGGGATGTCACCCATTGGCTTTTTCTAAATGTGAAGCCTCGACTTATATATATTGGCCGTCGCCATCTTGGTTATTTGCAATCAGAAGTGACACGAGAGAAAGGAGCTAAATACGACTGAACGCTGAATCAGACAATTTTGTCCAAACTGTTACAATTAACTCTCAAGAACTGAGAGAGCACACTGTGAAAGGGATAAAGTTATAAGATCGAAGCACGAGCAACTCCCAGACAGACCAATGACATAGTAGCAACCTGTCAATCACAAGGTAGCCCCTCCCCCCTTCTTTCTTTGCAACGGAGGGGTCGCCCCTGATGGACAGAAAGAATGCAAGTTTAAGGCACTGTTCAGTCCAGAGGTTTCTGCCTGATACAAATATGTAGTGATGGACAGCTTAGCCAATTTTCTTTTTGTTTTCTTTTTGTTGCCAAAAATGTTCTGTTTGTTTGTATGTTTATTTGTTTTGTCATTATTATTATTATTATTATTATTATTATTATTATTATTATTATTATTATTATTATACTGGAGATACTTATCCAGGCCACGAATATCCATTCAGTATTCATTTTCTTAACATGATTTATGAAGTTTAAAATTAAAGAACACATGACTTGTGAAAGGATGCTGTATGTCTTTATTATTGATATGTATGTATATATATATATATATATATATATATATATATATATATATATATATATATATATATATATATATATATATATATATATATACACATATACATAGATACTTCTTTTTCCACAGTTTTATCTATCCTCCACCATCATTTCATCAAGCTCTGTCTCCTGTCTCTGGCTGTTATTTCTATTGCAGAGTGAGTACATTGAGAAAGTGGGACTCCTCGTATGTGCATGCATAACTGGCTAATAAACACATATTTCTTGTTGTTCCAGCCTCAGTGTTTTAAGAGTGTTCAGTCCCTTCAGATAAACACTTTGCTACAGACCTTGAAGACATCTGTGACTGTGGCACGTGGTGAATGTGTGTTTCCATTGGGGTCTTGTCTGGATAATTGCTATCTTAATGGTGGAGCTGATTCTATTCAGACTGTGTGGTGTGTGTTTGACTGTTCTGTCCTTACCATCAGTCATGGTTTAGAATGTGCTCTATGTTTTCCTCGCAGGCATTATTTTGAAATACCTTTCTTTGTGTTACAAAGATTTAGTTGACTTTTCTTTGGGTTTTCACACTCGACATAGACATAGTCACGATTGATCGTTAACATGAAAACATGGATTGGTGCAGTTATAAACATCCTATGTGACCATGGATTGAATACTTGAAGAAGAGTAATTGTTTTTGCGGCAATGTCAGTCAATTGGCCATTACATGCTGACTTAAGTATTTAAGGTTTCAATTTGGTTGTAGCCTCTTTATGCTACACACATGTACACAAGTACACATGTTTGAATTAGATTAAATAAACATATGATATAATATACTATAATAGTACTTTTATTGCATTTGTTTTGCAAAGTGGTTTTATGGTGTTTTTGTTTGGTTTTAATTATTTAATGTTTATACCGCTAACCCCAAACTGTTTAGAACCACGACCCTAAACCAGGAGTAAAATGTAATAAGCGCAATTTAGTTGTAAGTGAACGTAATATGGTAGAAGACAGGTGGGGTGGAAACGTTTTCCTGTGACACTGATTTAAAATGTAAAAGGTCAGCTGACTCTTTTTCGAGGATATTGGAGCGACAATAACAGGTGTTCAGCTTATCTGGCAATATGGCCTCACACGCCCTGCTTCAGCCTGTGATGGTTTGGATCCTCTCCCACACAGTATTGTTGGTGTTTCTCTCCAGTCTCTCCGGATGTCTCCGCTCTTTAGCTGTGAAATGATTGTTTGAGTCTTTGTGATCCTCAAAATGTTTGTTCATGTATGATGTCACTGCCGATATATATTCCTCCAGATTGTGGCAGTTCGCCTGCAGTTGGTGGCATCTCTGAAACGATGCGCCCCAAACAGTCCTGTCCAGTCCTGTCTTATTTGGTCCATCTTATTTCCCTGTGCCCCGACATCAGCCAGCAATAGGCTGAGTAGTGGAGTAGCCTTAGGCCCTAACCGGGTTAGCTTAGCTCTAATCTCCGATCCCTTCCCCTTTCTGTGGCAGTCTGGGAAGATGTTGTGGGCAGTGATCCCCTCACAGTCTGCTGCACTCCTCCTCCTATGAATTTGAACCCAGCCTGCTAATCACTAAGTGCCTGACTGTGTTGATATGAAGAGCGTGAATCCGATTGCCAGTGTGACACTTCATGATCGTTAACAACAGCACGTGTCTGCGCTGAGAACCTGCCAGAAAAGGAATTGATTAACGTCGACACAAAGAGGCTTTGTCCCATTTCGATTTTGGCTGCTGTTGTGGTTTCTCTGCAAACTGTGACATTGACGAATGCGTCGCTCTTCCTTTGTACAATATAGATCGAGGCTGTGCATTTCAATCCGCCTGTGAAGCGGAAGGGATTACCCCAAAGGTGTCATTAAATAAATCCTGTCCACGGGATTGTGGCAGTGATGGAGTAGAGTGATGGGGGAGTGTTGAAGGAACGGTCCGCCTATCAATCCCCACTGCCATGCGCAATTGACTGATCTCATGAGTTTAGAGTTTTCCTTTTTCCCAAGAGATCGTGTTTATCCATCACCAGCAATATCTCACACACCGCTGATGTGACAGATTCTTCAAATCTTCAGTGGTTAGTTTAGGGCACGGATACAAACAAGGTGACATATTGCTGCGGCAGGGAAAGTCATTAATTTTCTTCTGGAAGCCTTAAACACTTAAAAACATCTCATTATTTCACATTACTGATGCTGTCCTTTTCTATGAGTAATTTAGATCTGTTTTTACATTTGCTAAACTGTCACTTCAAAACACACTCGCAAATAACAAAAAGACATCTGCACCTACTTAATAATACAGCCCGATCTCTGACCAGATAGTTGAATTCAGTGGTGCCCCGTCAGCGAGGCCTTCTCTACTGGCCTAAACAGAATCACAAAGTTATAGCTATTTTATAATTTAAAAAAATAAATAATTAAAAGTTATATATTTAATAATGTAATTGTTTTTCACAAATACACTGCATGTATTATAATATTTTTTCCCTATTAGCTTATGTTCTCATTGAGCAGCTCCTGTTTCCTACCTGTGCTCCTGCTGCCTTGCTTTCTGTGTCTGGAGTCAGCTCGCTGGCTAGCTTGACGCGAGCTCCTTAACGCTCTTTGACCAATCACATCTCACCTCTGTTCCTCTTTCTTCTCCTTGTCTTCTCTCCCTCCGCCGGTTAAACACGGTGACGCCTGCTAGCTTGCAATCTGGTTCTGTCCTACTCACAGCTGCGATCACAGCTGGCGTAATGGCCAACACCAAGGACCACCACTGGTTGAATTGCATTGTGGGTAAAGCAGGTACGAGGTTTTGACCATAGACTGTATATAAGAAGAGGACACATTCATTGTGACGTCACCCTTTGGGTTGGGGTTTGCTTTGGAGCCACGAGTTTGTCGCTCAGCTCACGCACGGAGACTTTATAACACAGAGCACGAAGACTTGTCAGCTAACTTAAAGAATCAGGGGTCACATGAAGCTCATGATGACAGCGCAGACACCGCTCAGCTGTTAATGTTTTGGCGTTTAGTTGGCGAGAGATAGGCTGAAAGGGCATGTAGTACCACAACCACATGCACGCATGAAAGCGTGCTGTGTGAAGCTCTGTGTCTTTTAAGCTACAACTACACAACTTTGCACGCTGCACACTTCCCCACAGCAGCTTTTTCAGAAGTCAACCTTTTAGCTAAAATGAGGAAATATGTGTCTGTCATCACATCTCATGACAGAACTCAGTCAGCGATTCCAAGATTTTTCTGCATTGAGAAATAAATCAAGCTGTTCTCGACTCCCTTCCTGATGGATGCAGAAGAAGTAGAAGAGAGTCTGAACTTTTACTGGAGGTTGAAAAAGGCCAAGTTTCCTCTGATGCGGTATTTTAAATGGAATATAATATATCAAATATTTTTTTAAATGATATATAAGCATAATTGACCTCATTTGAATAATTTTGCGATCTACCTTATCTGAGTGACCCAAACTTTCATATTCTTTTCTCTTTGTGGCCCTCGGTGAAAAAGGTTTGGACACCCCTGCTCTAAATACATCATCATTGACACTTAGACCATAGACCATAAACTCATGTTTACAATGTTTAATGAGGGAATAAATCAAGAGAGACGTAGAGTAATTTCCTCATAGACTTCTATACAAACAGACTTATTTTGTGTTTTTGGATTAAAATATGAAAGACACACAGACACATACACATTTAATTAGTGCAGCTTTGATTAATGCCTAATACAGAGGCAGTCAGAGGGAGAGTGGCCTTTAGCTGACGGCTCGTATGTGGCTGTGTTCCAGGACCTCACTTCAAACACAGAACCAGAGCAGCAGATGTCACTGACTCTCCGTATCATTGATGCTCGGGCTGCTTTCAGACTTCCAAGCCAACACATGTAAAAACATCGCTATCTGGATACCCGGCAGAACGTAAACTGCCCTGGCACGACTTCACATGACACCAGAACAAACTGCAGCAGCAAACTTTGAAAGGAGGGTTAGCACACACAGAGAGTCGCGGTTTATCATCTCTGGGTTTCAGTGGGTGAATATTCCACGTTAATGAAAGCGGAGGCTACGCAGAATCAATCCTGGCTCCGTCAAGGGATTGTTTCCGCCTCTCTGGTCAAAGAATATGATATTCATACTGAGCATGAGGAAACGGATATAACAATTCTACAAAAAAGGCCCCTGCACTGAATGAAAAAGGACTAAGACAAGACTCTGCCGTGTTCTGAATGTGGGTTGTGCATCTAATTTCAGGCCTAGAGCTACTGCTGGACACCTCCAGGTGATGGAAATGTAAATTGAGTCACGTCCAGCTTCACATTCTGACTTTGACCTGAATCCATTTAACTGCTGCTCTATTTTACTACACTGCCCAAAGTACTGTGCACATTGGCTTATGGATTTGACAGATTAATATATTGCAATTAATGTTGCTCTATTTCCGTTAGATGTGTTGAAAATAGTCAACTGTCTAAATGTGTTAATGCAGCTCTAAAACACTTTACTTCATTTTTTAATTGTTTCCATAGTTTTAAATTTTACATTTATATATGTAGTACACCTTTAAGCCACACGAGGGAGTCTGAATGTTCATATTGTTCTAAAAATTGGTACCATATTATAACATTTAATCTTATATAAAATCTAATATTCTTTTAGTTTAACTGGTAAGAGGAAATTAAAGTTCCATTTCATTATTAATGTATTCATTGAATTACCAGAAAAAATGCTATTGTGATGTCACCCTCGAAATCCAACTTCAGATATATTCACATTAAGATAAAAGGCGAAAGAAAGCTGATGCAGAAGTGTCTTAAAACCTGCATTATTATTACTGACCATCAGGGGGCGACTCCTCTGGTTGCAAAAAGAAGTCAGTTTGTTTAGAAGTCTATAAGAAAATGACTCTACTTCTCTGTTGATTTATCCCCTCAGTAAACATTATAAACATGAGTTTATGTCTCAATCTCTAGTTTCAAGTCATCTTCAATACAGCATAATGTTCATTTCGTAAATTATGGTCATTTAGAGTCAAACAGACCATAAAGCAGGGTACGCTTTAGGGCGGGCTTACTGTGATTGACAGGTTGCTGAGAGAGAGAGAGAGAGAGAGAGAGAGAGAGAGAGAGAGAGAGAGAGAGAGAGAGAGAGAGAGAGAGAAAAAAAAAAATCCATGGAGCTCATTTCTTGAATAAATAACATCTGTGTCTTAAGTGAAACCCTGTGTGACTTCACCTGTCAGTCACAACCTCCTCTGCTATCAACGAGCACTAATCCCTCCTCTCCGTACGCTCACCTTTACGTCATAACATTTTATTATGTTCTATTTTACGAGGCTCATCTTGCTGCTGCTCCGTTCACAGCCTCTCAGAGACGTGCATTAATAGCAGAGGACGTGCTGTCAAGCAGAAGGAGCTCAGTGGACGGCCGAGCGTGGGGCCGAGGAAGACAAAAGGTGCCTCGGTGTTCTCCACCTGCCTCAGCTGAACTCTGCTGTAGCTTCTTATCAGTGTCTGAATGTTGCATCAGGCGGCTGCTGCTGCTGCTGCTGCTTCAGGATGGAGACATAACCTCACTTATCTCAGAGGCTGAGAGCAACACAAAAGCAAGTGCTTTAAAACGCTAAGATGAAGCGCAGCGTGTTAGCAACCTGAGCAATCTGATCAGAGGTTAAAAAACGTACAACCAGTAGCAACTTACAATACTTTAGTGACAATCGTGTTCCCTTGTTGTTGTTCTTTTGGTAGTTTACATAGTTTAAGTAAGTTTAAGTATTTAAATTTATGAAAACAAAAGATTAAATAACATTTATTGTGTCAATTGTTAAAAAAAGAAAAACTATTGCAGTCACTTGAAACGTGCTTTAGCTCTTTTAAAATAAACCATTCTTTTACCTTTACTTTATTTAATCTTACGTTTTCATGCCGGCACCAATGAAATCTTTCCAGTCAGCTGCTGCTTTTCAAGCAGGGTTCCTTCAGCAACTTTTTATCCAATTTATCAAATTACCCATTTTACTTAATACTTGTGTGTCTAAATCAAAGCTCAACACTAAAATATTTATTGTAAGAAAATCCTTGAATTCAAAATCAGGGAAAGAACACACAAGGCGTCATCTTTCCTTCGATGAATTGCCTCTAAATGTCTCAGGATAGGATGTTAGCCATAACATACACTTTATTTAAGTGGTTGTCAGTTAATTTTTGGGGGATTTGTAGTTAATGGTGCACAATCATGTAATGACATCAGTGTGTCCCATTACATGTAGACCACTAACTTCCCAGCTTGGAGGATGGGACAGCAGATGATCCATTATTCATAACCAATAACAAAAGGAAAACCAATAAGATGAAGTGCAGAACCTCGGGCCAACGCTGCTCCATGCAGGTCCTGTGAGGGGCAATGCTATAATATCAATGTTATTAATTCGGCATTCAAGCCAAAGGTGTTCGGAGCGTTAATAACTCAGCCTCGTTCGATGCAGGTGATTATGCATAAGATTGATCGGCCACCGAACAGTGAAGGTTTCCCTCATGACGCTGAAAACCTGGAGGTGCCCCGTACAGCTCCCTGTGAGAACTGCTGCTGGTCCACCGTGGGAGAGAAAAATACACACTATTGATATTTATCTTATAAACAACAAACCAATGATCTTCTGTATCGTGGAAAAACAGCCATGAGAAAGTTCCCATCGAGCTTCTCAGGTCCAACGGACAACATCGACGACAATACTTTAACCTGCTAACTCTAACACACGAGGGGAAGGAATACATCTTTATGCATGAGACTATGCATTTTACATGAATCCATTGTAAGTAAACCTATTTATACTTCCATTCCAGAGCAAATGATGATGATGCAATGGATAAAAATATAAGTTTTAATTATGTGTCTTCCCCCTAATACTTTGGTGGTAAATCTAATGAAGATACACTAACTCTTTATGATTTAATTCAGAAAGGTATACTCAGGCAGCCTCCATGTTAAGGCCTGTTTATTGTTTCCATGTTGACTGTTTACTTAAAGTTTTGTTTCACTTCTTCACACTAACTTCACGACACTATTTATTTCCAGAAAGTATATCCGTCCACCTGGCTCTTTCCTCATCAGATGATAAGTCATTTTGAATAATTGATTCACTTGTTTATGTCAAAACAGCTTCATTAACAAAACACAATGTTTGATGAAGAAATCCGTGTAATATAGTCTCTGCTTGCATGCCTAACCCTAACCCTAAGCATCAATTGAAAAAGTCACATCCAAGTCACTCTGTTTCGCCATAATCCTTTCAGCAATGCAGTCGCATCAAGAACACACTTGGCATTTGAAAGATAAGATCTGGTTTCGTCAGATTATTACGTGAACAAATAAGATTGAATCAAATCAGCACTCACTTTGATAGAGGTCCTCAAGCTCCACTTTGGGATGTTGGATTCAATTCAGGTCAATTTAGAGAGGGTTTAATAACAGCTTACTCTCAGCTATGGCCCTGTTCATTTCACTATACAGCAAAATCTTGTCAGACACTGATTGTCGTAATACTGCAGGGTACTAACAAGGCTGTTCATGAGTTTACAGAAGAACAAGAGTCGGAAACACACAACCCACCGAGACATGCTCAGCAACTACGAAAAGAAAAAACATTCTCCAATTCACTAAAGGCAGATAAAACACAAATGAGATGTTTTTTTCTTCTCAGAATAACACCAAAAGATCTTATTGTCAACACGGGAGTTATTTCCCAATTTTCTCTTATTAGGATTTCACATGTTAAAAATGAGTGGCGCTAAAGCCCGAGTACAGGACAAACAACTCATTTACAACACCTCTCAACACAGCAACACTAATGGCGTCTACTGTGTATTAGCTTAAACATGATTATTGTGCCATTACATGTATTACGTTAACTCGAGTGAGCACACGCCGCCAAGTCGTTGGGATGTTATCTGATAAACAATACAATTCCATTGAACTATTTTTATGTAGTTTTTCAATTTGCACAAACAAGAATACAATACTTGAGAGAGCAAATGTATCGATATCAAACTGAACCTCCTTCGTTTGTAACTAGACAGAAGCCTGTTGAGGTGATTATGTAATAGAGTTACTGCTGCTCCATAAATTGTGTTTTTTATTTATTATTATTGACATCTTGTTTAGTTAAATTTCACAAATAATGTTAAAACCTGCAATAATAAACATAACACTGAACACTTATTAGATTACATGTCTATGAGATTCTTCCAATGCCTATGTCTCCGTGAGAAACAAGTGGTGGCCATCTTTGCTAAATAGCTACATGATAATGATCGGCAGCCCTGGCAAAAACTTGCAAACAATAAACTGTGTGCAAAGTGTGCCACAAAAAATGTCCTTCATGAGGGTCTCTGAGTCACTGCTGTATTGAGAGGTTAACACGAGGATGTCAGGGCTCAAACAGAGACACACTTATTTTTCATTGCCAGCTTAATGGACTGCAATCTGTCCCCCGGGTTTGTTCTGAGTGAACCTGTGAGCCTCGGAGCCTGAACAAGACAAATCACTGAAAGGAAACAGAGAAATGAAGAGTCATTTCAGTGGCAGGATGATTCAATCAATGCAACTGTCAGAGACTCAGCTGCTGTTACAACCTAATTTCTTGTTAATTTGAGAATGGGATTCAATTTTAAAAATCACCTAACTCATGTGTATTACGTAAATTTGTCAAAGTCACCCGTTTCATCTGTAAGGGGTGTTGGGTAATTATGCACATGTAGAAAAACGTGTGCATAATTCATAGTGTTTGTAATGAAGAGCATTGTTGTCCACGATTAGTGCCGGCTTGCCAATTTGAGCGAGCCGTAATGTGAAAGAGCATGGAAAGTAATATCCCATGAGGCTTTTTTAATGTGGGGCATGGCTGCATGTTGCCAGCTGAGATAGCACATTACACTAGAACAGTCAGGGCTGCAGAGGCAATTGGAGAGTATCCGCAAACTGCACATCAGGGCTGTAGTTTGTGGTCTGGCCTCAGGTCCTAATCTTGAACAGGCCTGGGTTGACTTGTGATGCCTGAATTGTCTCTGTCAAGGTGTTTTGACTCTGAATCATCTGTCCGAGTCTCAAGTTCGTGAGTGGTATGGGACACACTTGTCTTTGTCTCAGTGGGGTTTAAGATTAACCTGGCAAGAAATCAGGAAATTCCTAATTCTTTTTGCTATCATCGTATAAAGATTCAAGGATTGAAAATTTCACCCGTGAGCAGCTCATGCTTCATGTTTCTACCAACGCCAGAGGGAAAAGAGGTGGAAGCTGTGAAAGCAGAAGAGACAAAGTCTACGTGACCCTGGGGAGAAAGTACACACACACTCTCTCTCTCTCTCTCTCTCTTACACACACACACACACACACACACACACACACACACACACACACACACACACACACACACACACACACAGAAGATCTATCATTTTTCTCTCCTTACTTTCTCTGACCTCTTTTTCTGACTTTCGCTGCGCATGAAGTGAAGGTTTCACTATCTAATCACTTACAGTGTCTTTCTCTGTCTGTCTGTCTGTCTGTCTATCTGTGTGTCTGTCTGTCTGTCTGTGTGTCTGTCTGTCTGTGCGAGGCTGTCCTGAGCTAAGGGCCAACTTCATGGTGCGCCTAAACCTAATGAAGAGCTCGGCTGGATCAAGTTACATTATTCATGGTGACCCCATCACCATGCACCCGCACGCACATACGCACGCCCGCACGCAGACAGACACACACACACACACACACACACACACACACACACACACACACACACACAGTCTGACAGTTCCTTATTACATTTTGATGAGCGAGCCATTTGGTTCAGAATCCCACTGTAAAACATGTCTGACTTCTTCTGTCTTTTTCCTACCTCTTTCCCTTTTTTTCCCTTCTTAACCCCTCGAAGGTGGACCATCTTCATCTCCTCACTCTTTTCTTCTGTTAAACTCCTAGCTTTTGCGTCTCTTGCATCCCTTCCTGTCTCCTTGAATTCTTTCTCACCCACACCTTGTAGCAGCCGATAAATGAGATCAACGCTAAAAGAAAGGCACAAAAATATCCCTGTGAATTAGTGCTGAGAATCTGTAAACACTGCATGAGAAATTGCCGGATATAGTACGAGAGATCTGTGAGTGACTGACTCACAGTGCAACACGCCGTATATTGTTACACCGACTGCCAATTATTTTAATACTTTAGGAATGGAAATGTTGGCGAAAAAGTCAACAGTCTTTGCTGTGCTGTATTTGAAGGCATGCATGCTGCTGGTTTTCTGTACGAGCAGCATTAACATGTGTCTCCAATGATAACTTGTGACAATTCTTTTAAAAATATATGGACATTAAGAAACTCTGAATACTCATTAATTTGACAAATTAAGACACTTATGTCGGGGAATAGTTCATTTAAATGAAACCATCAAAATGAAGTTTAAGATTTGGCAGAAAGAACTGCTTTGCTCTTTGAACCAGCTCTAAAAGCAGCAAAGAGCACTAACCTCCAACAGCCCGCCCGCAGTCGTGATATGCTGCCTAAAATACAAAGTTGGGGGGGTAGGAGGATGTGGCAGCCCACTGTGATATGTAGTGGAGTAACAGGCCACTGTCTATCTGTGATCCCCCTCGCGGTTCGACACGCATATGCACTGTGGATTAATGACAGTTTTATGTTACCTGTTCCAATAGTGTGACATTATTTTTTTTTGATGATTATTATCTGCCAATCAAATATGAGATAAGGGCATCATTCATGCTTTTCTAGTCACTGGTGTCAGGTGTCCAGTACGACAGCTCCCCACATTAACAGGATAGAATGTCATAATTATTATCACATGAAACATAAAACGTACCGGAGACCATTTTGGTAAATTTCCATCACTCCATGACACTGCAAATGAATGTCATTCCACATGATACAGAAGGCTTCATACATTTCCTCACTGCAGTTTGACAGCAGTACTACAGTCAGGGCTGTGAGCTCTCCAAGGCGCTGCATCGGCCCCCTGACAGCTTCACCCTTAGTGCACACTTCTGACAGACTTTCAGAAGACAAAGGCTAAATACATGTCACATTACTTGCACGTTTTAATGTTTTCAACTATTTTCGTTTGGCCTCATGCTCTGCTTCACGCAATTTATTTCTGAGATGTGGAAACAGCCATCCCCCCATTCAGGAGTGGTCTTTAGCTCAAGTGACGTTCAAGGGCCTTTGAACTGCCTGATGACTTTTGATCATGCATTTTTTATTAAATCATTCTATTATGTAATTAAGTGTCTTAGGCTATGAATCATTGACCTTTTTTATTGGCATAATAATAAAGAAGCTTTGTGAACATGTAAATCTAATTTCCTATTTTTTGATAGCTGCATACCTCTCAAATATGTTGAATCAAAGTCTTGGGTCGGGCTCATTCATAGCTCAGTCTAATGAGTTGGACGGCGCCGTCTAGAATGGAGGCACCGTGAAAGAAGTGACAGCGGTGCTACGGGTGAAATATGTTTTATTATTGTTCTTTAAGTTCGAGAGACAGAAAGCGAAAAGAGCGTTTTCTCTTTTCTTTTCTGTGCTGGAAAATCTGCCTGCAAGCAGCCAAACTAGCAATAACTAAAATCACACACACAACCACATGTGGACACATGTGGACACACACACACACACACACACACACACACACACACACGTGGACACATTTGCATGTGCGCTTGCTTCACTAGGGAGTACTTCCAGTTGACTTAGTTCATTTTCTTAGCCTTCAAATCTAAACCATGAATCCACATTGGAATTTTAACTAACTTAATGAAAATGAAAATGCTAATTTTCTATAAATATGTCATCCATAAACCATGCCAATCAGCATGAATGCACGCAGAAATTCCTCCAGAGGATGTTTCTTTTTGCGGGCAGGAACGTTGGCCCTGATGAACATTTAGCTCCTGTGTCCTCAAAACAGAGGGAAGGTTCCTAAGTTGCTTGTTACCTTGTTCTGAGACAAGAAAAGACTCTGAGACATGATAAATGAGTCTTGTGTGTAATCCTTGTGTGTGGTGTGCATTTAATTACACTCTAACAAGGTTATATAGGGAACAGATTGGCATCAAAGGGTCTGTTGTTGCAGTAGCGATGACACGGTCAGCCAAGAGAAAAATGGATTCAGTGTGTAATTGGACTGCATGGTTTACTTCCCTTACATGGAATGAGTCCAACGTGGACCTAGGTTGATTTAGCACGAATAGATGTATTTGCACAACATTGCTCTATAGTGGTATAGAGTAGAAAAAAGGGCCCCACTGACTGATGAAGTGATGGCAAATGAGAAAGTGGTTTGTTTGCAGCATGCAGCGTTCTTGTTATGAAAGCCACAACTATTTGCTTTGCAGAGCAGAGGGACTAATTATTATTTTCTCCTGGAGGATTAAAGCAAAAAAAACAACAACAACACATAAATCACAAATAGCTATAAAGCTGAGAGGATGGTGGTAAGGGCCTGCATGAGCCACCTTTAAAGCTCTAATCTGCCACTGGTGTACCGAGACAGTCTTTACAGAGGGCTGGGCCTGTTTGAATGTTCTGCACTCCTGTCAAGCGTAACATGCCGCTTCGGGTGATGAGGCACTCTATAATATCATGGATTGGAGATTTAAAGTATAGGCCTGAACTTTCAGCTTAGTGCAGAAGCAGGCGGCAGCATAAGTCAGAGGCTGCAAGGCGGTTTGAACCACGTATCAAAGGGGACACCCCTGGAATGTACCACAGTTTTAGTTTTGTTTGTCATGTGTTGGTCGTGTTACAAATGGGCTACAACTGCGTTAGTTGTGCATCCATGTTTTGCACAACGACAATACAATGTTCCTTGATTCCTTGTGGACGCTGGCAAGAGGAGCTGAGATAAAGGTGGTTTGGAGTGAATGAAAAAAAAGTATTTTACAGAACCTATGGGACTAATTAAGAGAGGTGCTTACACAGGGACCTACGCATCTTTGGAATTCCTGAGAGGCTAAAGGGAGAAAATTTACCGCCTTACTCCTCGAAACATTTATTTAAAATGTGCTCCTTCGTTCTAGAACCGGTTCCCTTTGGTCCGAAACCACCGGTGAACCAAATGGAGACTGAACAAATGGGGGCTGACTACGCCAGCCTTAAAGATTATATAACTACTATTAGCGTAATCTTTCAGAGTAAACAGAATGAAATATGTGTCTTAAATCAGATTCTAAATACAAAACAAACTATAAATGATTTATATGGAAACTAATGACATTCAAACCAATTCATCCAAATTTCTGTGAGATTCATACATAAAGCCAAAGATCTCCACACCAGTAAGACGATAAGAAATAGCAAAATATATTTCAAATGTTTTTGAAACAAACGGCACAATATATTTATTGTCAACCCCAGGCTGTCGAGTTGACGATTGTTTTAAACATCTTTAGATTTAACAGAGCAGAATGAAATATTTGCCCGGGAGACAACAGAAGAAGAAATAAACACAACTTCATTAAGGTTAAAAGCAAATAAATTCCCAACTGCCGATGGCTGGCCATCGAAATGCTAGAGAACCTATACAGAGACAAAATACTCAAAGAACTTTTTTTTGGTAGATGGAGAGACTCTGTTGTCCTGGAGACAATAAGTGATTTTATTAATTCCTAAAATGGGTAAAGATAAGACAGAAAGTAGCTCCATATTGATCTATATCTGTGTTGAACACGGATCATAGACTTGACCACGTTTCCACCAAAAAGCTCTCGACCATTTTAGTCTGCAGACTACTTTTTAATGAAGTTAAAGGATTCTTCTGCCCATTGTGGTCTGCGTTTCCATAGTGGTCCAAAGACCTGCAACGATGAGGCAAATGATTCTGCTGAGACGGGACGAGGGCTGCTGGTGGTTGCTGGGTAATCCCAGTCTACAGCTCGGTGTGTCTGCCCGCTTCATCTAAAGTTGTCAAGTGAAAAAAACCAAAGGTTTTGTCTCACTGCGACGACATTTACAACTGCTTCATATTGAATGATGTTTTTTTGTAATTACTGAAATGCAGATGAGGAAGTAAATCATCCACAATAAATCATCTGTTGACGTTTTTAGAACAGAACCGCCATGAAACGATTCACAGCAGTGCTACGCTGTCTCGGCCCCGTACCCACTAATGGGCTCTCTTTCTTTTTCTCTCTCGTCTTATATTTTAAAGTCAAACTTTACTTTTAAAGTGGTTGAATGCAGAGAATAGCTCGCCCTCGTCGTCCTATAACTGTCCTGAATCTAATTATAAAGCAAGTCTGTCTGTCTGTCTGTCTGTCTGTCTGTCTGTCTGTCTGTCTGTGTAGTCACCTTGGAGGAAACTTTAACCCAACACCATGTGTACATGGTATTGATTCAAATAACAAAGTTTGCTTTCCCTAACACAGCATTCATGATTGTGAAAATGTATAAATCCTTTTTCTTATTTCAGTTGAATGGTTTGTTTTCTGGTTTGGTGACAGTGATAGCAGTGTCAAGACCTTGTTTCTGAAGCCAGACAGCCTTAATATAGATGGCTTCAGGAGGATATGCTGTGAATTTCTACTTTCTCCAACCTGTCAGCTGGATTAGTTACAGGGTCTCGCAGCAGAAGAAAGAGGAATTGAAAGCCAAACAAATGAAAAACAGCAACAATACAAGCAGACTAAAGGTAAAGGAACCCATACAATTCTAGCACCGGCAGAAAGACAGTTTTCAAGATGAAAAACAGGATCTCCTCTACTAAAATTTTAATTACTGAGTGACAGCCATATAAACTTATGTTCAGTCTATAACAGGGAGTGATCCAAATAAAGATAAATGTATTTACAGGATTTGTCTCACCACCTACTTTCCCTCGAAGTGAAACAAAAGACATTTGAATTGAAATTTGAGCATGGGTTTCTTTGTTTGAATGTCAATTATGGACAGTCATGATGGGAAACAACTAAGAGAAGCATCTTCAAAGAGTTGTTCAAGTGTTGACGTTGTTAATGGCCAGGACAGTCATCAACACTTTTGATAGGCCTATTTAAAGCATAGTAATATTGTTGATCCTAATGTGACTGGAGAAATAGGACTAAATTAATGTTCCATAAATGGTTTTATCAATATCTTAAACTATGAAGTAGCATCTATTGGTAAAGGCGCAATGAGACGGGGTGCTGCAGCTCAGCATTGCATCGACTGGCACCAAACCAACTGCCCCTTGTTACGCAATACAGACAGACGTACCGATCATTCTGTAGACCATTCAATTGACCCTTGACTAAGCTCCACCCCATGTCTAACTGTCAGAGCGACCATGGAGCCCACACTGTCACTAACTGCACGCCTTGAATAAACATTATCACATTTTTGGAAAAATGAGAACGCTATTTCATGGAAAAGCAGACATAAAATATATTTATGAAGGATATATGCAGGATTTCAAATAAATTCAGCAATATAAGCAGGTTAAAAAGATAAAGATAGAAGCTCACATTACAGGTCACAGTGTGAAAGTGAACCACCACATCACCTGGAGACAGAAGACAATGACATGAAGGAACAATAGTGTTCTAGTGAAGTTGGGGAAGTATTTACTCACTGTTACGATCATTAAAAATGTGTATACTTTCAGTAGCGAGCATTGCATAGAGGTGCTAACACTACCGAATGATATGCTAATGGTAGCTACACAGTTTTTTAAGTAGAAATCTACCACTTAACCGGCGGCAGAGTTGTCTGACCCACCTTGGCATCAGCCAGAGCTGGCTGATGATTGGCCACTCTGCATTAAAGGGCGGGACTTGGCTGCAGTTAATTCAATGGTCAATTGAGACAATCAACATTTGCCCTTTAAAAGAATTGTTTGTATTTTCTAGCCTGTTTATTCTGGTTGTCACTGGTTGAAATAGAGCTGCCTCCTCTCAGTCGTAAAGTCAACCAATTAATCGTTTTGGTCTTCGTTGATTTCTTTCTGCTTGTTCATGCTGGATAACTTATTTCCAAGAAACATGAGATTTAAAGTGGTTCTTTTGTGCTATTCTTTGGGGTGAAATTAAAATCAACAAAATCAAGTCAATAATTGGTCCTCAATATAGTATGAGTGTAAGTTGACTTTGGTATTTGGTCAAGAAAATCCTAAACCCAAACCCAAACCCCGAGATCCCGGTGAGTTATGCTCTATACCAAGTACAGACATGTTGACTTGTTGTAGTAGGAAAAACACAGGTGTTAGTAATGACGTTATTACTATAATCTATTAAAGTGTCCAGTAAGCCGTGGCAGTGTGACAGTGGGGCCAGCAGGAGCAGGAGGCGGAAACTGAAGCAGTTTAATAGAACTCCAAAGCCAATGGATGAAATAAACCAAAACAAAGCAACCAAAGCAATTGCTTTAGTTCCGACCTTACGTTTTGGAATAAAACAGGGCCTTAGCGACTGCTGTGGTGGTTTATTCTCGTCTTATCCAAACATGACAAACTTTAAATGTTCAATGCTAAACATTGTGACAAGCAGTAAACAAAAACTCCAGGCTTCCAAACATTGCTTTGTTGTAAAAATAGCTGAAATGTTTTTCTATGGCCGAACATTGGGGATGGCCCTGAGGTGCTGAATCAGCCTCCCTGAGGTACGTTTGCACAGTCGCTCGTGTCTTTTATGTGTGATAAAAAAAATGTTTCTTGTGTTCCCTGTGAATAAAACAGGCCTGACAATGGTCAAGGACAAAATTCAGCTCCTGATTTATGTATTACTTCCATGCACATAATAATCACTTATGTTTTTGTCCCCCCCCCCCCCCATATCTATAAAGAGCAGGACTGCTCTCTCTCGGTCTACATCACTGATTTTATTTTATTTTGCTGTTCTCAAAGAGCACGGTGACATGTTCTACCACTACCGCTGCTCCTCCCTTTTCGAGGTCCCTGTGGACAAAAGCGTAATGGATTCCAAGCAATTTACTGAAGCTCAGTCGTGGTTCAGGTACTCCTGTGCCTCACTTCCCTCCAACGGGCCCAGCAACACGGCTTGGGCTTTCAGCAGCGTGGTGTGTCTGTCTTGCTTCCCATTGGGGAGCAGCGGCAGGATAAAGAGACGGTGATGTCGGACATGGAGCTATCTACCTTCCAGGCCCAACTGCAGGACGAAGGTGACAGCAAAGCTGAACTGAGGTCTGTTGGCAGGTGGACTGGTCGCTGCACGAGGCCCAGCTGGACTGTGAGCTGAAGGAGTTTGTGGTGAACCTGCACGGTTTGATCCGACCCGGTGACACATACGACAATCATTAATGTATGAACACATAAATAGCCAGTCTATTTGTTTACTCATGTGGGTCATAAAGAGGCGTCAGTATTACATTGAGACTGTTTCATAACCAGTAAATAGTTCCTAGAGGGCAGAAAGAGAGAGATAAAGCTCTGATGAAGCCAGCGCAGCAAACAGCAGACAGATGTCCATCGTTTGCTAACGTGCTCACCATTATTGTTCTGCCCCCAGCTGAAGTTATTCAAATAACACAGCCTTAAAATGATTACAGAGTGGTATATAACCACATTCAGTGGCCATTAGTCGAAGAATTGGCTTGAGGAGCACCAGTATATTACGAACATAAAATCAAATCTTTAGGTCAATAATATGTATACTGTATCTAATAATCTGTCTCGAGGGGTCCTGTGTCAAAATAAAGAAGATATTACCAGTACAAGTTATGTAGTGCTCACATGGTGCTTTTCTTAATGTCCAAATGTGTGTTTGATCTCTTCTATTTGAATACTTTGCATATAGGGAAATTCCAGAGTAAAATGGTTGGTTTCCGGGACTCTGAACAAAACGGGTTAATCGTGGCCCACAGCTCCTTTTTGGCCCCAAGATCGCCTAGCTGCTCACTCTGGCCCTGCCCCCTGTCATTTCATCAAGTACCACCAACACTCTGATCCTTAACCAAGAATCCTGAAAACATCGTTTTGGTTTTGTTAGTTTCTCTGTGACTCTGATGCAGTTTGATGGCGTACAGCTATAACGCATTGGTCTGCAGTGACGGTGCACAGCTGCGGAGTAAAGCAGTTAGATAATGCACCAATGCCTTTATATAACTGTGTGGGGGTCACTTCATGTGTAGAAACTTTTGGTTCGTCGGCAGTGAATCAACGCTGAGCATCCTGGACTCTGTTCGAAGAGACAGACTTCCCAATTAAGTCTTCCTCCTCGTCGCCTGGGGAGAGCCAGACTTCTACAGAGTGTGGCACATCTCTGCTTGAATTCATTGTGGATCTTAGGCGCTTGCTCAGGCAGTGGGGGGGCAAAGGAGGTGGAGGGGATGTCAGTGCAGAAGGCTGTGAGCTCCCGAATAAAAACTCCAGCAGGGCCACTGCCCTGCCAGGGCCCTCGGCAATTACGGCTGTGACGCGGAGTGTGGACTTGGCCCTGTCTCTGAATTCAGTCTCGTCAATTTGCAGTGATGTCTGGATCATTGCACACGCCGCAGGTCACGTATCGAAGGTTTGCAATTAGGGAGCGGAGATGGAGAAAAAAGGACTGCGAAAAAACCCATTAACAGGCTTGGCGAAGGGATTTTTGTTTTTCATCAAGACTTAATAAGCTCATTACCGTATATTTTTAACCAAATCATCCAACTGCTCGGGTAGATGTTTTTCTTTTCGGACTTTTTTTTTCAGGGCACTTTGTTCAACAGGCATTTGGCTGTTGAATTTATGCTTTCAGTCCTTGTTTCAAATTAAATTTCTTTAGAAACATCAAGGTGATGATAACTAAATAATGTATGAGCCTATTAACCTTTTCTAAAATACACTGAATAAATGATTAAGTTACGCAGTAATACAAGGAAAGTTAGGACCTCATGACCTTACTAAACCTCCAGAAACTGCACACTAGTATAACACATAAGAGTCAGTTAATACATGGCACTGTAGACTGAAGACCCGGGGATTCAGGTCAAAGATCCAGTGAGAGAAAAGTTCCGCAAGCAACCATCCAGAGCATCAAAACGTCTTCACCTTGCCATCTAAGGAGATTGTTTGCTTCCTGTATCCTTAGTTTAGATTTGAGTGTGAATGAAAAGTGTTGTGGCTCATGGAAGAATACACATGTACATGTTTTATTTCTCTCATTGTTGTCCCTCGTGCTGTCATTCCTCTGTGTGTGTGTGTGTGTGTGTGTGTGTGTGTGTGTGTGTGTGTGTGTGTGTGTGTGAGAGAGAGAGAGAGTGTGTGTTTTCCAATCACACTACACTGAAAATTTCATTTCCTAGGTCCTCCTTCATAATTCACAGTAAAGAACCATGGATAGAGGCTCATTGTTCGATGCATCAATAGTCACAAGGTGCTTTGCTTTGACCTAGGCCCTGTTCCTGGTACCTGGTTTGCTGATATAGCCGGAAAATTTCCAGGACAAGATGACATACATCAGGCTTTTCGGTTCCACAAAGCGAGTTTAGATGAATCACCATAGCAACACATCGAAACCCCCTAACCTGGTCAGGCGCAGGTGTATTGAAAGTTCACTGGATAAGTTGGCCACTCCCACTGGAAAAAAAGCAGCTCTCTTCCTCATTGATGAAGGAGCGACATTAGTTAATTAGCTTTATAGGAAGAGAGTTCTTCTTGATCGCCAAGATGCGTTCTCACATCATTGTGACTTCCTGTATGAGCGCCATTGATTCTGCCGACAAGGACTCATTTATTTACGAGACTTTCTGGAGCCGTTGACGCCGCACAACACAGCCGAGCGTTGTCAGTCTCATAATGTACGCATACTGTATGCAAACTGGATCACGGAAGGATTGTGTAAAAAACACAAGCACAAGGCCACAGCTCGCTTTTGGCGAGGGGTACATGTTTGTACAGTGTCGGCGATGCGGAGAACATCAGAAAAGCCGCTGCACGCCGTGATGTTCATAACGTTTATTTAGCGCTTGAAAAACTTAAAGGGGTTGAAAACACTGATAATAATATGGCAGTGTTATTAGTACACCATACATATATTTATTGTAGAACATGATTAAGGTGAACTCATGATTAGAATACTTATCACTGCTTCAATTGATTGACTTTCTGATTATGAATATTTATACATCCTGATCCGCCCATACATATATTTAAACTCCTATAATTATATGGTGATCTACACACACATACATGAATATACACATATATAGTACATGATACGCGCATACAGTACATATATGCTCGTCAGCAGAGGAAAGAGAAGCTGTTTCTCTGATCTTATCTTCCAATTTAAAAAGAGAACATCATGAATTTGGCGTTTGACTTTTCTCCCTTCTGAAGAAGAGATTGCACGCGTAGTTATCCTGTAAACTGACGTCTGGACAAAATGAATGAGACCGTTTGAGGGCGGATCCACCTTTGTGGAACCGACACATCCTGTAGTCAATCATCCCGTTAGGTTAAGCTGGATAATAGGACATTTGATGGACTTTGTTGAACCATGCACGTGGAATAGGGTCCTAGAGGGCAGAACAGGAGGCTGAGCCACATGTAGATGTTGCACTGTCACTGCAGTGCACACCAAAAGTTGGTTTTGGGATTCCTAAAAAATCCCCGTTTTAAACAACGGATTTATATTTTGGCAAATGCCATTTTTGGCTTTTGTACACTTTAATTATGAAGCCTGCGCATTGTTTTACAGAACGAGCCCCCATCTTTTGAAACAAGTGGGACGAGCTATAGGCGTGAACACACCCAAGGTCAGTCTGTCGAGGTGACACCACTGCATTTGGATGTAAATCGGGGGAATGATGCACCTCGGCACTGCGTTGTCACATTTGATGTCACACACGGAAGCGTTATCGGTCAGAATGAGGTGACACGTGTGACACTGATTGGCCCAGTGCAAGCTCAAAACCCGGCTCCCCTCCCTGCCTGTGTCTCTGCTCAGTCTCTGATCGCTTCACTGCCCCTGGGTATTCACCGTCGTCACCGTGTTTGTCTCTTTCCCTGACACATCGAGCACAACAGAGTCTCCCACAGTGGTGGAACTTCAGAAATGACAGGAGTCTGGTGGGAGCTGGAAGATGTTGTGTTCTCAGCGTTGCGCTTTTATTTATCATTATTGGTGACAACAGGGGGCCCAATACATATATATATATATATATATATATATATATATATATATATATATATATATATATATATATATATATATATATATATATATATATATATATATATATAGGAAAATATTTTCCCCCACTTTGTTAGAATTTTGAAGCTGAGAGAATAACGAAGGTGTAGTGCCTGAGTTTAGTGACTCTTGGCCTGCTTAGCATTTTCCTCTACTGTCTTATGCATGAGAGGGAGAGAAAAACGACCCCCTAATGACCTCCCCAATCCGAACTTCTGAAGCATCACAAGCAGCTCTCTAAAACTCTGGAGGAAGCGGAGAGAGACCGATGGATTTCCTCGTCTTTGCCTCCTTTCAGACGCACGCAGGTAGAGCCTCCACAAACACCCTGCAGCCATCCCTCCGGTCACAAACCATGTGGCAGCTCACCCTCTAGCTGTTAGAAGAAATGTGCCATTTGTTTCCCATCCATACCAATATCGCACAGTCCATTTGTCTTCGTCTGCCTCGAACAGAATTTCTTCCTCATTTAAGGATCTGTTAAATGCTTGAAAAGCTTGTCTTGGAGGCTGAGCGAGCTGTCTGGGAGCTTGTTGTAGAAAGCTCTGCCGCGTGCCACCTGTCATGGATTTTTGTTGGTGTGTCAACAGCGGAAGCTTCTAATGTCTTCCTTCTCCCAGCCAGGAGACACAACTTCCATCTCTATTTACTAACTTCTCTCAAGAGTCAGTGTGAAGGCTGGCTGAGGGAACAGTGGCTGCTGCCAAGAGAGACGCGACGCAGCAGCCAAACCAAACCACATTCAGTAATACATCGCTCAGCAGAAGGTCGAGGAAGGATGAAGATTAGTGTGTGTGTGTGTGTGTGTGTGTGTGTGTGTGTGTGTGCGTCCCCCCCCCCCCCCCCCCCCGTTCCTCCATCAAGACTGACAGTGTAGGCTGCTTTGCTTCACTGTGAGCCTGTATATTTCCGCCATAGCAAAATGATCACGTTATCATGAGCGCATCAAATGACCGGAAACAGTTTCAGCTCACTGCGCCGTCAGACTGCCGATACGGAACATTTATGTGTTCTCTGCTGCTGCGAGGCTTTGCACCAAACAAAAGGATCAAAGGATAAAAGATGCTGTAATGTGAGAATACCAGTAACAATAAACACAAGCCAAGATTTCACTTTGACACTGGAGCCAAACTTACTCAAAAGCCCTATGCAGCTCTGTAGACAACATCAGATACAAAGAAGTGTCTTGTCTTCAGTTACTTCTGTAAAATCAGCATTATTTCATATGTCTAGGATATACAACATATGTGGCTATTATCTTTCACCCTCTACCAACTAAACATTTTAAAGATCTCTTGGACCTCCAATGTTGAATGTTTGCTTAAACCTCTACTTAAGAAACCACACCTCTGAATAATTATCGACTGGGCAACATCCAGGTTAATCGAGTTAGCTCAGTCCGTGGTCTGGCTCTTGCATGGTTAAATTGGAAAGAAAACAGTGTGTTTCTCATAACAATACTACATCAATATTTTCCTGTGTGAATTCTGGTGTAGCTCAGGGCTCTGATCTCAGCCCTTTGCTTTTCTCTCTTTATATTTTACCTCTTAGCCAAATGACACTTGGCTGTATCATATAAGCCTATATGATCATTACCACACTATTTAATTTAAGTCCTGCTGGTTTTCTATGAAAGACTAGATGTCAAGTAGTTTCTTGCACTTTAATTCTGGTACAACTGACAGACTGGTCATTGGCTCTGATCGACATAGACACCAGTTTGACCATGTAACAGTAATTCTAGACAACTGTGTTACTTCCCAAAGGCATGTTTGAAGGTTATGTTTGAATCAACCCATTGTTTTGATCAGTCCATAAAGACTGTAAGTACGAACCATTCCTCTGATTTCCTCTATGTTCCATTCTGTGCTCGGACTCCAGTCTGTCCCCATATTTAAAATGAAGTCTGCAGGCCACAGGTCTTGTCCCCTTCACGTGGAATAACCTCTCTACAGTCATCACACTGTCCTATTCTGTTAAGGTCTTTCTAATCCAAACTTAAAACTCATCTTTTGGCCTAAACTTTCCAGAAGCTGCATTTTCTTGATTTCCTCCTACGTGGAATTATCCGGCTGATGGCTTCTGCTTTTTATCCTTGACGCTGCCAAAGTTGGGAGGTCAGCAGGCGAAGCATACGTCAGTCTTGTGTATTTTGTTAACGAGGAGGGACGGAATTGACCTTTAAATTACAAGAACACACATACAGGCTAGATTTTAGGATGGAAACGTGGTTTGCGGGCAAAATGTGTTTATTGTTGGGGAAATGCTCCTATTTAATACGATGAAGAACAAAAATGGATGTGTTTAAAAAAGTCATAAAGTTTTTCTTTAGACGTCGCATTCATTAACGACAGCTCTCAACATCAGTTTTGACAAAGAGATGTGTGACATTTCACAAGGACTGTCCAAAAAGTCACAGCGCCCCTTTGTGCACTGTTTCTATCAACTGTTTTATATTGTTAAACAGTGGTTCGTGATGAAATGTCTAAGTCTCAAAATATCCACAGCTCAAAATGTCTTTCTCTTCTCCAGGAGACACTACAATAAATTAATAATTAATGTATTATCCAAGCCTTTAATGGTAGTTGATGAGGAGGTGTGTCTGTAGCTCATCACTCTGACAACAGGCTGCATACACACTTGTCCTTTCTGCGTTCAGATGGTGACGGGGATTTTTACATCCCAAAAACACTGGAGGCCGGAAAACCTTGACCGGTGATCGTTTGGAGGAACGTTTTGAAATGCTGATGGATAACTTTGGAGTATTAACATTTTGAAAGGC